>NC_139988.1:67811759-68215635 GCF_964263955.1 Coregonus lavaretus | reverse complement strand
CTGTACATCACACTTTGTTTCCCCCTTTGAGGGGTACAGGGAATGCTGTCATACTGTGAAACTGTTGTTGAACAGTTAACAAAAATAATTTGCATATTATATTGTCTGTACGGAAGATACAAGGTTAGTATGACCTAGATGGTTTGTGTGTCATAAAATGACAATCTGGTGAAGTATTTGGTAGATGGTGGGGCTCTGACTGTGTAGTGTTGATTCCAATACTATGTATACTAAACTCGTGTGTGTGTATGTGTGTGTGTGTGTGTGTGTGTGTGTGTGTGTGTGTGTGTGTGTGTGTGTGTGCGAACACATCTTTGCAAAGTATGTGTGTGTGGGTGTATATTCGCAGTGCATGTCACACCGACCGTCTGTAGTGAGTTGCCAATGCACTTGGGAATGCTCATGGAATTCCTGTTACCATGGAGATGTCTGAGCACATTTGCAATGAAATCCAAACTTAAGAGAGATTAATTCACAGGAATCTGTTGATTTATTCATTGTTGTGGATGTTGATTCACTCTCCCATTCACTGTGATGTGGGTTTGGAAATGCAAAGATGCGCCTGATGAATTCTGACTGTTATGAGTTGTGATTTTTCATGTTTGTCCCTCCAATATTTTGGGGGGATCCTCCTTTAAATTAAAGGGATAGTTCACTCAAAAACGATATATTATTATTTTGTTCGTTAGTCCAAGAAATGGTGATTGTCAGCAGTCAAGTTTTCAAGATAGAGCCCAGAGCAAAAACTGTGATGATGATGCCTTTTGCCCCCACATAAAAAAAAAAAAGTGATCCTTAGAACGAACAATAACAAAGTGGACACCCCGCCACTGATTTGGTAAACAGCTGAGGGATGGGGCTGGAGAAATGTAACCACTCTGAAACTCATGGGCAGAGCTATGGATACAAGGACTGACCATTCATGATATCAAAATTATAGTTTTAACCATGTTTTGAGGCTATACTGTGTTTGTTTACATTTACATTGTTTACAAACAAAGGAGTAAAACAGTTTATAATTTCAGTTCTGATGGGGTATGACAGATTAACTAATCTCATGACCCACTGAGCACAGACGTCAGTTCAACGTGAAATCAACCAAACATTTCACCATGTCACTGGATTTAGGTTAAAAGCTGGGTGAAAAGAATATGAAATTCCCATACGTTGATGCCTTTTTTGGTTTAAATGACATCGAAACAACATTGATACAACCAGTTTTCGCCCAGTGGAGAGGTTATATTAGTTATATTCTTCAAAAATCACATCATTCATTTAAAAATAAAAAATTGACCTAGCAACTGCATATTGCAGATGTACTGCAGTGTACATTTGCAGTGTAACTAGTATAACTAAAGTGTAACCCACAAGGTTCCATGATTGGAAGATTTTCGAAAAAGTGCTTTCGAGTTAATAGCAATGACTGTATCATAGAGCAGTGAAGGAGGAGAAGCCCAGGGAGAGACATGTATGCAGGAGGTCGTAGGAGGAATCATGGAACAAGAACAGGAATATTGGGACAGGGACACAGAAACGTGGATTTCTGAGGAGTAATGGAGGAGGAAAAAGAGGAAGAGGAGCTTGAAGAGAATGAGGAAAGCAGAGGTTGGATTTGAATCTGAAGAAGATGCCGCTAAAAATGGAGATGGAATGTCGAATAAGATTGGTGTCAAGTGCAAACAGAACGAGAAGACAGTGAATGAGGTCGAGTTAAGTGAGGTGGAAGGTATGGTGAAGAGCTCGGCTTGGAACCCGAGCTTGGCATTGTTGGACATGATAATGTCACGATCGTCTAAGGAGGAGGACCAATGCGCAGCGTTGAAGGTGAACATATTTATTTAGAGAATGATCACACGATCAAAACAACAGACGATAACGTGATGTCTACGGTTGAACACAAACCAAATAAGAACAAGAAACCACAAACAATGAATGCCTAACGGCTACCTAAGTATGACTCCCAATCAGAGACAACGAGCTACAGCCCTCTCTGATTGGGAGCCACCCTGGCCAACATAGATATACAACGACTAGAACATAAACAAATGAACACCCTGGCTCAACATACGAGAGTCCCCAGAGCCAGGGCCTGACAGATAAAGAAGTCTCTACCCGACAAAGTCATGTTAGGATATATCAGTTATCCTGTTAGAGCTTTTGTGCCAACGTTTATGGTTACGTTGCAGCAGTGTGTAGCAAGGTGATTCCAAGATGTGGGAAGTGTGCAGGAGGGCATGGGACAGAGAATTGTGTCGTTTCGGTGGATAAAGTTGTGTGTGTCAACTGTAGGGTCTGCCCATGTTGCTGGGGATCGAAAGTGTCCGGTGCGAGAGAGGCAGGTTGAAATGGCCAGAGTCAGAGTAGTCCAGAAGGTGTCGAATGCTGAGGCAGTGAAGAAAGTAGAGGAGGATGGGTCAAGGGTGAGGGATCCGGAGAGGATCCCAGTGAGTAGTATATTTGTGCCAGCACAGAGGGATAGGCCAACGAGGGATTTATGCTTCAGTAAAGTTGGCTTCTTAGCATTCATAGCAATGGTTATCAACTGTACCGCAGAAATGGAACGTACATCACAGAAAATAGTGGTGGCAGCTGCAGAGAAGTACTTGAGTATACGAGATTTGACTTCAGAAGAGTTACAGGGTGTGTCCCATCCTCCCAGGCCGTTTGCATGGTGGAGGAACAGATAGGGTCAAAGTAGTGGAATGGGGTGGTGGGTTTTTAATGAGTGTATGTGGCAGCTGCAGAGAAGTACCTGGGTGGATGAGATTTTACTACAGAGGAGTTATAAGATGTTTTGAGATTTGTCTTTTTGGGAAATAGTGGTATACAGTTGAAGTCGGAAGTTTACATACACTTAGGTTGGAGTCATTGAAACTTGTTTTTCAACCACTCCACAAATGTCTTGTAAACAAACTATAGTTTGGCAAGTCGGTTAGGACATCTACTTTGTGCATGACACAAGTAATTTTTCCAACAATTGTTTACAGACAGATTATTTCACTTATAATTCACTGTATCACAATTCCAGTGGGTCAGAAGTTTACAAACACTAAGTTGACTGTGCCTTTAAACAGCTTGGAAAATTCCAGAAAATGATGTCATGGCTTTCGAAGCTTCTGATAGGCTAATTGACATCATTTGAGTCAATTGGAGGTGTACCTGTGGATGTATTTCAAGGCCTACCTTCAAACTCAGTGCCTCTTTGCTTGACATCATGGGAAAATCAAAATAAATCATCCAAGACCTCAGAAAAAGAATTGTAGACCTCCACAAGTCTGGTTCATCCTTGGGAGTAATTTCCAAACGCCTGAAGGTACCACGTTCATCTGTACAAACAATAGTACGCAAGTATAAACACCATGGGACCACGCAGTCGTCATATTGCTCAGGAAGGAGACACGTTCTGTCTCCTAGAGATTAACGTACTTTGGTGCGAAAAGTGCAAATCAATCCCAGAACAACAGCAAAGGACCTTGTGAAGATGCTGGAGGAAACGGGTACAAAATTATCTATATCCACAGTAAAACGAGTCCTATATCAACATAACCTGAAAGGCCGCTCAGCAAGGAAGAAGCATCTGCTCCAAAACCGCCATAAAAAAGCCAGACTACGGTTTGCAACTGCACATGGGGACAAAGATCATACTTTTTGGAGAAATGTCCTCTGGTCTGATGAAACAAAAATAGAACTGTTTGGCCATAATGACCATTGTTATATTTGGAAGAAAAAGGGGGTTGCTTGCAAGCCGAAGAACACCATCCCAACCGTGAAGCACGGGGGTGGCAGCATCATGCTGTGGGGGTTCTTTGCTGCAGGAGGGAATGGTGCACTTCACAAAATAGATGGCATCATGAGGAAGGAAACTTATGTGGATATATTGAAGCAACATCTCAAGACATCAGTCAGGAGGTTAAAGCTTGGTCGTAAATGGGTCTTCCAAATGGACAATGACCCCAAGCATACTTCCAAAGTTGTGGCAAAATGGCTTAAGGACAACAAAGTCAAGGTATTGGAATGGCCATCACAAAGCCCTGACCTCAACCCTATAGAAAATGTGTGGGCAGAACTGAAAAAGCGTGTGAGAGCAAGGAGGCCTACAAACCTGACTCAGTTACACCAGCTCTGTCAGGAGGAATGGGCCATAATTCACCCAACTTACTGTGGGAAGCTTGTGGAAGGCTACCCGAAACGTTTGACCCAAGTTAAACAATCTAAAGGCAATGCTACCAAATACTAATTGAGTGTATGTGAACTTCTGACCCACTGGGAATGTGATGAAAGAAATAAAAGCTTAAATAAATCATTCTCTCTACTATTATTCTGACATTTCACATTCTTAAAATAAAGTGGTGATCCTAACTGACCTAAGACAGGGAATTTTTACTAGGATTAAATGTCAGGAATTGTGAAAAACTGAGTTTAAATGTATTTGGCTAAGGTGTATGTAAACTTCCGACTTCATCTGTATACTGTAGGTGTAGAGTTGGTTGGTGTTACAATTAAAAAAATGTTCCCCTGTTTTATTTTTGTATCACAAATGTAATGTGATTGAACACACTACCTCAAAGTAGGTGGCGGCATGCACAAATAAAATGTGCGACCACCATGATACCAAAGAAGAAGAAGAAGGTTCCATGATTCCTTGAGTGTGTATAGGCTGTGGGCTCCGCCTCAGTCACTCCCTAGCCACACCCATAGTCACTTCCTAGTTTGAGTTGATATAGGACGTGACTGTGTCAGGTAAGTGGGAGCCATTTTTGATTGAATGCGGTACAGAGACATTTTGTGACAAGGAAACAGTTAATAGTTTAAAGGCCTAGTTTTCTAATGTCATACAAGTGAGACTTTTCTCAAAGACTTGTAAGGGTATAGTTGACTTCTAAGGATTAAAGTTTGGAAGGCTATTTCTAAGACTAGCCCAGTGTCTCGATTGGATCTCCGTCTAGCAGTATAACACTAGCCCACCGTGCAACTTATTTACCAACCTGTGTCTTTGCCTGTTTGATGACGGTTTTCCCACTTCAGAGGGTATATTTGTGGTCGGTAGACCATTCTGATAAAGAATGATTTGTTTGCATCGCTGCGTGGCACTCAGGAAATAAATAAATCCAGTTGTTAGATGCTACCATCCCCCTCCAAATCAAACCCAAACATGTATGTCAATGTTTGCGCGCACAAGATCCATTCTATTTCTTGTCTGCTTCCTGTCTGCGTGGCTCATTAGCTAGGACAAACAGGTGTGAAACACAGACGTGTGCGAACAAAGTGAGAACACAACATGGAATCCATGTTTCGTTTTGATTTGGAGGGGGAGTGGTAGCATTTAACAATTGGATTTAATTATTTATTGGGCACTGCTTAGTGATGCAAACGAATGTCTTCCTAATCGCCGACTTCCTTTTTAGACTGAGCACCTGCCCCACAAAATGTTACTGCAGAGGCCTCATGTAGCCTACATGCTAGCGTGAATTTGTTTCCTTTCTCTTCGCTCTTTGTCTGCATTACTTAGAAGAAGAGGAAATAAAATACACAGAGGTTTAAATCTGGGTCGTATTCATTGGGGCACACTGTAGCAAAACGTTTAAAAATGTTGTGCAACAGAAAGCATAAATTTGTGTTTCTTATTGGACAAGTTCAGAAAATGCCTCCTCGGTTCAGCCCATTTTCTTCTGTTTCGTGTTGAACTGACCCATGATTCTCTCCTGGCGTGAGACTTCTAGCTCGTTCCCATCCTAATCTCTTTTAATCTGGGGGGGCAATGGAGAAAGGCGACAGAGCCTGCTGTGTCAACACTCCATCTCGAGTATCTCAAGCCTCGCATCAGGACACACACATTGATGTGTTTACTCCTCTTATGGAGGCGAGAAAAGACAGAGAAGCGAGAGAGGAAGACCAGGAGGGAGAGAGAGATGGGGGTGATGGGTGAAGACAGATGGAGAGAGAGTGGAAGGCAGGGACACACACATGGATGTTTGCTCATCTTGTGGTGTCATGAGAGAAATGGAGAGAGAGAAGACAACAGGCAGGTAAGGGGAAAGATAGAGAAGCACTAAAGAGAGGTGAGGGTCTAAGAGAGATAGAATACACTGTATGTGCCAATTTGACATCCCAGAGCCGCCCGTGATGCGAACCCTTGCCGACAACGACTATGTACTGCAGAATCTAGCGTGCTAACCATTACCCTACCAAATACATACTGCAGAGAAGTGCTAGTGAAACTGCAGGTACAGCCAGGTGTTTAAGTTTAACTTACAGCTCATAGAAATAGAAGTGTCCACCGGCCATATGTTCTCAACACCCTGTGTGCACATTCAAACATTAAAGCTACGTCAAACATGCAGTGGGGGAAAAAAAGTATTTAGTCAGCCACCAATTGTGCAAGTTCTCCCACTTAAAAAGATGAGAGGCCTGTAATTTTCATCATAGGTACACGTCAACTATGACAGACAAATTGAGGGGAAAAAATCCAGAAAATCACATTGTAGGATTTTTTATGAATTTATTTGCAAATTATGGTGGAAAATAAGTATTTGGTCACCTACAAACAAGCAAGATTCTGGCTCTCACAGACCTGTAACTTCTTCTTTAAGAGGCTCCTCTGTCCTCCACTCGTTACCTGTATTAATGGCACTTGTTTGAACTTGTTATCAGTATAAAAGACACCTGTCCACAACCTCAAACAGTCACACTCCAACCTCCACTATGGCCAAGACCAAAGAGCTGTCAAAGGACACCAGAAACAAAATTGTAGACCTGCACCAGGCTGGGAAGACTGAATCTGCAATAGGTAAGCAGCTTGGTTTGAAGAAATCAACTGTGGGAGCAATTATTAGGAAATGGAAGACATACAAGACCACTGATAATCTCCCTCGATCTGGGGCTCCACGCAAGATCTCACCCCGTGGGGTCAAAATGACCACAAGAACGGTGAGCAAAAATCCCAGAACCACACGGGGGGACCTAGTGAATGACCTGCAGAGAGCTGGGACCAAAGTAACAAAGCCTGCCATCAGTAACACACTACGCCGCCAGGGACTCAAATCCTGCAGTGCCAGACGTGTCCCCCTGCTTAAGCCAGTACATGTCCAGGCCCGTCTGAAGTTTGCTAGAGTGCATTTGGATGATCCATAAGAGGATTGGGAAAATGTCATATGGTCAGATGAAACCAAAATAGAACTTTTTGGTAAAAACTCAACTCGTCGTGTTTGGAGGACAAAGAATGCTGAGTTGCATCCAAAGAACACCATACCTACTGTGAAGCATGGGGGTGGAAACATCATGCTTTGGGGCTGTTTTTCTGCAAAGGGACCAGGACGACTGATCCGTGTAAAGGAAAGAATGAATGGGGCCATGTATCGTGAGATTTTGAGTGAAAACGTCCTTCCATCAGCAAGGGCATTGAAGATGAAACGTGGCTGGGTCTTTCAGCATGACAATGATCCCAAACACACTGCCCGGGCAACGAAGGAGTGGCTTCGTAAGAAGCATTTCAAGGTCCTGGAGTGGCCTAGCCAGTCTCCAGATCTCAACCCCATAGAAAATCTTTGGAGGGAGTTGAAAGTCCGTGTTGCCCAGCGACAGCCCCAAAACATCACTGCTCTAGAGGAGATCTGCATGGAGGAATGGGCCAAAATACCAGCAACAGTGTGTGAAAACCTTGTGAAGACTTACAGAAAACGTTTGACCTGTGTCATTGCCAACAAAGGGTATATAACAAAGTATTGAGAAACTTTTGTTATTGACCAAATACTTATTTTCCACCATAATTTGCAAATAAATTCATAAAAAATCCTACAATGTGATTTTCTGGATTTTTTTTTCCTCATTTTGTCTGTCATAGTTGACGTGTACCTATGATGAAAATTACAGGCCTCTCTCATCTTTTTAAGTGGGAAAACTTGCACAATTGGTGGCTGACTAAATACTTTTTTGCCCCACTGTACTGTGTGGATATTCCCATGCTGCTGTTCCATGGTCTTTTATTTCTTATTTCAGCATGTTTTTGAAAAAGAAAATGTCAATTATGTAATTGTATGATAATAAAATCGACTAGCAGCCTTGCGGTAGATTTACTTCCTGTCCAGGGGGTGTACTTGTACATCAAGCTGCATGCCTTATGGGTCATTCTGGCAATTTATAGACATTATTGTGTAAGCTATAGGTCAATTCATTAGACCTAATCCTTTACTTGAGTGCTCCCAAGACTGCATATTTCTGTTGTTCTAGCCCAGAACTACTAGCACACCTGATTCAACTAATCAACCTATCATTAAGCCCTTTTTTAGTTGAATTGAGTGTGTTAGTTCTGGGCTGGGGGTACTTGAGGTGACTTTGTCACAGGTGTAAAAGTTCCAATGCTAAAGTAAACAAAGGATAGCGGACATTCAGAACCAGAGGATAGTGGACAGCGTCAGTCTTCATATTTGTGCATCCATTGTTTTCTCATTTCATTCATTGAGGAAACAAGCCATTCCATTATACCCAGTGGTGCTGCCAGTCTGCCAGTCTGGCGATCTGGTTGTGTGTCTGCCTGTTTCGGAAATAACCAGAGTGTGGTTGTAATGTACTAATGAACAGCTGTCACTGAATTTAAACACATACACACTTACTCCGCCCAAACCCTGTCCCACACACACACACAAACATGCACATGCATGCACACACATGCACACCCACGTACACACATGCACACATGTACACACACGTACACGCACACGCACATTCATTCATTCCTGAGACTGTATTTGGCTGAACCCTGACTTGGCAACCACCTGCTCTTATAGAGAACAAAAAACAATGTATTAGATCCTTTTTTGACACATTCTATCTAACCCCTGTCATTTCATTTAAGCAATGTTCCTCTGATGTTGTCTCACAATGTTCCTCCTAGGAGCCCCACGTTGCCAGGTTAGAATGTTTCCTGGCTGACATTCAGAATTTTTCTTAGCAAACAAAAAGAGGGATATGCTCATATGGATATACTACTCTGACAGTTCATCTTTGCAAATATAAAAGATATTCTTAATTGACTTACCATTTTAATTAAAGGTTAAATCAATAAAATATTTCATATTGTCTCAGTCAGAGGACCTGATAATGTGTGATGTTTATTGATACCTTGCAGTAATTACAGGCTGGAACCTTGACATAAATAATACATAAAAACTCATGAACATAGATTTATAATAGATGGAAAAAAAACATCAGAGGAAGTTAAGAATAGTGTTGAAACATATTATTAATGTCATAGGCTAATGTTCCAGTTAAGAGCAAGCTAGAGAGAAAGGAGAACGTGTGTGTGTGTGAGTGTGTGCGTGCGTGCATACGATGTGCATATCTACATACGTGCATGTGCGAGCGAGACAGACCAAGAAAGAAAGACAGAAAGAGAGAGAGAGAAAGAGACAGAAGATGGGGAGAGTAAGAGAGGAGAGGAGAGGGCAATGAGCTGGATGCGATGCCATCTGACAGGTCCAGCTGGGAGGCTGCCCGCCCCACAGCACCACAAACTGGTCAATATGGGGGCCAATTACTGGCTGCCTGCGTGACCACCGTGGCATGGCATCGTCAGTGCTGCCCACCCCTCTCCTCTATCCCCCCCCCCCCCTTGAAAAATCACTCCCACCATCTGTGCAGACCAGCAACAACCTCTATTCTATACCCTCCCATGCACATAATACACTGTATACACACACTCCTGATATATAAACACACACACATATCACAGGCACACACACCTGCGATATGGTCCACAAATATTCAACTCATCAATACGAAGACACTTGACAGAATCAACTTACATAGGTCTACAATATTGACAGCTTGGACTGAATTGGGAATTTGAGATATGCAGACTGAGCTGAAGTGGTACACTAATGTTTAAGCATACATGGTATACTGTAGTATACAGGACCACAAACGAGAGAACTCCCCGCTTTGTCTCCTGTGAGCATTTGAGCATTTGAGAGTCACACACCGCCATTGTGCACTGATGCAGTGGAATTTCGACTGCCTCACCGCCACGCCTGTGCCAGTTCTGTTCCTCGCTGGGCACTGGGCACTGGGCGTGGCATACAGGCTGGCAGAGTGAGATGGCCGTGCAGGCGGATGGGCAGAGCTGAGGTGGCAGCCAGTACCCACTGCGGAGGAAACTGACCTCTGTGGGTGTAGTCAGTCTCAATGTGGTGAACATGTTTTTTGTAGGCTTAATACTTTATACTAACTTTATACAATGAATTTGGTGTGCGTGCGTGTGTGTGTGTGTGTGTGTATCTCACACAGGAGGGGCATAGGGGCGGAGTATCCACAGGAGGCATTGCTTGAGTGATGATGGTCTCACAACAAGATGTTGTCACTCACCTTTTACTATTGAAATAGTGATTTTGACTATTTAACCATTTTAGAAACCAGAGGCATGTGCTGTATATGTAACCTAGCATATACCTCTTCATTATGACGATTGCTCTTTTACATAGCAAGCCAAATGTGGGATAGATGTTTTGTGCTTCTACGGTATTATGAAAATGATTAACTATAGTGATAATTTAGCACAGAGATTATTTAATCAGAAAAAATAATTAAGACATTAATCCGACAAATGTTTAATCTGATAAATTGAAGTAAAACTACACAGATGGAGAGTGTGCATTTTAAATCCAATTTGGAACGCAGTGTCCAATCCTCACGTGGCGTAATTTCAATGGATCACGGATATAGTGACCGATTAGTGAAAATTGGCAGCAGTTGCAAAATAGTTAGTTAGGCCAGATTAATACAGGTCTATTCACTGAAATGAATACGTTTTGTTTCTTGATAATAACAATTTTAACGAAATTACTTACAGGCACACAGTTACTTATGCCTGTACATGTATAGGCATTCTTGTTTTAGTTATTTTGCTGTCAACTGGCTTCAAGTGTGAAGCAAAAAACACGTTTATTTAGTATAAGGATTAGGCTACTAAAGATGTGTTATTTCATAAATCAATATTCTCTGGAACTAGAATAAAGTAGTCCCACTCAGTTACCTTATAGTCTGCCTACTCACATTTTCTTAGTTATCTCCTCTCAAAAGTGTATCGTATCCTGCTTATAACTAAAGGTATGAAATAGAATACCAAACCAGTATAAAAATATTTTTTTAAAGGCCTTTTGTTGAAGTAATTCTAACATCTAATTTGGTGCCCACAAGGGTTGGTTAAAAACAAATGAATTATTTTATAATGACCATATACATTTTATTGGTAGGCCTTGATCTACACCAAAATCAATATTGTTGATAATTAACAGCAAAGATAATAATCATATTACATATTAGATGTCAGTATTAATATATTCTTATTTTTATCATTATGATTATCCTATTAGTATTATTTCTCTGTTTCTCTGCAAATCTTTCGACTTCCATTTTCCTATCTCTTTAACATTAATTTCAGTTAATCTAATCCTAATTTATGTGAAAATAAACGTGATATTTTGGTTATAGTAACCTGTCATGAAGGCTATGCACAGCAAAAGGGGTTGGTTGTATTTTCATCAGATCCCATTGGCCTACTGAGAGAACCCAATATGGCTACGGAACATATATCTTTCTCCCTTTCAGAAATGCCTAGACAACCGTTCTGCTGTTTACAGTAAAAGGTGCATCCCCGAATTTTTTATTTTTTTAAAGAAGGTCACTTTTGTTCGGGAACGCGCACATAAACCATTCTTAAGCCTATACCGATTGAGAATAATGAACAGATGCCACTGAATTAGGAAAGAAATACTCGCCCCTCCCAGAAGTACCACTTTGGCCGGGCGCGCTGGCTGGCACGTGGCACAGCTGGCAGCGCGAGGGCGGGCTCCTCTTCTCGCGCTTAGCCTACTGGTGCTGAGACATTTAGCGTTTTGGCAGCGGTCGCCACCACCCAATGCCAACCACCGCCCCCAAAACTGTATCCTACATTACAGTTAAAGTGAGGGGATGGCACAAAAAGGGTGCACGCCACACTCTTTCCTCATGTGGCCTTTCACCCTAGACTGTGGAATGAAACTTTTTTCTTAGAGGCTTAACTTCAATGAATTCCATATGAAGAGACCTCTATAGCTTATTTGATAGAGTCTAGGCCTAGGCCTATAGGTTGCTGTGGCTATCGAAATTATATTTGAGTTCAGCATTAGCCCATAGGATAGGCCTCAAGTTTAGACTACAATTTTAGACTTTTCCCAGAGCCTTCGTATCGTTAAGACCATCGTTAGAACCATCTTGCGATGTATCTTTAGTAGCCTACCCGATCTGTTTCCCAGAGCTTTCGTCAGTAACGTTGCTCTTAAAAACCTTTGCACATCTACGAGTGATCCAGACCAGTCTTAGACCAGCCAAAGTGCATCGTTAGATGTTTTTTTTGCCCTTCCGCGTCTTTTTATTCACAGAATATCTCCGCTAAACATAGAATCAAGATGTTTAGGCTGGTATACATGTGACTGTGACCGCCTATAACTTCATAACGAAGTTGACTACAAAACAAAGTTGCGAAAGTATTTGCAATTGTTACAAACAAGTGAAAGATAAAACGATGCTTCAAATGAAAATCAAGATTACTGCATTAAAAGATAAATAGGCTACATGGGCCTCTATATTTCAATCATATTGTTTGATTTTGCCACTAGGCTACTCTCTGTCATTTTTTCCTCAATATGTTTAATGATGTGTGACAATATGTGCGTAATAATATGCCCAATCTGTGATTTAGTGCTCTATTATTGGGTAAGCATAATACATCGCCTCAATATTTGCAGCCATAGGTGGTTATATCTCTCTAGGAACTGATCCGTCGTCAGTATTGTGGAATAAATAAGGTTAATGCTATATTAGCTTTTCTTTCGATCCTATCAGAATCGACACATGGTCTAACGACTCACTTAGCGAACGTTATCTCTCTCTAGGTGCTTGTTTGAGAAACACTTAATAAGTTGGCTCGTAAATAACGATGCAACTGGTACGATCATCATAATGCTTACATTGCAACTGGGAAAGGAGGCCTTGGTCATTAGGCTGCAATATTGTTGTAATTCATCGCAGTTTTATATTTTTTCACTTTATACGACTGTAAAGTGGGGAATGTATAAAGATAACACCAAACGTTATTTTAGATAGGCCTATTGAAATCTCGTGCAACCTGTGGCCTGCCGCACGCCCTTCTCACTGTTGAAGACGTCCAGTGAATTCTTCAAAATAGTGAAAGGTGAAAGGCAAATCGACGACGAGTATGCCTGTAAATATCGTTATTCTATAAAGTAATTGTACATTAATATAATTCAATTACTATTGTTATCTGCTGGTGTGAGTGCGATATTTCTGTTTGGTCCAGACACTTACATTTGAGGACCTGCCAAGTTGTAGCATAGCAAGCTGTTTTCTCGAATGTGGTGGGCCTTTGCCACGCCAAAGTGCCTTTGACCCCTCTGATGTTAAAACGCTAAAAATATTAGGCACGAACATTTATTTTATTTTATTTCAGGCAAATATAATTTTTCAGAGGCAGACCGAGGCAAGCTCTCACACATAGTCTACTAAAGGCTATTGAACTTCTTATTTGATCGTTTTATTGCCTGAATAGGCCCACATATGCCTGTTATTTTAGGCCATTCTTTTAGTATGTGTCGCCACAATTTTTCTGCATATTCTAAGCAATCTGACCATTGTATTTGATATAAAAAAAATATGAAAAAGATTAGAAGTTAGATTCTGAACTGAAAATAAGTTACAAAGAAATATATCTGTGCAACACAATCTATTAGGCTAATTATTCATTTTTTGTTTAAGGGGCAGTCCTTGATGGGCTCCCCAGTGCCCGCTGCTGATCATACGGACGAACGGTGGAACATATGGGTCCCGGGGCAGCGGTCCAAAGTGGCGGGTCCTTTCAGTAAGTCACCACCACTGATAATATTAAATCCAACATGCTTATAAAGGACTAACCATCTACAAACACGCGTGGTTCTATGCTATAAAATGGGAATATTGTAAGCAATATTGTATCATTCACATTGGCCACCACATTTCTAAAGAAAGATATAGCCTAGATGTGGTTATAAATGTGTCTTGCATTTGTTATCTCGGCGAGAATGCTACGTTTTTAGAATCTCTGAATGGAATTTAATTTTGTTCAAATGAAATTATTCGTTGCAACTGGTGTTAAAATGCATATAATACATCAAATACAAGCATTTCGCTGCACCTGCTTTAACATCTGCTAATCTGTGTACGCGACAAATAAACAGTGATTTGATTTGACTCATTTTATTTTCAAATATGTAAATAAACGTAGGTCTGTAAAGAATTGCTTATATTAAAGTAACTTGGCAAATACATTTGTTTCAAATATATTAAACATATGATATGTGGGCTATGTAAAAATATACCCTAAACCAAAAATAGTAGAGGAAAGGCCTATCCAAATGTGTCATAAGCTCTGGTGCAATTTCTCCACATCTATATGCTGAGAGCAATTTGCGATAGGCCTATATGTCCCATAATGAAAAGATACAAATGAAAAAGGTCTGTTATCCTCAATGGGGGGGGGGGGGGGGGCGGGGGATATTAGGCATCTGATCAAGTATTGTAATATGATAAGAATATACTTTTTGTCTAATATATGAAGTGCAGTGCCAAAACCTCGTTACTGAATAATGCCTGCTAGTGTTGATATTGTGTATAGGCTATAACAACGAGGCTATTTGCGGCATGCCCCATTTAAAAGATTGGCAATAAACTCTTAATTTACTGTATCTAGGTTTATAAATAAATATTGGGTTACATTTGTTTTGCAGTAGCTCTAATAGGATAACAATTTCTCCGTCTAACACTAGGCTCCAAGTGTATGTCATAGGCCTAACAGCCATTTTTCTTGCTCGACTCAATCGGTTTCCTATTTACTTTCCTCTCCTTAAATTATCCAAAAAATGGTATTGTTGTATTTTGTTTCCATCATAAATGTGTGTCATCCGAATAATAGGCTATCGGCTATCATTTATATCCCATATCTTCTCACTGTGTAGCCAGCCCACATTGATTCTAAAATAATCACCATAATGGAGCTCAAAGCCTAAATTAGCATAAGTCACATTTCCATAAGTCAATTTATAAGTAACTTAGTGTGCTTTCTCTAGTCTAGAGGGATAGGCGTATACAATTTTGCGATTAAACTTATTTAGAATGCAGTGAGGGGCTCTAAATGGGTACCAAAATTAGTTCGAAGAAAATTGAAAGTTACATGGACAGTCTCCATAGCTATAGGTTTAGGCGTGAATCGTGATGTTTATGAATGCTAACTTGCCTGAAGGCAATTTACTTGTAAGTGGTCAAATTAATGTCCAAAAGATTAAGTCACAGACAGAATAAAAAAATGTATCTAACTGAATAACGTTACATGAAGGGTTGGTCGAATCTCTCCTTTATTAAACTTGAGGGGTAAAACACAGATGGGGGTGGAGGGGGGGTGGAACGAGATGAATAACGTTACATGAAGGGCTGGTCGAATCTCTCCATTAAACTTGAGGGGTAAAACACAGATGGGGGAAAAAACTAGGTGAAAAAACGATTAGACTATAGGCCTATTCCTAAAACAGGGATTGCAAGTTTGGTCGGTTGAATGATACATTGTTATTCGTTTCAATAATGGATTTGGAAACGAACCTGCTGCAGAAAGTGGTTGTTGTCACTGAAATAATATTTTGATGAACTCAGTTCCTATGAATTAGTCTATGTACGTGCAATAGCCTATGTACCCAAATCATTCATTTGTGATGATGCCATCATGGAGTCCTTGTCTACAGTAAGCTCCCCCCCACCCCCCTTGGTCAATCACCGCATGTCAGACAGTTATAAAATATTGTTTTATTTTTTAATCATAGCATGTTTCGTTCATGTAGGCCTATACATCATTTGTTTTGATTGCACTCATATTCTGCATACAGGTCGACATTTGATTGGAGATATTGATTTCTGACACACCTTAAAATGTACATTATGATAGTTCAGGAATGACATCAATAAAACAGAGGACCAACATTGACAATATAGGGCTTTTTCTCTCAATTCCTGGCACCCCATCTCCCGTCCTCTAAAAACCTCATCCAGTGTCAAAATGGGTAGGCTATTATAACATTAGGATTGTCATTTGGGTATTTAGGGGTCCGCTAGGTTTGTTCGGGTTTTGGAGGATTCAGTTGTGGAAGAAGGCGTTCAGTTCCTCGTACACGGGCGCCCTGTCATGGTGTAAGTGAACGTCATGAAACGGCGGCGGCACGTTTTCAGAGTGCGCGGAACCGCTGCGCACTCCTGATGGGCCGAACGCTAGGCCGTGGGCAGCAGGTGCGCGAGATGCAGACAGTCCAGAATAGTGCATAGCATAGTGATAGTTCCTGTCTGCATCTGGCGACACAGACTCCTGTTGCCTCACGGAAAAGTTTCCGTTGACGCACACAGGCGGACTGTGATGGCCCTCGTAGTCAGGGCTGTTGTACTCCGGGGAGACGGCCCCTGGGTAGACCGCGTCGCCGTAGCCGTAGTTATGGGTCCTCATATGCCCACTAGAGCCGGGTTGGCACTGAGGGCTAGACAGACGGGGACACTGGTAGGAGTAAGGGTGCACGGAGAAAGAGGAGTTGGGGACATGGAACCGGGCCCCATCAGGACACTGCTCTGTCAAGAAGTTCCGAGAGTTGAGCTGCAGACAACCAGCAACTAGATTCGTGGTGGGCTGTGATAGGCCCTTGCACAGTGTCTGCACGTAGGATACCACATCTGGCCTTTTACCATTGCGCAATATCTCTCCGAGCGCCCAAATGTAATTCTTAGCCAGTCTCAGCGTCTCTATCTTGGAGAGTTTTTGCGTTTTGGAATAACAGGGGACTACTTTACGCAAATTGTCCAGTGCAGAGTTCAAATCGTGCATGCGCGTTCTCTCTCGTGCATTGGCTTTTTGACGCCGCACCTTCGAGCGCTCAATCCTTGCTGGCGTCATCTTGCGTTTCTTTGGGCCGCGCTTTTTGGGTTTGTCTCCCCCCTCGTTCTCATCCCCACAATCCTCATCGTCGACGTCATCGTCGTCGTCGTCATCCCCAGCCATCTCTGACTGATCCCGGCTGCTTCCCTCTCTGGCGTCGCCGTCATCCAAGTCGTCGTCTTCCAGGTGATCCAGGTCGTCCTCCTTGGTTTTGGAATCCTCGCCCTCGCTGTCCTCCACCCAACCCGAGAGCTTCTGGACATCCGGCAGAACCTCGCTGAATAGCCTTGTCAACATGGTGGCACTGGAAAACATCACAAGACAGATGAGAACTTAGGTCCTAGAGAAGCAGTTTCAGACAGTGCATAAGTGAATAGGCTATGTATTATCCGAATATAGATTTTTTTTTAAATACAAATATTGATTTTGATTGACAGACGAGATGCAACAAAAATGTAAAAATATTTAATAAAAATACTGTCAGAGAATAAGGTTTATAGGCATATAAGCTTTAATAGTTGAACGCAGAATTCAAAATTCCTTTTCATTTACATTTTAGTCATTTAGCAGACGCTCTTATCCAGAGCGACTTACAGTTAGTGAGTGCATACATTTTTCATACTTGCCCCCCGTGGGAAATGAACCCACAACCCTGGCGTTGCAAGCGCCATGCTCTACCAACTGAGCTTTAGACCTATGAGTGCACTTGAGCCAAGTTCCATAGGCCTGTAATATAATATGCTAATGTATAATAAGAATACAATGTATTTCCATAAAAACAATACTTTTAGAAATCTTGTTAATTCATAAGTCAAAAATTACTTTGATTATTCGTCAAAAATAACATATTATTAAATATTTCAATCTTAGTAATTTTGTACGTCTTGTAGGCTAATTAAAGTTGTAGGCTAACAGCTGTAGCCTACATTTACACATTTGGGGGGTTTCTGTTGCTATAGATGGGCGACAGACGCGACCCAACGAAAGCTCTTCCCCAATTCCCCGTGCACGTGCCTTGGCGTGCCCTCTCACAGCATGTTTCTGCGGTGCTGGTCCTATTATAAGGTCCCATGGGGCACATTGGGCGTCGGGTAGACCCATTCACCCCATTCCGCATCCCCCCACTATTTCTGGCCACATTCCAACACAGGCAGAATAAATTGTGGCATTTTCAAATATACCAATAAATGAACACACCTTTCTGATAATATTCACGCTTTACTTAATTGTTATTTGCATTGAATTAGAACAATTTCCACGCATATGTGATGGACCTAAATGGTTATGCCAATATGACATTTCAGATTAGCTGGTAAAATAGCCTATGTTTTCTTTTCTTTCCCCTTTCAAAATTAGTAAACTACCACACCACAACTATCAAGCAGATTCAGTTTTCAAAAAGATTTGTGGAGGGTATCGGGATTTGGAAAAATATAATAAAATCAGCTGGGGAAAACTACGCTAAGAGTTAGGCCTAATTACAATTAACAGGTTAATTATGTATAAGAATACAGATTTTCTAATGATCGGAATAAATAGAAAATCACGAGGCTCCTCAATGAATTGATAGACTAAAAAGTATTCTACTTCGAAACAAGAAGCTTCAGCTAACCCTCTATTCATCTTGGCACAACAGGCACCAAGTCCACAATAAATCATGCCAAATAAATACATTAATCAATCAATATATTTTAGATAAATCATTCAACAGTGATATTAGAAAATAGTTCTTAAATTACTTTTAGAGTTCAAAATATTGTGATCATGTTAAAAAAACGTAATGCCTCTAGTAGGCTAATGAGCCCAGCTGTGCATGTTAGTGCGTGGATTTATTTTTCTAATTATATAAGTATAATGTAATTAACGCAAACCAATACCTGTCAATTAACCTACATGTAACTCTATAGAGAATCACTCCCATAGTGCTCTGCATGGACACACACACATACACACATACACACGCACACACCATGATTACCTTTCCTTTTATTTTGATTTTAGGTTCTGTCCCGAAATGTCTCCATTTCAAACGGAGATAAGATTTAAAGTGTCCCAACCCCCTCTCAAAGCAAATGACACAGCTCCTTCGATAAGCCTGCAATATGGTTAGAATAATGCATGTAGATCTTTAGGAGAATGTATGTCGAATTGATAGTTTATTAAATGCTTAGCTAGGTTATTAAATACAGTCATCTGCGCTGTGGGATCAATCCCCTCCAGTGTTCACATTAAATGATAGCTAGATAAAGAGCTGGGAGCAAAATTAAATGGTATCTTTGATTAGATCTGCCACACTTGATAGGAGATAAAACAACGAGCGGAGCAGCGTTATATCGCTGAATAATATAAATTGATTCATGCCCAAGATACGCAGTTGTTTCTCTAAAGATAAATGTTATGAAATAACAAATGTTCCATTCGACATTTGTGTAAATTCTCTCGTTGGTGTTAATTCCATAATTCGTTTAGGACCATCCCAAAATGTTCAACCTACCGCCGTGTTGGTGCTCGGTGAGGGGCGAAAGCGCGTTTGTTTACACCATCTCCGGGTGGCCAGTCCAAGTCCACACCCCTCCTGCACGGACACTCCAATAGGTGAGGCTGTAGCCTAGCTCGATGCTTCTTCGCTGTGTTATCCCTACCCCAAACGCACGGAGACAGTAGTGTGGCATCCTCTACCAGGGCTGGGTGGGTTACATACCAGCTATGATGCCAGGCCATATGGCTGGCACGTCATTGGCAAGAGCCATCACATGAGCGCGGGTGATTGACATGCGCCCGCATTCACAGAGATTGCATTCCCGAGGGAAGAGGGACTCGCCATCTGTCACCGCGCTCGCGCTCACACAGCCAGAAAGAGAGAGAGAGGCAATGAAAATGGAAGGAGAAAGAGAGTAACAAAAACGGAGAGAGAAGGAAGGAAATGTTCTCGTTTGATGTCGTTTTTAAGATCGATTTCACTTCTATCATAGCATAACAATGGACACCCATTATTTATTAATCTATTTAGGCCTAGCTATGCATTTAGGCTACATAACAGGGATTTTATATATCACTGCTTCTTACAATCAGATAAAATACAGAATTAATGTTAATTGCACACCAAACCATAGAGTAAACCACATAGACCACCAAGGTACAATTGCTTAAATGAGTCAATTGAACCGAGATAATCAGGGCTGTGCTCTGAGAGAGCCCCCTAGCTTAGAGATGCCCACATGCCTGGCAGGACTAGTGGGCATGGATACTGATGGGTGGTGCCCAAGGTGGCACAGACAGACTCACCAGAGTGCAGATGGAGGACAAGGTGGAATGAAAGAGGGGCAAAAAAAGACAGAGCATTGATAGAGAAGTCAACAATTCTGTCAATGTTGTCACTGTATGACAGGGCACTTAGAGACTGATGTGTGGCTTTAATTTCTCATCATCAATGTAGTTAATCTAAGGAATATGTATTGAGAAGAAATAAAGATCTTTAGTAGCCACGCATTCTTTGTAATTGTCCAAACTCTGAATTGGGCAGGGCATCCATCTTGAATTGGGGTGTGACGCGTACTGAGTATACGAAGAGTCAGGATGCAGGAATTAACAAGGTCAAGGTTTATTTAACAATGAGCAAGAGAAATAACAAAGAGAGTAAACAACACGAAGCTAAACAATCCCTCACATCATCATCCAGAACAGTCCAGGGCTGTGAGGGGGAAGGAGCAGCCGGTATGATACCTCATTTATCCGCCGGAGGACCTTAAACGGACCTTAAACGGCCCCACAAACCGGGGGCTCAGTTTCTTGCAGGGCAGGTGGAGAGGGAGGTTTTTTGTGGACAGCCAGACACAATCACCAGGCTGGCATAGAGGGGCCTCACTGCAGTGGCGGTCGGCTTGGTCCTTTTGCCGACGAATGGCCCTCTGAAGATGGACATGCGCAGCGTCCCAGACCTGTCCGGCCCTGTGGAACCACTCGTCGACAGCGGGCGCGTCGGTCTGGCTGGGTGTCCAAGGGGCCAGGGCCGGCTGGTACCCCAGGATGCCCTGGAAGGGAGTGAGCCCCGTGGAGGAGTGAACAAGGGAGTTCTGGGCATATTCTGCCCAGGGAAGAAACCTCGCCCACTCACCCTGCCAGCTCCTGGTTCATGCGCTCCACCTGCCCATTAGACTGAGGCCTATACCCGGAAGTGAGACGATGTCCTCCGGAAGTCCATAATGCCAGAAGACCTGTTGAAACAGGACCTCAGCGACCTGGAGAGCAGAAGGAAGACCAGTTAGTGGCAAAAAATGGCATGATTTGGAGAACCGATCTACGACTACCATGACTGTGGTGAAGCCATCAGAACGTGGAAGGTCGGTGACAGAGTCTATGGACAGGTGTGACCAAGGTCGCTGAGGCACTGGGAGAGGAACTAGTTTGCCGGGGCGTTCCGAGGAGTCTTCGTTTGGGAACATACGGAACAGGAGTTGACGTAGCAGGAGACATCAGAAGCCAAGGTGGGCCACCAGTATTTTTGGGCTAGAGAATGCAGGGTGCGCGTAATACCAGAGTGCCCTGCCGTAAGGGTGGTGTGTGCCCAGATCAGCAGGCGGTCACGGACACTGGTGGGTACATACACGTGCCCCGGAGGGGCGTTGGCAGGCGCTGGGTCCTCCTGAGCCGCCAGGCAGATGTCTTCATCCACATCCCAAACGACAGGAGCAACGATGAGAGACGAGGGCAGGATAGGACCCCCCAGATCCTTCCTTTCTCCGGTATGGTGCATCCTGGAGAGTGCGTCGGCCTTCACATTCTGGGATCCTGGGCGGTAGGACAGAATAAATTGGAAGCGAGTGAGAAATTGGGCACACCTGGCTTGACGAGAGTTCATCCGTTTCGCTGCCCGTATATGCTCCAAATTCCGGTGGTCAGTAAGAATCCGGAATGGATGGACTGCGCCCTCCAGCCAGTGTCTCCATTCCTCCAGAGCGAGGACCACCGCAAACAGCTCCCTGTCTCCAACTCCACAGTTCCTCTCTGCGGAAGTAAGCTTTTTAGAGAAAAAGGCACAGGGATACATTTTCTCTGGCTTACCGTGCCGCTGGGAGAGGACCGCATCCATGCCCTCCTCCAATGGCATAGAGGAGGAGGGCGCCCACCTCCAGGATGAAAGGACGAGATGGATCTGGGTGTTTTAGGATGGGCGCTGTGGTGAACTCTCCTTCAGCCTCTTGAAGGCAGCGTCAGCCTCAGGGTTCCAGGCCAGCTTCTGAGGCCCACCCTTAAGGAGAGAGGTAAGCGGGGCGGCAATGGAGCTGAAGGACCTGATGAAACGCCGGTAGAAATTAGCGAAGCCCAGGAAGCTCTGTAGACCCTTGATGGTGGTGGGAACTGGCCATGACCTGACGGCGTCCGTCTTCACTCCTTCCATGAACACCCCCTGAGGACTGATCCGGTATCCCAGGAAGGAGTTGGCCTGTTGGTGGAATTCGCATTTCTCCCCCTTCACCAACAGGCTGTGTTCCCGGAGGCGGAGTAGGACAGCTCTGACGTCCCTGACGTCCTCCATGAATGTAGCCAAGTAGATCAGGATATCGTCGATGTACACCACCACCTGTCTACTCAGCATGTCCCGGAACACGTCATTGACGAAGGATTGGAACACAGAAGGTGCGTTGGCGAGGCCGTAGGGCATGACACAGTATTCATAGTGGCCTGAGGTAGTGCTGAATGCATTCTTCCACTCGTCTCCTTCCCGGATTCGGATCAGGTTGTAGGCACTCCTCAGGTCCAACTTGGTAAAGTACAGGGCCCCTCGTAGCTGCTCGATGGCCGATGGAACCAGAGGGAGGGGGTACCGGTACTTGGTGGTGACTGCGTTCAGCCCCCTGTAGTCAATGCATGGTCTCAGTCCTCTGTCTTTTTTGGCCACGAAGAAGAAGCTTGTGGAGGCAGGAGGTAGAGCGTCTGATGAACCCCTGTTTCAGGGTCTCCGCCACATACTTCTCCATGGCCTCAGTCTCCGACATGGAAAGGGGGTAAATGCGTCTCTTCGGGGGGTGTTGTCCCTCCAGCAGGTCAATGGCGCAGTCCCAGGGCCTGTGGGGAGGGAGACACGTAGCCTTTAATGAAGAGAAGACATCGGAGAGATCTGCATACTCATGTGGAATGTTGGGCTGGAGGGCGGACTCCGGACTCTCCACTGACGTGGAACAACAAACCACCGGCAGGCAGGTCTTCCGGCATGAGGTGGACCAGGCTGTGATCCTCTTGGTGCTCCAATTGATGGTGGGGTTGTGTAGTCTGAGCCAGGGCAATCCCAAGACGATCCGGTGAAGGGGTGATGTGACATTTTTACATTTTAGTCATTTAGCAGACGGTCTTATCCAGAGCGACTTACAGTTAGTGCATACGTTATTTTAATTTTTTTCATACTGGCCCCCCCGTGGGAATCGAACCCACAACCCTGGCGTTGCAAACGCCATGCTCTACCAACTGAGCTACATCCCTGCCGGCCATTCCCTCCCCTACCCTGGACGACGCTGGGCCAATTGTGCGCCGCCCCATGGGTCTCCTGGTCACGGCCGGCTACGACAGAGCCTGGATTCGAACCAGGATCTCTAGTGGCACAGCTAGCACTGCGATGTGACGATGTGGAATGGCAGCTCCTCATGGTGCTCTGGTAGTGTGGGAATGGTGATGGGGAGAGTGACGTGCGTAATGGTGCCTGATCCAAGGGGTTTATCGGCCAGTGAGGTGACGTGTAGCGGAGATGGCAGTGGCACGGTGGGCAACCCCCATTCAGAGACCAGCTCCCTATCTATAAGGTTCCCTGCTGATCCGGAATCTATCATTGCGGTAGAAATGGAAGAGAAGGAATAACCAGTCACCGTTATGGGAACTAAAAACAATGGTTTTGTGATAGGAGCTGATGTAACACTCTCGGAGCGGCGACGGGAGTCATTCCGCCTAGATAGGGAGCCACCAGGAGATCTGTGGTCCGTGGTGGTGTAGGGGGTGCTGCCCACCTCCATGGGTGAGGACTCGGAAGCAGGGCGGCTTCCATAGCTCAGATGGGGTGAGCGTCGAGGCTCCGGGAGGTGTTGGGAACGGCGTCTCTCTCTCAGCATGTCATCAAGACGGATGGACGTGGTGATGAGGGTATCAAGGTCCATCTCGTCGTCCCGACATGCGAGTTCCGTCTTGATGTCCTCCCGTAAGCCTCTCCTGAAGGCTGTGCACAGAGCACACTCATTCCAGTCGGAAGACGCCGCCACCGTGCGGAAGCTCATAGCATACTCGGACGTAGGCCCCTCTCTCTGTTTTAGATGGAGGAGACGCTCACCCCGTCCTTTCCCTCCGTGGGATGATCTTACACCGCCCTGAACCTAGCGAGGAAGGTGGGGTAGGGAAGTGCCATTGCCTCCTCTCCGTCCCAGACTGCCGTGGCCCAATCCAGCGCCTTTCCTTTAAGAAGTGAAATCACCAACGCTATCCTGGCTTGGTCAGATGGATACACCCCAGGCTGACGCACCAGATAAAGGGAAACCTGTAGCAGGAAGCCGCTACATTTAGTAGGTTTACCGTTATAGTGCTCAGGTAGGGCGAGGGTTCCCGCAGGAGTGGGTGATAGCACTGGAACAGGTGGATTGGTGGCACTCGCCGCTCCCTGAGGTGTAACGGAGCGCTGGGCAGATTATGCAGAGTTTGGAGCACTTTCTGCATGGCGGCGTTCAACTGGGCAAGCTGCTGCTGGTGCTGGTCAAGGCACTGGGAAACTCCTGCTGCATCCATTTTTGTTTGGTGTGTGATTTTGTGACGAGGACTGAGTATACGAAGAGGCAGGATGCAGACGCAGGAATTAACAAGGTCAAGGTTTACTTAACAATGACAAAGAGAAATAACAAAGATAGAGTAAACGACACGAAGCTTAACAACCACACACAACATCATCCAGAACAGTCCAGGGCTAAATAGGGGTGGTGATGAGATGATGAGGTGCAGGTGCGCTAGAGGTGATTAGGGTGCGTTGGGTTTCCATTCCGGTGTTGCCGAGGTGGTGTGCTCAGACCGGTGGCTCAGTAGACCGGCGAATCAGAGCGCCGGAGGGGAGCAACGGGAGGAGACGTGACATGGGGAGGGAGACATACGGACCCAGGTGTCCAATATGTGCCAGCATGCATCGCGTAGTGAGTGAAAAAGCAATGCAACAATAGCCCTACTCATTTCAATTTGATAATATATTATATATATTGTCTATGCTGTATTGTAATATCCATGGCCTATATACTTTTGATGATAGCATGATACAGAGCATAATAAATAAGAAGCATCAATGCAGGACACTCAGGTAGTGCTATGCTAATATTAACATTAAACCTTTTCAAAGGAAATAATATGAATGCCAAAATTATCTGGTTTATAGCTATTGACAAATATTCTCAGATACAGGCTTTGAGGTCCACACTGCTGGTTTTCAATCTTCCCCTCTATTATGGGACTGATACAGGCCTGCATGGGAAACCAGGTGAGTGTACTCTGGCCAATCAAAGACATTCAATCAATGAATTAACTACCAGAAAATAAAGACATAGAGCAGTACTGCGGACCACAGTCCAGTGCAAAATAGGAAGAGAATCCAGATGTCTAGATCCAGATGCTGATCCAGATGCTGGTTTTGGCAGGAATCACTAAGTATCGAAAACAAGTGACATGTTGTTAATCTATACTCTGTAATGGGAAAATAACAAAATAGAACCAAATCAAGCTCGGTCGTCTGTTTTTTATTTTTTTTGCTCCAGGACTCCCTGGAAAAGAGTGGCAATTGTTACTGAGTAGACTATTCTGGCTAAATAAATCAAATGAAATGAATTGATGAATGCTTGTTTTAGAGACTTGGAGTAGACCTATGTCTGTCCTGATATAGATGTATGCCCTGAAGGAAATGACTCCGACTCTTGATGAAGATGAATGTTTAAGGGTCTACAATACTTGCATTTTTATTTGGTTAGCTCTTTGCAGCTCCTCCAGACCTGTCTGCCTGTAAGCTCCAAACACTTTCCTTTTGCTTTATTCCGTTACCATGACCATTACAACAGATTATGCTGAATATTGAAATACCCTATGAAAAATTAATCATTATTATGAAATAATTTTTGTTATAGCCTATAACAAAGGATGGGAGCAAAGATGGCTAAGGTGCTGGCATTACCAAGGTTGTGGGTTAAATTCCCCCCTAGGCTATTTCTACTGGTTGTCGCTGTGGGGGAAAAGCGGCTGCCCAAAAGTGGATTACTCTGCGGCTGCCAGCTATAGGATACTTTTTCTTAGAATAAAATAAAATAGAATAGAATATATACTTCATTGTCCATTTGAGAAATAGAAATGTGTCTTCTGCCTAACTCAAATATACACACATGGAGTGGCACAGGGTCAGCCACGGAGCAGCACTCAAGGATAGAGAGCCGTTTTAGTGCTTAAGTGCCTTGCTCAAGGCCACTACGGTAGGAGATGGCACCTGGGATCAGAGACCAGCAGCCCTCAGGTTCCCATAGTTCCGTTTTTAAGCCCGGCCCAGGGCTTGAAACAGCAACCTTCCATCTACTAGTCTACCTCCTGAACCTCTTGGCCAGTGGTTCTCAACCTTTTCTGTTCCGAGGCCCTTATAAAATGCATTCAGAAAATCTGGGGACCCCCTACTTCAGAGATTACATTTTTATGTTCGAGTAAATTGTATTGGTATTCGTTGTCAACACTCAAAATATGAAAATTGACATTGTTTTAAATATTTTAATACCTGTTAAACAGTACTCTTCCATCAGATGTGAGATATTATGGCCTTACTGCTGTTATTTTCTATTTGTTAGTTTTCTCCCTGGCTTTTCAGGGACCACCTGAAAGCTCGCTGAGGCCCTCCTGGGATCCTAGGCCCCATAGTTGAGAACCAGGTAATTACAGGTTGCAATGCAACAAAATAGGAAAAACGCCAGGGGGATGAATACTTTTGCAAGGCACTGTATGACCCTAATAGCCTATGACTCTGTTTATGTTCCCCCTGAAGGGGTTGAAGCTGGTTAAATGCATTAAAGTGTAATATGCCAGTTGGTGTACACTGAGTGTACCAAACATTAGGAACACCTTCCTAATATTGAGTTGCAGAGCCCCCCCCCCCCCCTTTTGCCCTCAGAACAGCCGCAATTCATCAGGGCATGGGGTCTACAAGGTGTCAAAACCGTTCCACAGGGATGCTGGCCCATGTTGACTCCAATGCTTCCCACAGTTGTGTCAAGGTGGCTGGATGTCCTTTGGGTGGTGGACCATTCTTGATACACACGGGAAACTGTTGAGCGTAGAAAAACCCAGCAGTGTTGCAGTTCTTGACACAAACCGGTGAGCCTGGCACCTACTACCATACCCTGTTCAAAGGCACTTCAATATTTTGTCTTGCCCATTCACCCTCTGAATGGCACACATACACAATTCATGTCTCAATTGTCTCAAGGCTTAAAAATCCTTCTTTAACCTGTCTCCTCCCCTTCATCTACATTGATTGAAGTGGATTTAACAAGTGACATCAATAAGGGATCATAGCTTTCACCTGGATACACCAGGCCATGGAAAGAGGAGGTGTTCTTAATGTTTTATACTCTCAGTGAATACATTAGCACCTTTGAGCACTGACTCTGTATATGATGCATAGGCGACATCTAGTGGTCATCCACAGGTACTTTAGTAGTATACCTACATCCATCATTCTGAGGCTCTTTTTACATTGGCAGCAAGACTGGTTGATACCACCACCAGGGTTGGGGTTAACTGAAATGTTCCACATACAGAAGCATTGAGGATAAATTATTTTTAAACATTGTTCTCTCTCTCTCTCTCTCTCTCTCTGTCTCTCACTCTCTCCCCCATGTCTCTCATTTCCCTTTCCTTATCTCCCCCACCCGGCTCCCCCACTCTCCCCCCCCCCCCTCTCTCTCTCTCTCTCTCTCGCTCTCTCTCTCTCCCCCTCTCTCTCTCCCTTCCCTTCTCTTTCACCCCCTTTCCATCTCTCTCCATCTCTCCCAATCTCCCCCCCTCTCCCCCTTTCTCTCTGTGAATTAATCCCATCCATTTCTGGCCTCTCCTCTCCTGTCCTCATACAGCAGAGTCTGTGAATCTGTGCAGTTCACCATGCCCGCGTCCCAAATGGCACCCTATTCCTTATGTAGTGCACTGCTTTTGACTTTAGCCCTTTAGCCCACTTCATAGGGAATAGGGTGCCATTTGGAATGCAATCCATTATAATCACAGGACTGACAGAGGAGGAGCAGTGGCAGCAGTGGAGTAATCTCTGTATTTAGCCTTTAGAGTGATGAGAGAGACCTGCTCATCATGCCCCCATGCTGCCCTCGGTGCCTGCTCTGATCAGCTTATGCCATATCCTGGCTGTGGGGGAAGGGAGGAGGGGTGGTGGGGGGGGGGGGGGGGGGGGGGGGGGGGGGCTGGGGGGGCTGGTTGGATGGGGGGGCAGCGTGGGGCATGGTTGTGTGTGTCCGTGTCTGTGTGTGTGTGCTTATTACATATTGTTTGGGTGTACACACACCTTTTCCCTCCCCCAGCCCTGGCATGTCTGTTGTGCCAAACTTCACCAGTCATCTGGCTCCAGGGGCGCTGCACTGCGGCTGACCCTGAGCTCCTCACAAAATGTGTGCTGTGTTGTCTGTAAAGGATTGGAAATGTTGATAGAGAAGCAGAAGATGGCTATGTCCCAAATGGCACCCTATCCCCTATATAGTGGATTACTTTTGAGCAGGGCCTATAGCGGATGAAGCCGAAAACTCTGCAGATGGAACAATACAGTATTGTACATTCTTGGAGTCTCTGGTGCCCCAGTTAAGTCCAATGGCTGTGTTCGCACTCTATTTCCCAGGTGGAGCCTCCACCAGCAAAGAACTGTTCACATCTGCATCTTTACCTGTGTGATTTATCAGTATGTTGTGGTGGTGATTGCTTTCACAGCTGCAGGTCAAAACACTCGATCCTGCTTAAATTTGCATTCAATTACAAATGTATGAACAATTTCTCCCCCCCTCCCCCATATAATTACTATTGCTCTTTTCCCCACCCACCCTCTCTCTCCCCCTCATCTCTTCATCCCTCTCTCTTTCCTTCCTCCTTCTGCTTCTCCCTTCCTCTCTCCACCTCCCTCCCTCCACCTACCCCTCTGTCCCTCTCCCACTCCGTCCCTCGCTCCCTTTCTGTGTAGCTAAGCGTCAGTCAGTAGCCCAGTGCCCTGCTGACCCCCTGCCCTGTCCAGCTCCGACTGGCACTAGGCTCAGACAGACAGACAGGGTGAGGCCACTCCAACTGCACACATCTGTTTGTGTTTACATGTGAGCTGTGACTCCTCTCCTCCTCCTTCCCTTCTCCCTCCCTCACAACCCGCCTTCCAATCCTTTTGCCCTGTCTCCAATACCTCCCTCCCTGTTTTCTCCATTCCCTCCCTCTCTCCCTTCCTCCCCCTCTGCCTCCCCCTCCCCCTTCCCTCTCTCCCTTCCTCCCTCCCTCCGGGCACTGGGACTGGCCGCTGTATCACTAATACACAACACTGTGTGTAATGTAATAGTTGACATGGCAATGGGTTTTTCCATTGCAATCCAATTTTTTTATTACTATGCTGTGTATAAGGGATTTTATCTAGCATTTCTTGACATGCAATGATGAAGGGTGAAAAAGACAATGAAGATTTAAAACTGAATCAAATGAGGATTGATTTGAGGTGCCCTGCTCACATTTTCATGAACACAACATGTATGCAATGGGAACATTTCAAACCTTTAGACTAGATATCATTCCATCAATGTTGTATCAGCTTGTTGCCATTGGCAACATTTTGTTATTCTGTAGCATGTTGAGTACAGTATCATGATTTTAACATAGTTATTTAGTGACAGGCTCAATGTATGTTTTGTTTCCTGAAGAGTTTTTAAGTTTTACTTTTGATACATTACTGAAGTGGTGTTTTGACTTTAGTATTTAATTAAAAGTCCTCATCAGATATGCCGTGGAAGCTTGTTTTTTCGCCTACTTTACGACATGCATCTTTTCCACTATACACACACACACACACACACACACACACACACAAACAAAATAGTAAGGGGTCAAGGACACGAAACACTACAGCAGCGCAGGGCAAGATTATGCTTTATACTGAGTTCCAATCATCTTCAGTTTAACATCGTCCACTCACACACTCAATCCCCCCCCCCCCCCCCCCTCTCTCTCTCTCTCTCTCCAACCACTCACAGAGAGGCAGATCGAGTTGACAGCCTCAACACAGGCAGACAAATAGAGAGCGCGCGTGAGCACGAGTCAGGAAGAGTGCGAAAGAGGGAGTACCAAAGACCACACACCCAAATAAAAGAGAAAACGGTTGCAAAGGAGAGGAGGGGGAATTCCAAATCAAAGCCCAGTGCATGATGGTCAATGAGATCAATATAACTTACAATCCGAAATTTGTTTTCTCAAGGGATATCATCAGGCTTCTGTGAATTGCCAGTGGAGTGAACAAGTGAGTAGCCATCCAAGTTGTTCTACCTTGGCCATCTGTGACTTGGCTCCTTGTTGGATGGTCAGACTGTCAGAGCTGCTATAGACCCGGTGCTGCCTGCAGAGATGGACGCAGATGCCAAGGACAAGGAGAGGAAAACCAAGATCCAGTTCTCAGTCCCGTCCGCAATGCCCCTTCAGCTGGACCCACGACAGGTGGAGATGGTGAGTGTGTGTGTGCGTGTCTGTGTGGAAAAAGTACCCAATTGTCATACTTGATTAAATGAAAGATACCGTAATAGAAGTAAAAGTGAAAGTCACCCACTGAAATGCAACTTGAGTAAAAGTCTAAAAGTATTTGGTTTTAAATATAGCCTACTTAAGTATCAAAAGTAAATGTAATTGCTAAAATATATTTAAGTATCAGTAAAAGTAATTTCACATTCCTTTTATTAAGCAAACCAGATGGCACAATTGTCTTTTTTTATTTACGGATACCCAGGGACACACTCCAACTCTCAGCATCATTTACAAATTAAGCATTTGTGTTTAGTGAGTCCGCCAGATAAGAGGCAGTAGGAATGACATGGCATGTTCTCCTGATAAGTGTGAGAATTGGACCATTTTCCTGTAACAAGTACTTTTGGATGTCAAGGAAAATGTATGGAGTGAAATGTATATTATGTTCTATAAGTAAACATTTTCAAAAATATAAATAGTAAAGTAAAGATACAGTTCTTTGAGTAGGTATTCATACCCCTTGACTTATTCCACATTTTGTTGTGTTACAGCCTGAATTGAAAATGGACGAAATATATTTTTTTCTCACCCATCTACACACAAAACCCAATAATGGCAAAGTGAAAATGAAATACAGCAATATCTAATTTATCTAAATGACTTCTCCCCATCTTAGCTACTGTTGTATCAATATGTTTTGACCATGACAGTTTACAATCCAGGGTTACTCCAAGCAGTTTAGTCACCTCAACTTGCTCAATTTCAACATTATGTATTACAGGATTTAGTTGAGGTTTAGGGTTTTATTGAATGATTTATTCCAAATACAATGCTTTTAGTTTTAGAAATATTTAGGACTAACTTATTCCTTGCCACCTACTCTGAAACTAACTGTAGCTCTTTGTTAAGTGTTGCAGTCATTTCAGTCACTGTAGTAGCTGACGTGTATAGTGTTGAGTCATCCGCATACAAGCTTTACTCAAAGCCAGTGGCATGTCGTTAGTGAAGATTTAAAAAAGTAAGGGGCCTAGACAGCTACCCTGGGGAATTCCTGATTCTACCTGGATTATGTTGGAGAGGCTTAATTTAAAGAACACCCTCTGTGTTCTGTTAGACAGGTGACTATTTTTCCACAATATAGCAGGGGGTGTAAAGCCATAACACATACGTTTTGGAAAGGCACACACCTGTCTATATAAGGTCCCACAGTTGACAGTGCAGAGCAGAAACCAAGCCAAAGGTCGAAGGAATTGTCCATAGAGCTACGAGACAGGATTGTGTTGACGCACAGATCTGGGGAAGGGTACCAAAAAAAGTCTGCAGCATTGAAGGTCCCCAAGAACACAGTGGCCTCCATCATTCTTAAATGGAAGAAGTTTGGAACCACCAAGACTCTTCCTAGAGCTGGCCGCCCGACCAAACTAAGCAATCGGGGGAGAAGGGCGTTGGTGAGGGAGGTGACCAAGAACCCGATGGTCACTCTGACAGAGCTCCAGAGTTCCTCTGTGGAGATGGAAGAACCTTCCAGAAGGACAACCATATCTGCAGCACTCCACCAATCAGGCCTTTATGGTAGAGTGGCCAGACGGAAGCCACTCCTCAGTAAAAGGCATATGACAGCCCACTTGGGGTTTGCCAAAAGGCACCTAAAGGACTCTCAGACCATGAAAAACAAGATTCTCTGGTCTGATGAAACCAAGATTGAACTCTTTGGCCTGAAAGCCAAGCGTCACGTCTGGAGGAAACCTGGCACAATCCCTACGGTGAAGCATGGTGGTGGCAGCATCATGCTGTGGGTATGTTTTTCAGCGGCAGGGACTGGGAGACTAGTCAGGATCAAGGGAAAGATGAACAGAGCAAAGTACAGAGAGATCCTTGATGTAAACCTGCTCCAGAGAGCTCAGGACCTCAGACTGGGGCGATGGTTCACCTTCCAACTGGACAACGCCCCTAAGCACACAGCCAAGACAACGCATGAGTGGCTTCGGGACAAGTATCTGAATGTCCTTGAGTAGCCCAGCCTGAGTAAAGGGTCTAAATACGTACAGTTGAAGTCAGAAGTTTACATACACCTTAGCCAAATACATTTAAACTAAGTTTTTCACAATTCCTGACATTTAATCCTAGTAAAAATTCCCTGTCTTAGGTCAGTTAGGATCACCACTTTATTTTAAGAATGTGAAATGTCAGAATAATAGTAGAGAGAATGATTTATTTAAGCTTTTATTAATTTCATCACATTCTCAGTGGGTCAGAAGTTTACATACACTCAATTAGTATTTGGTAGCATTGCCTTTAAATTGTTTAACTTGGGTCAAACGTTTTGGGTAGCCTTCCACAAGCTTCCCACAATAAGTTGGGTGAACTTTGGCCCATTCCTCCTGACAGAGCTGGTGTAACTGAGTCAGGTTTGTAGGCCTCCTTGCTCGCACACACTTTTTCAGTTCTGCCCACACATTTTCTATTGGATTGAGGTCAGGGCTTTGTGATGGCCACTCCAATACCTTGACTTTGATGTCCTTTTGAAATATGCTTGGGGTCATTGTCCATTTGGAAGACCCATTTGCGACCAAGCTTTAACTTCCTGACTGATGTCTTGAGATGTTGCTTCAATATATCCACATAATTTTCCTTCCTCATGATGCCATCTATTTTGTGAAGTGCACCAGTCCCTCCTGCAGCAAAGCACCCCAACAGCATGATGCTGCCACCTCCGTGGTTCCCGGTTGGGATGGTGTTCTTCGGCTTGCAAGCCATCCTCTTTCTCCTCCAAACATAACGATGGTCATTATGGCCAAACAGTTCTATTTTTGTTTCATCAGACCAGAGGACATTTCTCCAAAAAGTACGATCTTTGTCCCCATGTGCAGTTGCAAACCGTAGTCTGGCTTTTTTATGGCGGTTTTGGAGCAGTTGCTTCTTCCTTGCTGAGCGGCCTTTCAGGTTATGTCGATATATTACTAGTTTTACTGTGGATATAGACACTTTAGTACCGGTTTCCTCCAGCATCTTCACAAGGTCCTTTGCAGTTGTTCTGGGATTGATTTGCACTTTTCGCACCAAAGTATGTTCATCTCTAGGAGACAGAACACGTCTCCTTCCTGAGCTGTATGACGGCTGCGTGGTCCCATGGTGTTTATACTTGCGTACTGTTGTTTGTACAGATGAATGTGGTACTTTCAGGCATTTGGAAATTGCTCTCAAGGATGAACCAGACTTGTGGAGGTCTACAATTGTTTTTCTGAGGTCTTGGCTGATTTCTTTTGATTTTCCCATGATGTCAAGCAAAGAGGCACTGAGTTTGAAGGTAGGCCTTGTAATACATCCACAGGTACACCTCCAATTGACTCAAATGATGTCAATTAGCCTATCAGAAGCTTCTAAAGCCATGACATCATTTTCTGGAATTTGGCACAGTCAACTTAGTGTATGTAAACTTCTGACCCACTGGAATTGTGATACAGTGAATTATAAGTGAAATAATCTGTCTGTAAATAATTGTTGGAAAAATTACTTGTGTCATGCACAGAATAGATGTCCTAACCGACTTGCCAAAACTATAGTTTGTTAACAAGACATTTGTGAAGTGGTTGAAAATCGAGTTTTAATATTTTTCAGCTTGGGCTGAGGGGTACTGAGGTGCTATTGCTACTTTAGCTGACAGCTGCAGGTTCCGTGCCCAGAAACTGATGAGGCAACTATGTCCCTGAAATGTATTAAAGAGACAGAAGATAGACAAAAGAGAAAGAGAGGGAGGGAGAGAAAGAGAAGTGAAAAGGTCAACGTTAACACCATCGAAATGTAAAATGACTGGTGACGTTACAAGTTAATTAATGGTTGTTTGAGTTTTGAGAAGACGGGCAGGGGAGATGAGATAAAGTTAATCCAATTCTCACGATCAGCTAGGAGTATTACGGGAATAAATAAAGCCTGTTCTACCTTTGACATATGGGAGTGTTTTTAAATGACAGTCAGTCAAGGGATAAGACAGATTCCTCCAATCTTCTCCTCTTCTCCTTGGATGCCCTCTCACTCAAAGGTCATCTTCTAAACAAATGTACACCCAGATGTTCCGTGAGAGATGCCCATTTGGTCTATGCTATGTGGGGAATCCATTCGGTAGACGTGCATGACTAACTAGGTATGATGTCAGGAACTGCTAAGACAACACCCGGAACATCAACATTTTTACACATCTGCTGTTTACGGTTTACAGATAGCCCGAGGCTTTACAAGAGCTGTTTATCTGGAGTCTATCAAGTAGTTTGTTGTTGAGGCAATATCCAGTGTGAAGAATCTATTAGCACATGAATGGGGTCTTCTGTGGAACTCCGCGAAGGATGTCAAAAGGCAGTGGTCACCTCTTTTAGGATGACGTGCGATGGTTAAACCCTGATGTGTAGTGGCACTGTAATGGCCCATAACGTTTGGGAAGAGTCCCTGCATGAATTTCAATGGGAACACCCCGAACCACAGAACACCCATCTGAAAGCTACATGTATAATGTATGCAAATGCAGAGCATCCAAGGACTGTGTACAACTATACCAAAAAACACAGCCACATTAGCACAGAGATGTGGTCCGATATTTTGGAGGGAGGTGAGGGAGAGAGGGAAAGGAGAGAGGGATAGAGGTAGAGAGAGATGCATGACCTTTATAGTGTGGTGGTGGGAAATTAGAAAAGAGAGAAGAGAGGTTATTGGGGAATGACAAACAAATAAGGACAAAACAAATGAGGAAAATGACAGATTAAATCGAAAGTAGATTAGTTTTGGGTGTCTGAATTGATGGGAGAATAGTGAGGTCTGTGCCAGATCCAAGCTCTCATTACAGAACAAATAGGTTCAAACCTGGGACTCCTGCACGCCAGAAAACAGTGTTAGTCCTCTGAGCTAAAGCCTAGGCATCAGTTTAGGGAGCTTCTGGTCTGCAGGCAAGGATATCCATCACTCGAGTGTGGATACAACGCAGTCTACAATTGACACAAGTCCCATTTGAAAACAACTTGCAATTTCTTCATTTATGAATCTTCTAGATTGACTCGATTTACATGGAATTGACCCCTACCCTAAACTACAGACGATATATTTAGCTTCAGACATATAGCTTTTATATGTTGGGATTGTATGTATAAGGTAAGGTATTTATTTTATTTTTTGTTATTTAGCAGACGCTCTTATCCAGAGCGACTTACAGGAGCAATTAGGGTTAAGTGCCTGAGGATAAAGCCGCTTAGATGTCAAGGGTTATGTCATGCTCACGTTACTATTATACAGTTGAAGTCATTAAAACTTGTTTTTCAACCACTCCACAAATTTCTTGTTAACAAACTATAGTTTTGGCAAGTCGGTTAGGACATCTACTTTGTGCATGATACAAGTAATATTTCCAACAATTGTTTCCAGACAGATTATTTCACTTATAATTCACTATATCACAATTCCAGTGGGTCAGAAGTTTACATACACTAAATTGACTGTGCCTGTAAACAGCTTTGAAAATTCCAGAAAATGATGTCATGGCTTTAGAAGCTTCTGATAAGCTAATTGACATAATTTGAGTCAACTGGAAGTGTACTTGTGGATGTATTTCAAGGCCTACCTTCAAACTCAGTGCCTATTTGCTTGACATCATGGGAAAATCAAAAGAAATCAGCCAAGACCTCAGAAAAACAATTGTAGACCTCCACAAGTCTGGTTCATCCTTGAGAGCAATTTCCAAACGCCGGAAGGTACCACGTTCATCTGTACAAACAATAGTACGCAAGTATAAACACCATGGGACCACGCAGCCGTCATACCACTCAGGAAGGAGCCGCGTTCTGTCTCCTAGAGATGAACGTACTTTGGTGCGAAAAGTGCAAATCAATCCCAGAACAGCAGCAAAGGACCTTGTGAAGATGCTGGAGGAAACAGGTACAAAAGTATCTATATCCACAGTAAAACTAGTCATATATTGACATAACCTGAAAGGCCGCTCAGCAAGGAAGAAGCCACTGCTCCAAAACCGCCATAAAAAAGCCAGACTACGGTTTGCAACTGCACATGGGGACAAAGATCGTACTTTTTGGAGAAATGTCTTCTGGTCTGATGAAACAAAAATAGAACTGTTTGGCCATAATGACCATCGTTATGTTTGGAGGAAAAAGGGGCACGCTTGCAAGCCGAAGAACACCATCCCAACCGTGAAGCATGGAGGTGGCAGCATCATGCTGTGGGGGTGCTTTGCTGCAGGAGTGACTGGTGCACTTCACAAAATAGATGGCATCATGAGGAAGGAAAATTATGTGGATATATTGAAGCAACATCTCAAGACATCAGTCAGGAAGTTAAAGCTTGGTCGCAAATGGGTCTTCCAAATGGACAATGACCCCAAGCATACTTCCAAAGTTGTGGTAAAATGGCTTAAGGACAACAAAGTTAAGGTATTGGAGATGCCATCACAAAGCCCTGACCTCAATCCTATAGAAAATGTGTGGGCAGAACTGAAAAAGCGAGTGCGAGCAAGGAGGCCTACAAACCTGACTCAGTTACACCAGCTCTGTCAGGAGGAATGGGCCAAAAGTCACCCAACTTATTGTGGGAAGCTTGTGGAAGGCTACCCGAAACGTATGACCCAAGTTAAACAATTTAAAGGCAATGCTACCAAATACTAATTGAGTGTATGTGAACTTCTGACCCACTGGGAATGTGATAAAATAAATAAAAGCTGAAATAAATCATATTATTCTGACATTTCACATTCTTAAAATAAAGTGGTGATCCTAACTGACCTAAGACAGGGAATTTTTACTAGGATTAAATGTCAGGAATTGTGAAAAACTGAGTTTAAATGTATTTGGCTAAGGTGTATGTAAACTTCCGACTTCAACTGTATGTGGTATACAGTATATGGACCCTTTAACTAATGACAACACACATATTTAACAAGTAAAGGGGTCATCATGTGGCCATTGTAACGATTACCACAGTCTGGTTGTCAATAAACAATCTGGTTTTATGATAATTTAGTCAAGAGACAACAACAATGCCATTACTGAGATTCTCCATTAATTGCAGCTGTGATAAAAGCAGCCAGAGAATACCGAATTCATCATCAATTTGCACAACTCGCTCATTACGCATTCAGATAGACACTGTATGAATGACTGTAATTTGAATATATGTGTTAAGATGCCATCCACAGTGTGTTCCTGGACAGATAAGAGCTCGTCTAATGTAAAAGCCACCCACATCGCACGCCTACAGTTCTGTGCATGATTGGATTGGCAAGCACTTCTCTCTCACACACAGGCCTCGCAAGCATACGATAGAAACATGGGGGGAAAGGAAACAGACCGGTGTAATTATTATGTATACATTCAACATGTTGCTCGCCAACTAGTGAACAAGTGGGTGGAGACATTGTTCCAATAACAGCATTCCTGTCTGAGGCAGAATGATAGCCTTTTCACACTACAGAGCTGAGCCAAGCCAAGCTGTACTGGGCTGGCCTGGGTTCGCATTCAACATAGTTGCTGGAACTGTGCTGGAAAATACAATTTGAAAAGCATATATTAAATGCAGTACGGTTCAGGTTAGCCCTGTTGTGTGAAAGGGGTGAGTGTAGTGTGTAGTGTATGAGAGAGTATGAAGGTTATTGGGTGACTTTTAGCAGCATAAGAATCTCTCTCTTTCTCTTGTCAGGGTCCTTCTCAACGCCGTGAGGGGCAGAAGTTATGATATACATATATCTAAATGGAGTAAACATGTACACACAACACTATACTGTGTTTCAACAAAAGCCACCCCGTTTCATTTGCTACTGCACACTGTCATCTTCAGACATTTACATTCACATCTTGATTGAATCAGTTCATCAGCTGTGAGGTATGATAACTGTAAATGGCAGTCCAAAGAATTCCATTTTAGTACAGGGTTGAGTCTATACTTTACCCTTTAGGGAAAATGTCATAGCAGAAGCGAAACAAATAGCCTCTTGTCCCAATTACATTATCTTTGGCATTTTAAGAAACGCTACCCATTACTTATGCTCAAAACACATATGATTACTTTGAAGTTCTATATTTCTGGAGTTCTATAGTATGATAAATATAAGTTATTATAAGACTTTTATGTAAACAAATTAATATACCCCAGCAATACAAAATACACGTATACTCTCCTCACATAGAACAATCACCCACAAGGACAAGGGGGCAGAGGGAACACTTATACAAGTACTAATGAGGGGATATGAACCAGGTGTGTGTAAATGACAAGACAAAACAAATGGAATGATGATATGAGATGCGGCAGTGGCTAGAAGGCCGGTGACGACGAACGCCGAAGCCTACCCGAACAAGGAGGAGGCAGCTTTGGAGGAAGTCGTGACACATTTGTTAGTTATTTCCTCTTTTTATGAACACTTTATTTATAGTTTTGTTAGTTATTTCCTGGGATGTTGCCAATCACCTTTTAATCCCAATCAAATCCCTGCCAGATATATTTTTGCAGCCTTGGCAACAACCATAGGCATTAACTATAGAGCACAAACAGATCTGGCACCAGGCTACAGATGTTCACTGTTTGTTTTGGACTATGGACTCAGTCGGTGGTCTCTGACCTGGCATGACCTCTCATTACCATCTTGGTTGCTTGAATAAAAGTTTAATCTGTTCTTACATCTCTTTTACCCCGTCTCCTATCCTCTCCATCGTGACACATGGGTTACCTAATCTGGCCCTCCAGATTCCATCCACCCAATCAATCACCTTCATGTAATGGCTCCCTGGCCACTCTGGCTGATTGGTGACTACAGCGAGCCACCGCCGCCTTACAAAAGTGAGGGCTACACAACATCGATGTCATACCCGTTTTTCATCACTTACACATGTATATTGTCCTCTGTATGAGGTACGTTAATCCATAAACAATCGTTTCAAAAAGGTTGTTAAATTGAGGGCCGTGTTCATTGGGCACCAAACCGTGTTCAAATGTGCTGAAACAGAGAGGGACTACCTTGGACTTTGACCAATTAGAAACGCTAATTTCCAGTTTCTGTGCAGAACGTTTGAAAAGGTTTTCCGTTGTGTGCCCTGATGGACACAAACCCTTTCTATAGGGTAATTATGTATATGAGTCATTAAGATCAATGATCGGAGGATGCATGTCTTGTCTCCATCACTTTTTGGGGACCTTGCAAACTCAGAGTGGCTCAGGTGTATCCATAGAGATACACTATATATACAAAAGCATGTGGACACACCTTCAAATTAGTGGATTTGGATAGTTCAGCCACACCCATTGCTGACAGGTGTATAAAATCGAGCACACAGCCATGCAATCTCCATAGACAAACAATGGCAGTAGATTGGTCTTACTGAAGAGCTCTGTGACTTTCAGCGTGGCACCGTAATAGGATGCCACTTTTCCAACAAGTCAGTTTGCTGAAGCACGTAAGAATTGTCTATCCTCGGTTGAAACACTCACTACCTAGTTCCAAACTGCCTTCGGCACAAGAACTGTTCATCGGGGACTTCATGAAATGGGTTTCCATGGCCGAGCAGCTGCACACAAGCCTAAGATCACCATGCGCAATGCCAAATGTCTGCTGGAGTGGTGAAAGCTCGCCGCCATTGAACTCTGGAGCAATGGAAACGTTCTCTGGAGTGATGAATCACGCTTCACCATCTGGCAGTCTGACGGACGAATCTGGGTTTGGCGGATGCCAGGGGAACGCTACCTGCACAAATGCATATTGCCAACTGTAAAGTTTGGTGGAGGAGGAGTAATGGTATGGGGCTGTTTTTCATGGTTCGGGCTAGGCCCCTTAGTTCCAATGAAGGGAAATCTTAACGCTACAGCATACAATGACGTTCTAGACGATTCTGTGCTTTCAACTTTGTGGCAAAAAGTTTGGGGATGGCCCTTTCCTGTTTCAGCATGACAATGCCCCTGTGCACAAAGCAAGGTCCATACAGAAGTGGTTTGCTGTGGTCGGTGTGGAAGAGCTTGACTGGCCTGCACAGAGCCCTGACCTCAACATCATCGAACACCTTTGGGATTAATTGGAATGCCAACTGCGAGCCAGACCTAATCGCCCAACATCAGTGCCCAACCTCACTGATGCTCTTGTGGCTGAATGGAAGCAAGTCCCCGCAGCAATGTTCCAACATCTAGTGAAAAACCTTCCCAGAAGAGTGGAGGCTGCTATAGCAGCAAAGGGGGGACCAACTCCATATCAGTGCCCATGATTTTGGAATAAGATGTTTGACGAGCAGGTGTCCATATACTTTTGGTCATGTAGTGTAGATAGAGGACTCATCTTTGTATCCGTGCCATTTTAGCGTATGTGACAGCATGGGCAGCGCCATTAAGGCAATCTCCATTTTGTAGTAGTACATTTTCTTCTTCACGATTGGCTGATCCCTCCTGATGACCCGGTTTGACATGACTCTGACAGGGTCACCAGGAGGAATCAGCCAATGAAGTTGGATGTCCCACCCAGTTGACTACATTAAAATGGTGGAAACCAATTAATGGCGCTGCCCATGCTACTATGGCATTTTGTATCACTGTATACTGTACAAACAAATTTACTCATCTACTTCGGATATCCAAAAATATACACTACCGTTCAAAAGTTTGGGGTCACTTAGAAATGTCCTTGTTTTCGAAAGAAAAGCCATTTTTTTGTCCATTAAAATAACATCAAATTGATCAGAAATACAGTGTAGACATTGTTAATGTTGTAAATGGCTATTGTAGCTGTAAACGGCTGATTTTTTGTGGAATATCTACATAGGCGTAGAGGCCCATTATCAACAACCATCAGTTCTGTGTTCCAATGGCACGTTGTGTTTGCTAATCCAAGTTTATCATTTTAAAAGGCTAATTGATCATTAGAAAAACCCTTTTGCAATTATGTTAGCACAGCAGAAAACTGTTGTGCTGATTAAAGAAGCAATACATCTGGCCTTCTTGAGATTAGTTGAGTATCTGGAGCATCAGCAATTGTGGATTCGATTACAAGCTCTAAATGGCCTGAAACAAATAACTTTCTTCTGAAACTTGTCAGTCTATTCTTGTTCTGAGAAATGAAGGCTATTCCATGCGAGAAATTGCCAAGAAACTGAAGAGCTCATACAACACTGTGTACTACTCCCTTCACAGAACAGTGCAAACTGGCTCTAACCAGAATAGAAAGAGGAGTGGGAGGCCCCGGTGCACAACTGAGCAAGAGGACAAATACATTAGAGTGTCTAGTTTGAGAAACAGACGCCTCACAGGTCCTCAACTGGCAGCTTCATTAAATAGTACCCGCAAAACACCAGTCTCAACGTCAACAGTGAAGAGGCGACTCCGGAATGCTGAACTTCTAGGCCGAGTTGCAAAGAAAAAGCCATATCTCAGACTGGCCAATAAAAAGAAAAGATTAAAGATGGGCAGTCTGAGATATGGCTTTTTCTTTGCAACTCTGCCTAGAAGGTCAGCATCCCGGAGTCGCCTCTTTACTGTTGACGTTGAGACTGGGGGCGTGCTCAGTCCTCTTTTTTTTCCTGTAGTCCACAATCATCTCCTTTGTCTTGATCACGTTGAGGGAGAGGTTGTTATCCTGGCACCACACGACCTCATCCCTATAGGCTGTCTCATCGTTGTCTGTGATCAGGCCTACCACTGTTGTGTCGTCGGCAAACTTAATGATGGTGTTGGAGTCGTGCCTGGCCATGTAGTCATTGGTGAACAGGGAGTACAGTAGAGGACTGAGCACGCACCCCTGAGGGGCCCCCGTGTTGAGGATCAGCCTGGCAGATGTGTTGTTACAATTGAATCCAGGTGAAAGCTATGATCCCTTAAATCCACTTTAATCAGTGTAGATGAAGGGGAGGAGACAGGTTAAAGAAGGATTTCTAAGCCTTGAGATGATTGAGACATGGATTGTGTATGTGTGCCATTCAGAGTGTGAATGGGCAAGACAAAATATGTAAGTGCCTTTGAACAGGGTATGGTAGTAGGTGTCAGGCACACTGGTGTGAATGTGTCAAAAACTGCAACGCTGCTGTGTTTTTCACGCTCAACAGTTTCCTGTGTGTATCAATAATGGTCCACCACCCAAAGGACATCCAGCCAACTTGACACAACTATGGGAAGCATTGGAGTCAACATGCAGCATCGCTGTGGAACACTTTCGACACCTTGTAGAGTCCATGCCCAGACGAATTGAGGCTCTTCTAAGGGCAAAAGGGGGTGCAACTACATTTTCAGAACGGGTTCCTAACGTTTTCTACACACTCAGTGTATAGTATAGGCTACAAAATAAACGTTCCAGTGACACTGACTCACTCAATGATGAAGATGAAGCATAGGCTTCTCACTGGTGATGGCCGATGCGCTTGTGCTGATATCTCAAAATAAGCTAGTCGACTTTGAAAATCAGTGCTGTTCGCTCAGAATCACTCAAAGGTTGAGATTATTATTTTGGGCTTCTACAGACAGATTAGTCTTCTCTTTTCAGCAGTAGGCATTTGCTTTCCAAACGGTGGGCCTATGTTTTTCTCGCTGTAGTATTTTGAAATTTTGTGAAAGGCAAACTGACAGCTGCAACCAACCATAGAAATATAATCCATAGATGGCAGTTCCCATTCAATTCAGGACTGGCAGCCATTGCTAGTGTACCCATGAGTTTAACAGCCAGGGTTAGAGGTTCCAAAATCCTTCTATGGATTATATCTATGGCCACAACGCAACAAGCTGTTCTATATTTGGCACACGTTTTTGGTGCACATGCTGCCCAAATTGTGGCCTTCCCGACTGTAAATGCTTGTGATAAAACTTAATCCACAGCTATTTTTTTAACCTATTGATCCTCTGTAGCTAAATTATGCTCGCTGGTGTAGTATTTATAATTGTTATTATTTATGTATGTTCAGACAGGAGTAATATCGTTTTGGGGAAAACTATTTTTAATAGCCAAATCCATTTATCAGGGAGGGCTGCAGCACCTACAGCACCCCTACTTCCTGTTGCCCTGCTGGTAAGAATAAAAAAAATTGCCACAATCTCAATTGGTGGGAATGAAATGGACCGGGTTTCATCCACCAGATACCTAGGTGTTTTAGTTGATGAAAAGTTGTCCTGGAAAGATCATATTCACTTTGTCTGCAGCAAAGTGATGAAGTCCATTGGTATCATCAGAAAGATTAGTGGTTTGGTTCCTATCACTATACTACAGCTTAATTTACTCATATCTCATTTACTGCAATATTGTCTTGAACAGTACTTACAGTATGCTTCCTACCTACACCAATTACTCATCACGCAGGTGGCTACACCTCCTCTAACTACTTGGCTCCATCTTCCCCAATATATTGTCTATCTACAACATTAATATACTCCAATTATGCACCTTCATTTACAAATATACATACAGTACCTCCCAGACAGCCTACCTAAACCCTTCAATGGATTCCTCCCGGTTAATTATCAAAACCATGCATACAATACAAGACACTGTGATAAACTTGACCCTCCCCACTGCCACACCCCACATAGTCAATTCTCTATCAGATATAGAGGTTCCATACTCTGGAATTCCTATCTTCACATTGCCAAAACATCATCATCCCTCAATAACTTCAAGCGTAGACTAGGGGTCAGCCTGATGAACCAAACTACCCATTAGTCTCCTCCATGTAGTCTAACTCTAACACTCACACATGCACACACACACACACACATAATCAAACATGTTTTTTTCATGTACACTGAGTATATCATGTACATGTACTGTTTGAACACTTTTTTAATTCTTTAAAAAAAACGTATATTTGTATATGTTTTTTTGTGGTGTGGTTTTCATATAAGCCCTTTTGGGTTTCCAACTCACCTGCACACTGTTTTTAGCAGTAAAAAAATAATCTGTACTGTTTAGTATTTCACTTGTTTTCTTTTGGTGTGAATAAATAAAACCTACAAAAATAAACTATAATGGACATTTATAGACATGAATAGTGGATAACCATATTATCGTTATTTCTAATAATTATCAGCACTGGATATTAGTGAGTTTAGCTCAACTGTATATCATAATTTTATTGAGTTGAGTGATTGAAGTGAGAGATAGTGTTCTAAAAATAGATGTTAGTATAGTACAGTAGGCCAATGTTTCAACTGACACGTGGGTAGTGAATGTGTTGCCTTGGAAATGCAGCTGAACGTAAGTGTCACAAGGTAGATAAGTGACAGGTTCTAGGTTTGGGATTGAGCAGGCAGCGTGAAGCAGAGGCATTTTGTAAGGCATGGTTTCCATCATTGCTTCAGCACATTTCATTTCAGCCATTTCTCAATTCAGTTCCACAATTCAGTTATAAAGCTTCATCCCCATATCAATAAAGTCACATGCTCTGTTGTCAAGGGCTGATGTAAGTGTGGTGTGGAAGTCAGGCGCAGGACACCGAAGCTTAGTCCAACAAAGTTTACTAGTTAACCACTAGGCAAAATACAATAAACGGCCTCAAAAACACACAGAGGCGAGCGATTACGCAGACTGTGCGTAAACTCCAAAACAACAAACAGAGCAAACACGCAGCACTAACTGACAGGCGAAAAACAACACACAACCTAACCAATACAAAACAGGCAACTTATAGAACACATAATCAGACACAAACGGACACAGGTGCAATAGACAGACAAAAGCAATCAAACAAAGAAACATTCAACGGTGGCAGCTAGTACTCCGGGGACAACGAACGCCGAAGCCTGCCCGAACAAGGAGGAGGAGCAGCCTCGGCAGAATCCGTGACATCTGTCAATTAACCAATAGGAATTGTATAGTCAATTCAATAACTGAATAACATCTGTATCATCTGTATCCACCATATCAATAAAGTCACATGCTCTGTCAATTAACCAATAGGAATTGTATAGTCAATTCAATAACTGAATAACATCTGTAACTTCAAATTAACTCCAATTAGCTTCTATAAGCCCGGTGCAGTATGTTATATAACCACTACTTAACACATATTGACGTAGCAATATTGGTGGAATTGCACATCACCTTGACAGTTGTCTTGCGTGGCCATCTGAAACCTGGGCTCTCGAGGCTACCATGACTGTAGACTGCAGGCTAGTTGTGAGGAGGAGGAGGGGAATTTAAAGTGATGCCCTTCAGTTCTGGCCCCCTACCCACATAAAAATAATACTACAGTTTACCATAGAATACTATAGTACTTACTATATGATTATATAGAATTCTGTAGTAAACTGTAGAAGCTTGTACTCCACACTGTAGTATCCCTCTATCGTGTAGCGCTTACTATAGACCTTTGTAGTATACTGTAGAATACCATACTACACACTATTGCTCAGAACTGTTGACCCAACTCAATAGGCGGTCTATCATGAACGTGTCTTCTATTCTGGTTGAGGTGTTCCCTCATTAAACAGTAGGCGTAGTCTGGTAGTTGTGCCATTTTAGCTAACCCTAGTCGGCAGGTGTTACTACAATATACTAGTCATGTCCGCAAAAACACTTCAGTATACTAGTCATGTCTGCGTGAATACTACAGTCATGTCTGCAAAAATACTACAGTAAATACTACAGTCATGTCCACAAAAACACTACAGTAAATACTATAGTATACTACAGTCATGTCTGCAAAAACACTACAGTAAATACTACATTAATGTCCTCAAACACTACCATAAACTACAGTCATGTCTGCAAAAACACTACAGTGAATATTATAGTATATAAATATATTAACAATACAGTATTTAGACCTTAGTATAATATGGACAGCAATGGATGTGGACTGGACTTGAAATGAGTGGATGAGAGTTGACTGACTGTCTGTCTGCCTGTCTGACTAAAGAACAGGGGGAGAGGCTGTAAGATTGATTGTCCAAGAGCATTTGTGAAGAGAACTGGAAGTGCATCAGACGGGGGAAGGAACAGCCAGGATTAGGCTGTGGTGGAAAAAACACAAGATTACAGAGGCTGAGGATAAGGAAATAAAGCAAAATAGTGGAGGGAACTGTAATCCGGCTATCTCGATCCCAGCAAGACTCATAAACCAGGACGTGCATTTTCAACATGATGTAATCCTGATTTTGGACAATCAAGTGCCCAAATTGTTGAATAGTGTTACATCACAGGCTGGCATGCCTTGTCTCGTTCACAACTACAGAACAGTAATTGGTCACTAAAATGTTCACTTGGTCATGCATTGTCAATTAAATGAAAATTGGAATTAGGTGGAAGTTAGGATTCACCCTTAAGCAGTTTGAGAGATTTAATCCAAACAAATGCTTTCACTTTTGTTCAGATTCGGAGGCGGAGACCAACACCCGCTACGCTATTCCGTTTGACAGACCAACCGTCTCCTGAGGAGGAAAACGACAATCACCAGGTAAAACAGCACCACCTTAAGGTCTGGAGGAACTATCACACCACTAAACCTACATGCAGTCCTTGAAGTACTAACCACAGCATTCAATTACATTATGTCAGTGGTGGTCCCCCAACCCTTGTCCTGGAGAGCAACGGGTTGTGCAGGATTTTGATCCTAACACACCTGTTTAAATTAGTACAGATGTAGGATCTTAATTTGAGACAGTTTGCTACAACAGGAAAATAATCCTGCAGCAATAGGAAATATGAATCTTTATGTGGATTATAATTCATCTTTAAGAATCTAAGATGGGGGGGGGGGGGGGCTGTAGGTTCTACTAAACTAACATATGGAATTGTTTTAAGATGGTCATACCAAGGATCATTTAGCTATTTGATTTGGACCCATTTAGGTATAAATTGTTTTTTAAATACAAATATTTGACAAAACATTGAATTTGGCCCATAGAAATGCTTCGAATAACATATTCATATATGGAAAAACAGGTAGTGATTTTTTTTTTATCAAAAGGAGTTTTTTTTAAAGTGTCTGTCCTATATCTGGAAGATATAAGAAAGATCAGGAAATAATTTGTATATATTTTTTGACCCATATTTAAAGAAACAATTGGGGCACTAAATTACTTCCATATATACTTCCATTCATTTTTTTACACTGGTAGCGGTCTACCTTCAGACAAGCAAAACAGACACCATCGTGTTCGTGATAGTCTTATCTTTCCATATTGGCCATAGTAGTTTTCTAGGCCAAACCATTCAGACGCTAGAGACGTTTTCGTGAGAAGACCGATTTTCGGGATTTCTCAAGGTCTGACAAACACCACTGTAGGTCGGCCACCTTTCACCGCATATGCGGAAGGCAGCCATTGGTGGATGCGGTGGATTGAGACGCAGCCCATGAAAAATACGGATTTTTTTTCTTAAAACGGATTTTGATGGGGATTTTTTAATTATGCTAGTTAGATTTACGCGAGCGTGGACATCGACTCTATCGATATTTCTGTAGTGGTTGATACATTTTTCGTAAGGGAAAATCAAGTCTGAAATTTAAAAGTGGAAATTACAAACGTCAGAATACACTACGAGTCCTGCAATGCAGGAAAGTTCTACTGCAACAGGGTGATGAAATTAAGATCCTACATCTGTACATGTCTTATCAATAATTTGATTAGTTGAATCAGGTGTGTCAATGTTGGACTGTAACTAAAGTCTGCACACTTTGTGGCTCTCAAGAACCAGGTATGAAGACCATTGTATTATGTGACAATCTGTTGTGGTTGTCTCAGTGTTCATTTGAGGGCAAAGCACTGTTTTCTTTTGCCATGTTTTGGATGTGCAGTGAGTTAGTCTGATACAGCCAAAATGGGACCCTAATCCCTATATTGCACACTACTTTTGGCCAGTAGTGCCTTACATAGGGAATAGTGTGCCTTTGTAGATTTAACCTTAGAATATCGTTTTTCTCTTTACCTGCGTAGTGGGTCATTGGGGAAAATGGCGTCCTCACCAAGAAAATTAATGCGCATGTGTACCAGCCTCCATCACTCAAAGGTAGGTTGACTGTCCATCATCCTATTATGTAATCAGTGACCCATAAAGAGTTTGGGAGAGTTGAGGAAACCACTTCCTGTCTGTAGCCATGTTTTCTGGCCTGGGATTTGTCTATATCCGTCTTGACTGAAAGGGTTTTAAGTGGAAATGGCTTAATCATGAGGTGTGTGTGTTGGGTTTGTTTGAGTGTGTGTGTGTGTGTGTAACTGAACGTGTGTGTGAACGTGTGGGTGTTGTGAGATTAGGGGCAGAGACAGCTGTGAGTCTCCACTGCTATGGATCATCCAGGATTATAGGACAGCTGCATTGCAGACAGGCAACATCACACACACTCGCATGTACCCATTCCTTATAGTATAGTATATTTACTATTAGCATGACCTGAAGCCTTGCGTAAAGTCTCGTGTCCCGATCTGTCTGTCTGTCCATTTCTTCCTGTGGCTGCATGCTAAAGTACGATTTGGCGCTTTTGGCCTTAGCTGATCTTAAAACTGTTTTGGTTCTAAAAACGATCCCCCTCTTTTCTGTGCATCTGTCTGTCTGTCGTTCTGTCTGTGTATGTCTGTCTGCCTGTTTGTCTGTGTGGTGTCACAGCCGTGCAGAGGATGGCTCAAGCCCACATGAAGTCTCTGGGAACCTGTGGCCCTGAAGAGACAGATGACTTCTCTGGGGAGGAAAGCGAGGACTGTGAGGAGAGCGTGGATATATCCCACGTCTCCACCACTGGTGAGAGAAGCACAACATGGGTGTTATGTCCCAAGTCTTACGCAGTGTGCACTCGTGCACCCCTCCCCACACTCACCCATTTCAAAGCATTGGATTTGTGCAAGCATGAGATAGAGGGAGTTTCCACAACTTTCACATCAGTGCTTTATTTTTAAATTCAGCGAGTGAACAAGTGCACACTTAAGGCTGAAGGGTAGAGAATTGGAACACAGAAGGAGTATCAGCAGAAATACTATATCACTCGCTTGCACGCACAAATACAGTGGGGAAAAAAAGTATTTAGTCAGCCACCAATTGTGCAAGTTCTCCCACTTAAAAAGATGAGAGAGGCCTGTAATTTTCATCATAGGTACACGTCAACTATGACAGACAAAACGAGAAAAAAAAATCCAGAAAATCACATTGTAGGATTTTTAATGAATTTATTTGCAAATTATGGTGGAAAATAAGTATTTGGTCAATAACAAAAGTTTCTCAATACTTTGTGATATACCCTTTGTTGGCAATGACACAGGTCAAACGTTTTCTGTAACTCTTCACAAGGTTTTCACACACTGTTGCTGTTTTTTTGGCCCATTCCTCCATGCAGATCTCCTCTAGAGCAGTGATGTTTTGGGGCTGTCGCTGGGCAACACGGACTTTCAACTCCCTCCAAAGATTTTCTATGGGGTTGAGATCTGGAGACTGGCTAGGCCACTCCAGGACCTTGAAATGCTTCTTACGAAGCCACTCCTTCGTTGCCCGGGCGGTGTGTTTGGGATCATTGTCATGCTGAAAGACCCAGCCACGTTTCATCTTCAATGCCCTTGCTGATGGAAGGAGGTTTTCACTCAAAATCTCACGATACATGGCCCCATTCATTCTTTCCTTTACACGGATCAGTCGTCCTGGTCCCTTTGCAGAAAAACAGCCCCAAAGCATGATGTTTCCACCCCCATGCTTCACAGTAGGTATGGTGTTCTTTGGATGCAACTCAGCATTCTTTGTCCTCCAAACACGACGAGTTGAGTTTTTACCAAAAAGTTATATTTTGGTACATCTGACCATATGACATTCTCCCAATCCTCTTCTGGATCATCCAAATGCACTCTAGCAAACTTCAGACGGGCCTGGACATGTACTGGCTTAAGCAGGTGGACACATCTGGCACTGCAGGATTTGAGTCCCTGGCGGCGTAGTGTGTTACTGATGGTAGGCTTTGTTACTTTTGTCCCAGCTCTCTGCAGGTCATTCACTAGGTCCCCCCGTGTGGTTCTGGGATTTTTGCTCACCGTTCTTGTGATCATTTTGACCCCACGGGGTGAGATCTTGCGTGGAGCCCCAGATCGAGGGAGATTATCAGTGGTCTTGTATGTCTTCCATTGCCTAATAATTGCTCCCACAGTTGATTTCTTCAAACCAAGCTGCTTACCTATTGCAGATTCAGACTTCCCAGCCTGGTGCAGGTCTACAATTTTGTTTCTGGTGTCCTTTGACAGCTCTTTGGTCTTGGCCATAGTGGAGTTTGGAGTGTGACTGTTTGAGGTTGTGGACAGGTGTATTTTATACTGATAACATGTTCAAACAGGTGCCATTAATACAGGTAACGAGTGGAGGACAGAGGAGCCTCTTAAAGAAGAAGTTACAGGTCTGTGAGAGCCAGAAATCTTGCTTGTTTGTAGGTGACCAAATACTTATTTTCCACCATAATTTGCAAATAAATTCATTAAAAATCCTACAATGTGATTTTCTGGAGAAAAAAAATCTCAATTTGTCTGTCATAGTTGACGTGTACCTATGATGAAAATTACAGGCCTCTCTCATCTTTTTAAGTGGGAGAACTTGCACAATTGGTGGCTAACTAAATACTTTTTTCCCCCACTGTACATGCTCTAACTCACTCACTCACTCATTTACTCACTCTTGAAGGTGCAATCTGTTTGTTACTGTAATTACTTTACTACAAAAATATTTGGCTAAGAAGCAAAACAAACAACATTAACCTTTAACAATAGCCTCTTCCTCTTCCAGTATACCCAGATTCCCAGGAGGACCAATCAGAGAGGTTCCAAGGGTCAAGGCTCAATTCAGAGGGAAGAATTGCCCACTTTCTTCACCTGAGAGTCCCACACGGAGAGGAGGAAGAGGAGGAGGGTGACGAGGAGAAGAGGGAAAAAGGGGGACCAAGGAGGACAAAGAAGAAGGGAGAATGACAGAGCGCTGTGTGTTACAGAGAGGCGATTCAGTATACCGAGTGGCAAAAGATTGACGATCCAGAGTGATGTTTCATAATTATTATACACTGCTCAAAAAAATAAAGGGAACACTTAAACAACACAATGTAACTCCAAGTCAATCACACTTCTGTGAAATCAAACTGTCCACTTAGTAAGCAACACTGATTGACAATACATTTCACATGCTGTTGTGCAAATGGAATAGACAACAGGTGGAAATTATAGGCAATTAGCAAGACACCCCCCAATAAAGGACTGGTTTTGCAGGTGGTGACCACAGTCCCTGACCACTTCTCAGTTCCTATGCTTCCTGGCTGATGTTTTGGTCCCTTTTGAATGCTGGCGGTGCTTTCACTCTAGTGGTAGCATGAGACGGTCTACAACCCACACAAGTGGCTCAGGTAGTGCAGCTCATTCAGGATGGCACATCAATGCGAGCTGTGGCAAGAAGGTTTGCTGTGTCTGTCAGCGTAGTGTCCAGAGCATGGAGGCGCTACCAGGAGACAGGCCAGTACATCAGGAGACGTGGGGGAGGCCGTAGGAGGGCAACAACCCAGCAGCAGGACTGCTACCTCCGCCTTTGTTCAAGGAGGAGCAGGAGGAGCACTGCCAGAGCCCTGCAAAATGACCTCCAGCAGGCCACAAATGTGCATGTGTCTGCTCAAATGGTCAGAAACAGACTCCATGAGGGTGGTATGAGGGCCCGACGTCCACAGGTGGGGGTTGTGCTTACAGCCCAACACCGTGCAGGACGTTTGGCATTTGCCAGAGAACACCAAGATTGGCAAATTCGCCACTGGCGCCCTGTGCTCTTCACAGATGAAAGCAGGTTCACACTGAGCACATGGCAGACGTGACAGAGTCTGGAGACGCCGTGGAGAACGTTCTGCTGCCTGCAACATCCTCCAGCATGACCGGTTTGGCGGTGGGTCAGTCATGGTGTGGGGTGGCATTTCTTTGGGGGGCCGCACAGCCCTCCATGTGCTCGCCAGAGGTAGCCTGACTGCCATTAGGTACCGAGATGAGATCCTCAGACCCCTTGTGAGACCATATGCTGGTGCGGTTGGCCCTGGGTTCCTCCTAATGCAAGACAATGCTAGACCTCATGTGGCTGGAGTGTGTCAGCAGTTCCTGCAAGAGGAAGGCATTGATGCTATGGACTGGCCCGCCCGTTCTCCAGACCTGAATCCAATTGAGCACATCTGGGACATCATGTCTCGCTCCATCCACCAACGTCACGTTGCACCACAGACTGCCCAGGAGTTGGCGGATGCTTTAGTCCAGGTCTGGGAGGAGATCCCTCAGGAGACCATCCGCCACCTCATCAGGAGCATGCCCAGGCGTTGTAGGGAAGTCATACAGGCACGTGGAGGCCACACACACTACTGAGCCTCATTTTGACTTGTTTTAAGGACATTACATCAAAGTTGGATCAGCCTGTAGTGTGGTTTTCCACTTTAATTTTGAGGGTGACTCCAAATCCAGACCTCCATGGGTTGATAAATTTGATTTCCATTGATCATTTTTGTGTGATTTTTTTGTCAGCACATTCAACTATGTAAAGAAAAAAGTATTTAATAAGATTATTTAATTCATTCAGATCTAGGATGTGTTATTTTAGTGTTCCCTTAATTTTTTTGAGCAGTGTATAAAGAGAGTGGAGACAATATCTACATACGTGTGTGTGCGTGCGTGTGTGCGTTTGTGCTTTTGCTTGCTTGCATTCGTACGTATATGTGTGTGTGTGTGTGTACGTATGCGTGTCTTTGTGTGTGTGTTTGTATGCGTGTGAGAACGAGAGAGACACAGAGACACTGAGAGAGAAATAAAACGAGAGAGAGAGAATAAGAGTTCTAAAGTGTTTAAGCTGAATGGTAGTGTTCCAGTCACTACCTCCTTATAAATTCTAGACTGCAGACATCACTGTCTGAGGAACAGTGTCGGTGGTGGTGCAGCCACGGAAGGAAGACAATGCTTATCATTGAGCGCGTTGCAGGTTGTCTTTTTTTGCAGGCGCGCTGCACATCTCATTGGCAGGGAATACTATTTGTAGATCAGTAATTCTACACCTCACTTTGCTTAAGCTGATCCTCTCAAATGGACTCGGAAGTTGTAGCTAAAAATGGGTTAGTTAAGAGCAGTAGTCAGTTGAACCAACCATGGAAGTATATTGTAGCCAATTCGGGGGGTGGCCCAGTCCGGGACTCGAACCTGGGTCCAGCAACTGTTAAGCCAACAACTTAACAGTTAAGGTATTTCACGGGTGGGGAGAGAGCGAGAGAGAGCAGGGTGGACATGGAGGGGGCTTGGCTTGAAGCGCTGAACATCATGACAACGTGAATTGGAGTGTGTTTAGGCTATTACTAGCATCACAACTTCACTGAATTACAGAATCATATACTAGACATTAGGAATGTACTCTATTTGGAGCAAAAAAGAATAACCGGTTCTCAAGAGATTAAAGTATCGGTTCTGTTCCAGAACACTAGAGATCACTCTCGTTTGCTAAAGTGATAAGATGAATAATTTTGCTCACATTGTAATTTCTCATTTACATTTAGTAACGTCAATGACACTTGGTATTTAGACACACCAAATGATCAATGGAATCCTCAAATGTATGACATACCAAAAGGGTGTGATTAGCTAATCATTTTCTTTAATATAGACCCCTCCCCGATAACAGTTTGCCACTGGAGGGAATGCTCAAGGTCCTTGTATATCTTTGTAATGAGTGATTTTCAAGGCAGTAACACCAATGACATAAAACTTAGGGCACATATTATATTTGTTTTAATAGCATTCTTATAAAAGTATTTGCTTTTATTGATCTATACAATATATTAAATACTTTTCTTTACTTTCTAGCATTTAAAATAATTGATAGATATCTCTAAATACTCAAAACATGTCACTACTACTCTACTAATCACTACTGGGACAAGCCAATTTGCTTGCCCTAGGGACTTTAAACAATGCATAAATGTAAATTTTTGCTATATTTATCATTGATAAACAGTTCAATATCAACAAAAAAACATGTATGATGTGTAACTATTTGACATTTTAAGGTGTTTTTCATGGTTGCAAATGCGAGGGACACAAATGCCCGACGCAATTCAAGAATGGCCCTTCTCCAGGCCTTGTGAGGACTGATATTCTGCACAGTGCATATGCAATAAACACGGCCTGGAATGCGACCATTACATTGAGGGCTAGTTTCGTCTGCTTTGATATGTAGAAGATGTATTTTTTGCAATATTGATGAAAGGGGTACTGAACTCACCCTGCATGCTCTGTGCACGGTTAGCATGTAGCCTAGGGTATTGTGCATGGTACTAAAGAATAGTGAAAGTAATTATTTGTTTAACCATGTCTGCATTTTTGAAGTGTATGGATACTCCAATGTCTGTTAATAATAAAATGTCTGTTACTATAATGTGTGTGGGTGTGCGTTTGTGTGTGCGTGTGTTTGCGTTACATTCCCAGCACAGTCTGTATTATATCACTGTTGGCCACTAGATGTCAGTCTAGGTCAGTAGCAGGACAAATTATTGACACTACACTCCCCCTCTTCTCAAATCAGTGCAGCCGATTTTCAGTGTAGGGTGAAGTTGCCCCTAGACACTGATCTTGGGTCAGTTTTGCATTCACTTCGCTAATGGTTAAGGTTAGGATTGGTGGAGGGGAAGCTAATCCTAGATCTGTACCTGGGGGAAACTTCACCCTGGGCCATTATTCTCTCTAATCAGAGATTTATTCAGACCTGGGACACCAGGGCTGCGTTCACACAGGCAGCCCAATTCTGATATGTTTTTTCACTAATTGGTCTTTTGACCAATCAGGTCAGCTCTGAAAAAGATCTGTTGTGAAAAGATCTGATGTGATTTGTCAAAATACCAGCTAGTGGGAAAAATATAATAATTGGGCTGCCTGCCTCCCATACATATGACTAATAAAAACCTGAACTTGCACGTGTATAAAGCAGCCTATGTAATTGGAATCTGGCCAATCATTGATATTAAAAGAATAGTTCAGCCAAATTACACATTTGTTTCCTTACCTATAGTCAGAGAGAGACTGCAATTGTTTTTTCCAAAACAAGTAACTGCCAGCAACTGCTAATATTTATACTTTTTTAATCAAAAACCACTTTAAGTCAATGTCCCATCAGTTAGCATGTGTTACATTTCATACTCAAATCATCTCAAAGTAACTTCAAAGTCATTGAGCTGCACAATCCCTTTCAGAAATGAAGTCGACTTCTGCTTTCAGGTTATGGAGTCTAATTAACATCCATTATTTCTTTATCTGCCCTCTCTTTTTCATCTGTCCATTTCTGCTCTATTCTCATTGTCTGCCTGTTTCTTATCTTCCTTCTTCCTCTACCTCCCTGCCGCTCGCTGTCTATCTCTCCATCTCCCTCTGTCCTAAGGGTAACCCAACTCGTACCTGGCTCTGTATCACGTTTCAGGAGAAGACCCAGATGGAGACAGTGTCGAAGTAACAAACGTTTATTACAAAAACAGGGGGCAGGCAAACGACAGGTCAAGGGCAGGCAGAGGTCAAAAATCCAGGGTGGTGTGACAAGGTACAGAACAGCAGGCAGGCTCAGGGTCAGGGCAGGCAGAATGGTCAAAACCGGGAAAACTAGAAAACAGGAACTTGAAAAAGACAGGTGCAAGAGGAAAACCGCTGGTAGGCTTGACGAAACAAAATGAACTGGCAACAGAAAAACCGAGAACACAGGTATAAATACACTGGGGATAATGGGGAAGATGGCCACACCTGGAGGGGGGTGGAGACAATCACAAAGACAGGTGTGACACTCTGTGTGTGTGTGTGTGTGTGTGTGTGTGTGTGTGTGCGTGTGTGTGCGCGCGCAGAGCCTCCTCTTCCTATAGGCAGATTACGCGCTGCGCATAGGGCCCCTGACATCTAAGGAGCCCAACCATTTTTATATATATAGGATATTTAAGCAATAAGGCCCAAGGGGGTGTGGTATATGGCCAATATACCATCGCTAAGGGCTGTTGTTATGCACAACGCGGAGTGCCTGGATACAGCCCTTAGCCGTGGTATATTGGCCATATACTACAAACCCCTGAGGTGCCTTATTGCTATTATAAACTGGTTACCAACGTAATTACAGCAGTAAAAATAAATGTTTTGTCATACCCGTGGTATACGGTCTGATATAACCTGGGTGGTTGATTGGCTGATTGGCTGACAGCCGTGGTATATCAAACCGTATACCACAGGGCACTAATGGAGGATTGTACTGTACTGTGGATGGAGGGTATTTTGGAAGGATTTGGTCTCTCCCTATTGTTATCTCTCGTGTGTGTGTGTGTGTGTGTGTGTGTGTGTGTGTGTGTGTGTGTGTGTGTGTGTGTGCATGTGCACAGTTCCAGCTTTTTAAATTGGTGTCCAGTGTCACCACTCCCAGGTTGTGCATTGTGCCCTTTTGAAATAGCAGCAGAGGGTTATATATAAGCCTCACAGTACTCATAGCTAGCACACACACACAGCTGACAACGTTCTCCATCCACACATCTATATCCACCTGGACCAAGAGAGAGGAAAGCTGCTTCCCAACAGATTGACAAAGAGAAACGAGGAAAGGAGAAGATAATCAAATGAGCCGAAAGAAAGCAAGACGGCTAGACAGGAAGAGAGAGAGAGCACAAGCGAACATTGATGCTGTTGAACGTTGCACTTGCTGCAAAATTGGTATATAGCAAGAAATTGGGAAAGACAGACAGACAGACAGACAGACAGACAGACAGACAGACAGACAGACAGACAGACAGACACAAAGAAACAGACGGAAGTACGGACGAACAGACAGACAGAGACGGACGGCCGGACAGCTAGACCGGCAGACAGAGACAGACAGACAGATGGAGTGGAAGGATGCAGAGCGTCAACATGCTGATGGGTAAGGCAGGGGGCAGTGTGAGGGTGACCGAGCTGGACTGCAGTGTTCAGGAGGAGGACTGGGAGAGAGGCCGGAGCTATAGCGCTCATTGGCACAGCCTCAGCCTCATCCCACACCCACAGGACAGGTAAGTGGCAGCTTACACACACACACACACACACTACTGCATGCCCAGGCCCACCCACTAGGGATCCAGGACCACCCACTCATTAAAAAAAATATATATATATGTTATGCTCTTTACAGGACATTATTTGTATTTTTACCTAAACATGCAAACACCACCAAATATAATTCATAGCAAGCAGTGCACTGGGTTAGTCAGATAAAATACAGTGCATCTTCTCTATGCTGTGTCTAAGCATTTAAGTGGTCAACAGAAATGTGCATTGCACCCCACAGTGTTATGACATGTAATGTCATGTAATATTCTAAATTGTATATAACTGCCTTAATGTTGCTGGACACCAGGAAGAGTAGCTGCTGCCTTGGCAGCTACTCTTCCTGGGGCAGCATCTAATGGGGATCCTTAATAAATACAAAATACAAATACATTGTCACTATAGACCCAGATTTGTAGTGTTTCATATACCCTCCCCCCTGCAGACAAACAGTGAGCGAGCTGGATCTCTCCCTTTGCCAGTCCCTCTCCAGACAGTGGGAGGCCCGCAGACTGCTCCAGCGCTGCTTCTCAGGTACCCTGCAACAGGAGTCCACGATGTCCCTCAGGCAGAACTGCCTCTCAGGCACCAAGCAACAGGAGGCCACGATGCCACTCAGGCCCCAACTGATCTGACTGAGGGGCTGCACACAACCAGGGCCCCTGCATCCCCAGGAGGAGGTGTGCTTCATCAATGGGCTGAAAAGAGCCATGGTGGGTGTGGGGCTTAGGAGAGATCTAACCCCAGTATGTTCCACCGTGGTGGGCTTCACCAAACTTCCCAGGGCCCTGGGTCGGGATGTGTCCCAAGAGACAGAGGATAGGGGATGGAGGATAGATTAAAAGGGACAGAGAAGCCAGAAGTGGTGAGAAAAGGAGAGAGAGAGAGAGAGAGAGAGAGAGAGAGAGAGAGAGAGAGAGAGAGAGAGAGAGAGAGAGAGAGAGAGAGAGAGAGAGAGAGGATGGGGGGGAGGATGGGAAGAATGGGAAGAGAGTGATAAAAGGTTGATGTTACACACACTTTTTTATATATAGTACCAGTAAAAAGTTTGGACACACTTACTTATTCCAGGGTTTTTCTTTATTTTCATAATTTTTTACATTTTAGAATAATACTGAAGACATCAAAACTATTAAATAACACATATAGAATCATGTAGTAACCAAAAAAGTGTTAAACAAATCAAAATATATGTTATATTTGAGATTGTTCAAAGTAGCCACCCTTTGCCTTGATGACAGCTTTGCACACTATTGGCATTCTCTCAACCAGAATCATGAGGTAGTCACCTGGAATGCATTTCAATTAAGAGGTGTGCCTTGTTAAAAGTAAATTAGTGGAATTTCTTTCCCTCTTAATGTGTTTGAGCCAATCAGTTGTGTTGTGACAAGGGGGGTGGATGGGAGGGGGCCCTATTTGGTAAAATACCAAGTCCATATTATGGCAAGAACAGCTCAAATAAGCAAAGAGAAACGACCATCCTTCATTACTTTGAAACATGAAGGTCAGTCAATCTGGAAAATGTGAAGAACCTTGAAGGTTTCTTCAAATGCAGTCGCAAAAACCATCAAGCGCTATGATGAAACTGGCTCTCATGAGGACCGCCACAGGAAAGGAAGACCCAGAGTTATAAGAGGATAAGTTCATTAGAGTTACCAACCTCAGAAATTGCAGCCTAAATAAGTTATTCACAGAGTTCAAGTAACAGACACATCTCAACATCAACTGTTCAGAGGAGACTGTGTGAATCAGGCCTTCATGGTCGAATTGCTGCAAAGAAACCACTACTAAAGGACACCAATAATAAGAAGAGACTTGCTTGGGCCAAGTAACACGACCAATGGACATTAGACCGGTGGAAATCTGTCCTTTTGTCTGGAATCTAAATTGGAGATTTTTGGTTCCAACCGCTGTGTCTTTGTGAGACGCAGTGTAGGTGAACGGATGATCTCCGCATGTGTAGTTCCCACCGTGAAGCATGGAGGAGGAGGTGTGATGGTGTGGGGGTGTTTTGCTGGTGACACTGTCTGTGATTTCTTTAGGATTCAAGGCATACTTAACCAGCATGGCTACCACAGCATTCTGCATTGATATGCCATCCCATCTGGTTTGGGCTTAGTGGGACAATAATTTGTTTTTCAACAGGACAATGACCCAACACACCTCCAGGCTGTGTAAGGGCTATTTGACCAAGTGATGGAGTGCTGCATCAGATGACCTGGCCTCCACAATCCCCCGATGTCACGATCGTCTGAAGGAGGAGACCAATGCGCAGCGTTGCGAGTGAACATGATGACTTTATTAATCAAAGCAACCACGAAAAAACAACAAAAGACGATACGTGAAGTTCTATACTGAATACGACAAACAGCAACAAAGAAACAATAACCCACAACACAAAGGAGAAAACATACAGAATATATATGGCTCCCAATCAGAGATAACGAGCCGACAGCTGACACTCGTTACCTCCGATTGGGAGTCATCGACCAATCACCACATGACACAAACAAAATGAAACTCACCCATCCCCAACACCACCAAATGAAATACACCCAAACACATGAAAATGAACAACCCTGGCTCAATATAAACGTCCATAGAGCCAGAGTGTCACAGTACCCCCCCCTAAAGGTGCGAACTCCGGGCGCACCAACATCAGGACTAGGGGAGGGTCTGGGTGGGCGTCTGTCCATGGTGGCGGCTCTGGCCCCGGTCGTGATCCCCACCCCACCACAGTCACAACCTGCTTCGGTAGCCTCCTCCTAATGACCACCCTCCACCTAACCCCACCTGGACTAAGGGGCAACCCCGGACTAAGGGGCAGCATCGGCCTAAGGGGCAGCACCGGGATAAGGGGCAGCACCGGGATAAGGGGCAGCACCGGACTAAGGGGCAGCACCGGACTACGGGGCAGTACCGGACTAAAGGGCAGTACAGGGCTAAGGGGCAGCACCGGGCTAAGGGGCAGTACCGGACTCAGGGGCAGCACCGGACTAAGGGGCAGCACCGGGCTAAAGGGCAGCACCGGACTAAGGGGCAGCACCGGGCTAAGGGGCAGTACCTGACTAGATGGCGGATCCTGGCTGGCTGGCTCTGGCGGATCCTGGCGGGACGGCTCTGGCGGATCCTGGCGAGACGGCTCTGGCGGATCCTGGCGGGACGGCTCTGGCGGATCCAGGCTGGACGGCTCTGGCGGATCCTGGCGGGACGGCTCTGGCGGATCCTGGCTGGACGGCTCTGGCGGATCCTGGCTGGACGGCTCTGGCGGATCCTGGCTGGACGGCTCTGGCGGATCCTGGCTGGACGGCTCTGGCGGATCCTGGCTGGACGGCTCTGGCGGATCCTGGCTGGACGGCTCTGGCGGATCCTGGCTGGACGGCTCTGGCGGATCCTGGCTGGACGGCTCTGGCGGATCCTGGCTAGACGGTTCTGGCGGATCCTGGCTGGACAGCTCTGGCGGATCCTGGCTGGACGGCTCTGGCGGATCCTGGCTGGACGGCTCTGGCGGATCCTGGCTAGACGGTTCTGGCGGATCCTGGCTGGACAGCTCTGGCGGATCCTGGCTGGACGGCTCTGGCGGATCCTGGCTGGACGGCTCTGGCGGATCCTGGCTGGCTGACGGATCTGGCGGATCCTGGCGGGCTGACGGATCTGGCTGCTCATGGCTGGCTGACGGATCTGGCTGCTCATGGCTGGCTGACGGATCTGGCTGCTCATGGCTGGCTGACGGGTCTGGCTGCTCATGGCTGGCTGACGGGTCTGGCTGCTCATGGCTGGTTGACAGATCTGGCTGCTCATGGCTGGCTGATGGTGCTGGCTGGGAGGCTGGCGGTGGAGGCGGACCCCAGCCTCGGATTGCAGTCATCACCTCCAGCAGGGCGGCTCCCATCTGCAGGAGCTGCTCTTTCTGGTTCCGAACCTGAGCTTCCAGTCTGATATGGGCTGCGTCGGCTCCTGCTGATTCCATAGCAGGTGTATGATTCTGTCTGGCGGAAGGCTCTAGCGGCTCCTGTCTGGCGGAAGGCACTAGCGGCTCCGATCTGGCGGACGGCTCTGAAGGCTCATGGCAGACGGGCGGCTTTGCAGGCTCAGTACAGACGGGCGGCTTATGCAGCGCTTGACAGACGGGCAGTTCAGACGCCATAGGGCCGACAGGCAGTTCAGGCGCCGTTGGGCAGACGGCCAGTTCAGGCGCCGTTGGGCAGACGGCAGACTCTGGCCGACTGGTGACGCACCCCGTAGGATTCGTGCGTGGAGCAGGAACAGGCCGGGCTGGGCTGGCGACGCGCACCTTATCCCTGGTGCGAGTGGCCGGAACAGGCCGGGCCGGGCTGGCGACGCACATCGTGGACCTGGTGCGTGGAGTAGGAACAGACCGGTCCGTACCGGGAACACCCACCACTGGCCTTAACTGGGGATCAAGAACGGACCGGACCAGACTGGGAACACACTTCAGTCTCTCATGCCGTGCCACAACAACTTCCCTCCCTCTACTCGCCAATGGCTCCCGTAATCCGATAGCCTTCTCTCCAGCTCTACCTGTGGCAGCCTCCTGCTGCCCAGGCGCCCAAGCCATGTGCCCCCCCCCAAAAAATTTTTGGGGAGTAACCACGGGCTTCCAGCCTCGACTCCGCGCTTCCTCTTCATACCACCTCCTCTCGGCTGCAGCTGCCTCCAGCTCTTCACGAGGGCGGTGATATTCCTCCTCATACCACCTCCTCTCGGCTGCAGCTGCCTCCAGCTCTTCACGAGGGCGGTGATATTCCTCCGGTTGTGCCCAAGGACCCTTTCCAGCCCGAATCTCCTCCCATGTCCAAAAGTCCTTAGGAGGCTTCCATAAATCCTGCGTAGGTAGGTCCTGTTGCCGCTTGTTACGCCGCTTGGTCCTCTTGTGGTGGGTTATTCTGTCACGATCGTCTGAAGGAGGAGACCAATGCGCAGCGTTGCGAGTGAACATGATGACTTTATTAATCAAAGCAACCACGAAAAAACAACAAAAGACGATACGTGAAGTTCTATACTGAATACGACAAACAGCAACAAAGAAACAATAACCCACAACACAAAGGAGAAAACATACAGAATATATATGGCTCCCAATCAGAGATAACGAGCCGACAGCTGACACTCGTTACCTCCGATTGGGAGTCATCGACCAATCACCACATGACACAAACAAAATGAAACTCACCCATCCCCAACACCACCAAATGAAATACACCCAAACACATGAAAATGAACAACCCTGGCTCAATATAAACGTCCATAGAGCCAGAGTGTCACACCCGACCTCAACCCAATTGAGATGGTTTGGGATGAGTTGGACCGCAGAGTGAAGGAAAAGCAGTCAACAAGTGCTCAGCATATGTGGGAACTCTTTCAAGACTGTTGGAAAAGCATTCCAGGTGAAGCTGGTTGAGAGAATGCCAAGAGTGTCCAAAGCTGTCACCAAGGCAAAGGGTGGCTACTTTGAAGAATCTCAAATATAAAATATATTTTGATTTGTTTAACACTTTCTTGGTTACTACATGATTCCATATGTGTTATATCGTAGTGTTGATGTCTTCACTATAATTCTACAATGTAGAAAAGAGTTCAAATAAAGAAAAACCCTTGAATTAGTAGGTGTGTCCAAACTTTTGACTGGTACTGTGTATATGTGTATATATTTTAGAAGGTACAATATCATGTATGTAGAAGAATGTAATATTACACTCAAAGTTGGTTGGTGATTAAAAAAGCCTGTTGTGTGTTTATTGTATTTACAGTTGCCATAAGCAATGGCAATACACTACTAGTACAGCTGTCCCAAGTAAGCTGTCCCTTTTCTAGATAGAGCTTTAGAGCCTCATCAGCCATGCTAAAAATGGCAGATATGCAGTTGTACTGTTCCAACCACTTAGTTCAAGGGTTTAAGACTGCATCTGTTTTGCGAGTGTATATTGTTTTACTGTAAGATTGAGTATCAGTCACTTGCAATAAACTTCAATCAGCCTTTAATATAGTACGGTTTAGCTTATTTTCATGATGTACAACATTGGCAGGTAAGAGCTGAATTGCAGTGTTACAGCCTTCTATTTTGCATTACTGTGATAGCCTTTTGATAGCAACTTTCATTTGCTATCATAAAATAAATAAACAAGCAAATGTTTTATTGCGGTGATCGCTATAAACGTATAGGATTTTATATTAGCACTGATTAAGCACTTTTCAAGAACAGTTTGCTGTATGATTGTTTTCCACAATAAAGCTTGTCTTCACTAGGAAAAGGTCTGATATTCTGCACAGTGCATATGCAATAAACACAGCCTGGAACGCAACCATTAAATTGAGCACTAGTTTAGTCTGCTTCGATATGTAGAAGGAGTATTTTTTTGTGACATTGATGAAAGGGATACTGAGTTCACACTGCATGCTCTGTGCACAGTTAGCACGTAGCCTAGCATGTTGTGCATGATACTAAAGAAAAGTTAGTTTTTTGTTTAACCATGTGCATTGTCTGCATTTTTTTAAATATATGAATACTCCCATGTTTGTTAATGATAAAATTACTATGATACTATTATAATGTGTGTGGGTGTGGTTGTGTGCGTGCGTGCGTGTTACATTCCCAGTACAATCTATGTATGATATCACTGTTGGCCACTAGATGTCAGTCTAGTACAGTAGTAGGGCAAATTATTGACACTATACTCCCCCTCTTCTCAAGTCAGTGCAGCTGATCTTCTCTGTAGGGTGACGTTACCCCTAGACACTGATCTTGGGTTCATTCACCGCAATAATGGTTAAGGTTAGGATTGGTGGAGGGGAAGCTGATCCTAGATCTGTACCTGGGGGAAACTTCACCCCAGCCATTCTTCTCTCTAATCAGGGATTGTTTCAGACCTGGGACACAAGGGTCATGCAGGCAGCCATATTTTTTCACTAATTGGTCTTTTGACCAATCATATCAGATCTGAAAAAGAGCTGATGTGAAAAGACCTGATGTGATTGGTCAAAATAACAATTGGTGGAAAACATCATAATTGAGCTGACTGCACCCTATGTGACTGGAATCTGGCCAATCAGTGATATTAAAGGAATAGTTCAGCCAAATTACACATTTACACATTTGTTTTCTTACCTATGGTCAAGGAGACACTGCAATTGGTTTTGCAAAACAAGTAACTGCCAGCAACTGCTAATATTTAGAATTGTTTAATCAAAAACCACTTTAAGTCAATATCCCACCAGTTAGCATGTGTTACATTTCATACTCAAATCATCTCAAAGTAACTTCAAAGTCACTGAGCTGCACAATCCCTTTCAGAAATGAAGTCGACGTCTGCTTTCAGGTTATGGAGTCTAATTAACGTCCATTATTTCTTTATCTGCCCTCTCTTTTTCATCTGTCCATTTCTGCTCTATTCTCATTGTCTGCCTGTTTCTTATCTTCCTCCTTCCTCTACCTCCCTGCCGCTCGCTGTCTATCTCTCCATCTCCCTCTGTCCTAAGGGTAACCCAACTCGTACCTGGCTCTGTTAGTGTGTGTGTGTGTGTGTGTGTGTAGAGCCGCTTCCTATATGCAGACCACGCGCTGCACATTGTGTAATTAACTGATGGTCCCTAACTTGCCCCATAGGGATATTGAATGCCAAACCAAATTGACCATGGGCATTACGATCGGGTCGCGTGCAGCTGTGCTCCGAATTGATGATTACTTGGGTGCTGCCACTGCCAGCTGTGGGCATGTGAGCAGGATTGAAATAAACCCAACCCAAATAAAACTGTTACGGTACCCTTCATTACGTGACATACCATTTTTTTCTATAATCTCGCAAATCTCAGGCTTGGACGAGACTGACTTTATGACCAAGATTATCCTATTTACATTTTGCAGTCAATTTTGACATTAGAATAAATGTTTCTGACTCATATCGATGCTACATAGGTAATTTGAAAACCAGAAGTTGCTTTTTAGGGGCAGTCGCTCTTCAACATGGTATACAGTTGAAGTCGGAAGTTTACATACACCTTAGCCAAATACATTTAAACTCAGTTTTTCACAATTCCTGACATTTATCCTAGTAAAAGTTCCCTGTCTTAGGTCAGTTAGGATCACCACTTTATTTTAAGAATATGAAATTTCAGAATAATAGTAGAGAGAATGATTTATTTCAGCTTTTATTTCTTTCATCACATTCCCAGTGGGTCAGAAGTTCACATACACTCAATTAGTATTTGGTAGCATTGCCTTTAAATTGTTTAACTTGGGTCAAACGTTTCAGGTAGCCTTCCACAAGCTTCCCGCAATACGTTGGGTGAATTTTGGCCCATTCCTCCTGACAGAGCTGGTGAGTCAGGTTTGTAGGCCTCCTTGCTCGCGCACGCCTTTTCAGTTCTGCCCACACATTTTTTATAGGATTGAGGTCAGGGCTTTGTGATGGCCACTCCAATACCTTGACTTTGTTGTCCTTAAGCCATTTTGCCACAACTTTGGAAGTATGCTTGGGGTCATTGTACATTTGGAAGACCCATTTGCGACCAAGCTTTAACTTCCTGACTGATGTCTTGAGATGTTGCGTCAATATATCCACATCATTTTCCTTCCTCATGATGCCATCTATTTTTTTAAGTCCACCAGTCCCTCCTGCAGCAAAGCACCCCCACATCATGATGCTGCCACCCCCGTGCTTCACGGTTGGGATGGTGTTCTTCGGCTTGCAAGGACCCCCCTTTTTCCTCCAAACATAACGATGGTCATTAGGGCCAAACAGTTCTATTTTTGTTTCATCAGACCAGAGGACCTTTCTCCAAAAAGTATGATCTTTGTCCCCATGTGCAGTTGCAAACCGTAGTCTGGCTTTTTTATGGCGGTTTTGGAGCAGTGGCTTCTTCCTTGCTGAGCGGCCTTTCAGGTTATGTCGATATAGGACTAGTTTTAATGTGGATATAGATACTTTTGTACCTGTTTCCTCCAGCATCTTCACAAGGTCCTTTGCTGTTGTTCTGGGATTGATTTGCACTTTTCGCACCAAAGTACGTTCATCACTAGGAGACAGAATGCGTCTCCTTCCTGAGCGTTGGCTGCGTGGTCCCATAGTGTTTATACTTGCGTACTATTGTTTGTACAGATGAACGTGGTATGTTCAGGCGTTTGGAAATTGCTCCCAAGGATGAACCAGACTTGTGGAGGTCTACAATTTTTTTTCTTAGGTCTTGGCTGATTTCTTTTGATTTTCCCATTATGTCAAGCAAAGAGGCACTGAGTTTGAAGGTATGCCTTGAAAGACATCCACACGTTCACCTCCAATTGACTAAAATGATGTCAATTAGCCTATCAGAAGCTTCTAAAGCATGACATCATTTTCTGGAATTTTCCAAGCTGTTTAATGTATGTAAACTTCTGACCCACTGGAATTGTGATACAGTGAATTATAAGTGAAATAATCTGTCCATAAACAATTGTTAGAAAAATTACTTGTGTCATGCACAAAGTAGATGTCCTAACCGACGTGCCAAAACGTGGTTGAAAAACTAGTTTTAATGACTCCAACCTAAGTGTATGTAAACTTCCGACTTCAACTGTAAGTCTTGGCAAAATGTGTAGAATTGCAGGAAATTAGCTTTAAAACTGCAAAAAAAATATCTTCACCCCCATGGCAAAATAGGTAGAATTCCAGGAAAATAGCTGTAAAACTGCTAACTTTTTCTCTCTGACCCATGGAAAAATGTGTAGAATTGCAGAAAGCTTGCTTTAAAACTGAAACATTTTCTGTACATCCCTTAGCTAAATGTGTAGAATTGCAGGAAATTAACTTTCAAACTTTTCTCTCTGCCGTGAAGAGGGGGGCCACTAAAAGGTTTAGCTCGCGAGGGAGGGGGCCCCCCAACCAAATCTCATTTAGGGCCCCCAAAAGGCTAAGTCCGGCCCTGAATTGGTGACTGTGTAAATATGGATTAAAAAACAAAATGTATATTACAGCTCTCAATAAAACCTTACCTCTCCCATTCAAATAGTAATGTGATTCGTATACTAAATATCCTAATATCATCTAGCATCATGTTCCGAACTCCACCCACACACCCAAAATGGCATGACCTGATTGGACGCTGACTGTGGCACGTTTGGACGTGTTCATCGGGACACTCAATGGTGTGTTTGATGAAAGCTTATCCTATATAGCTTATCACAGCGCAGATTCTGGGTCAGACACTAAGGATGAGAGAGGTGTTAGAAGTACTTCACTGAGACTGTTGCCAATTCAACTGCCATTCTATAATCGATATGCTGAGGGTGTCCTAGAATGGACACAGTAGAGGAGGATGGGCAGTTCTGAAGGGGGTGGGGGCCACAAAAACTCATGAGGAGCAGCTGTGGTTCTTTGGTCTGTGTACCCACATCCATACCCACACATGCAGTCAGAGCCGGCCTGAGCCTTTTGGGGGCCCTAAGCAAAATGTTGTTGGGGGCCCACCCCACCTTTCGAGCAAAACATTTTAGCGTCTCCCCTCTTGAGAGTGTAGAGAAAAAAATGAATTACCTGCAATTCTACACATTTTGCCATAGGGCATAGAGAAAATGGTGCAGTTTTAAAGCAAGTTTGCTGCAATTCTACACATTATTCTTTGTGGCTGAGAGAAGATTTTGCAATTTTATAACTAATTTCATGTTATTCTACTCATTTTGCCATCCCTGAGCTAGAGGAATTAACCAGGGTAAAAAAAAAAATTGCAACGCAAAATCAAAACAAGGGGCAATCTGCATTTGAAACAATAGCAAAGCTGTCACCCCACCACGGTTTTAGTAAAAAGCCGAGGGATGGGGCTGGAGAAATGTAACCAATTTAATTGACAGAGCTACAGTGAGGGGAAAAAAGTATTTGATCCCCTGCTGATTTTGTACGTTTGCCCACTGACAAAGAAATGATCAGTCTATAATTTTAATGGTAGGTTTATTTGAACAGTGAGAGACAGAATAACAACAACAAAATCCAGAAAAACGCATGTCAAAAATGTTATAAATTGATTTGCATTTTAATGAGGGAAATAAGTATTTGACCCCCTCTCAATCAGAAAGATTTCTGGCTCCCAGGTGACTTTTATACAGGTAACGAGCTGAGATTAGGAGCACACTCTTAAAGGGAGTGCTCCTAATCTCAGCTTGTTACCTGTATAAAAGACACCTGTCCACAGAAGCAATCAATCAATCAGATTCCAAACTCTCCACCATGGCCAAGACCAAAGAGCTCTCCAAGGATGTCAGGGACAAGATTGTAGACCTACACAAGGCTGGAATGGGCTACAAGACCATCTCCAAGCAGCTTGGTGAGAAGGTGACAACAGTTGGTGCGATTATTCGCAAATGGAAGAAACACAAAATAACTGTCAATCTCCCTCGGCCTGGGGCTCCATGCAAGCTCTCACCTCGTGGAGTTGCAATAATCATGAGAACGGTGAGGAATCAGCCCAGAACTACACGGGAGGATCTTGTCAATGATCTCAAGGCAGCTGGGACCATAGTCACCAAGAAAACAATTGGTAACACACTACGCCGTGAAGGACTGAAATCCTGCAGCGCCCGCAATGTCCCCCTGCTCAAGAAAGCACATATACAGGGCCGTCTGAAGTTTGCCAATGAACTTCTGAATGATTCAGAGGAGAACTGGGTGAAAGTGTTGTGGTCAGATGAGACCAAAATTGAGCTCTTTGGCATCAACTCAACTCGCCGTGTTTGGAGGAGGAGGAATGCTGCCTATTACCCCAAGAACACCATCCCCACCGTCAAACATGGAGGTGGAAACATTATGCTTTGGGGGTGTTTTTCTGCTAAGTGGACAGGACAACTTCACCGCATCAAAGGGACAATGGACGGGGCCATGTACCGTCAAATCTTGGGTGAGAACCTCCTTCCCTCAGCCTGGGCATTGGAAATGGGTCGTGGATGGGTATTCCAGCATGACAATGACCCAAAACACACGGCCAAGGCAACAAAGGAGTGGCTCAAGAAGAAGCACATTAAGGTCCTGGAGTGGCCTAGCCAGTCTCCAGACCGTAATCCCATAGAAAATCTGTGGAGGGAGCTGAAGGTTCGAGTTGCCAAACGTCAGGCTTGAAACCTTAATGACTTGGAGAAGATCTGCAAAGAGGAGTGGGACAAAATCCCTCCTGAGATGTGTGTAAACCTGGTGGCCAACTACAAGAAACGTCTGACCTCTGTGATTGCCAACAAGGGTTTTGCCACCAAGTACTAAGTCATGTTTTGCAGAGGGGTCAAATACTTATTTCCCTCATTAAAATGCAAATCAATTTATAACATGCGTTTTTCTGGATCTTTTTGTTGTTATTCTGTCTCTCACTGTTCAAATAAACCTACCATTAAAATTATAGACTGATCATGTCTTTGTCAGTGGGCAAACGTACAAAATCAGCAGGGGATTGTAGTATCTGAACATTTATAGCTTTGGCTATTATTGTTGGTTAAATGAACTCTACTTTGCTTTGCTGAAACATCTGGAAAGTATTACTATAGGGGCCCCCTAAGACAGTGGACATTGGGATATGTGGAGGCCAGGGATTGGTCTATTCAAAACACGCCATCTTGTGTTACTGATAAGTGCCGGACTTATCAGGAGGAGGTCGTCGGGTAAGCTTGGCGTCGGGTAAGCTTGGCTTTATACATAGCTTGGGCTTTGTCGAGTAAGGCTTAAACTATGTATTTAGATTGTAGTTAGGTATTGTAGGTAGTTATCGTGGGTTGTTGTATGTAATTATTGTAGGTTAGTAATGTATTCGGCTGTGCCAGGTGTAGCACGAAGCTAGCTAGCTAACCCACCACCTGGACTAGCTGGCGAGTAGCTATTAGCAACGGTATAGTAGTTTCACGCCTGAGAGTGCCTGTAATTACGCCAGCTGGCTGCCTACAATAATTACATACAATAATTGCCTACCATTCAGCTGTTTTCTAACCTCATTGTCTGAACCGTTAACGTTAGGTAGCAAGTGGCTACTGTGCTTGAAATTTAGCTAGCTTGTTGCTACCTGGATAGCTACTAGTAAACAATAGCTGGAACGACCGAGCGAACAGACGCGAACTGGCTGAGTCAATTCAGTGGCTAGCTTTGCACTTGGCTAGCTAACAGTAGCTGCTAGGGGTAAGTCATAACCTACATTTGTGTTTTGTTTTTCTACATATTGATAGCCCGAGTCGTTCAAGGAATTCGGGACATGGGTGACTAGTTAACGTTAGTTTGGCTCTCTCTGTGTGTTCGTGCCGTGAAAGGAGGGGTTCTTCTTTGTCTGAAAGCAATGGCTAGCTAGTTTGCTAACTATTCTAGCTAACTAACTGGCTGAATAAGTTGACGACGGACTCGCTCAAGCTGTCGGGACTAACCCACAACGTTAGACACGGACACGAACGATCTGCTTGCGTGTTGATACACTGGTGGTTTGTTGTGGCCGAGTATTGGCGCTAAACCGTGTTGTTGGAGTCCGGCATGCTAGCTGGCTGTGGCGTCTTATGACGAGGTGCCCGGACGATTTTCACGGAATAATACTGCACCTAGTTAGCTAGCTGAATAAACTAAGTTAGTCTATTCCTAGAAAACATTGAACCGCTGTAGTTTACAACAATTATAGTTTCTGAGGTGGAAGTTGGGAGAGTTATATTTGGGAGTTGTGGTGAGGGAGGCCCCGCTCTCTCCTTTCCCAGATGTTTAGTTCATTTCATTCCGATCTCCTCTGCATTATTGAAGCCATCTGCTGCAGCCTGTCAACTATGCCTCTGCCTATCCCTGTTCTCTCCTCTCTGCACAGGCTACACAAACGCCTCACACCGCGTGGCTGCTGCCTCTCTAACCTGGTGGTCCCTGTACGCACCACCCACGTGGAGTTCCAGGTCTCAGGCAGCCTCTGGAACTGCCGTTCTGCTGCCAACAAGGCAGAGTTCATCTCAGCCTATGCTACCCTTCAATCCCTCGACTTCTTGGCGCTGACGGAAACATGGATTACCATTGAAAACACTGCTACTCCTGCTGCTCTCTCCTCGTCTGACCATGTGTTCTCGCATACCCCGAGAGCATCTGGTCAGCGGGGTGGTGGCACAGGAATCCTCATCTCTCCCAAGTGGACATTCTCAATTTTTCCCCTGACCCATCTGTCTATCTCCTCATTTGAATTCCATGCTGTCACAGTCACTAGCCCATTTAAGCTTAATATCCTTGTCATCTATCGCCCTCCAGGTTCCCTTGGAGAGTTCATCAATGAGCTTGACGCCTTGATAAGTTCCTTTCCTGAGGATGGCTCACCCCTCACAGTTCTGGGGGATTTCAACCTCCCTACGTCTACATTTGACTCATTTCTCTCTGCCTCCTTCTTTCCACTCCTCTCCTCTTTTGACCTCACCCTCTCACCGTCCCCCCCTACTCACAAGGCAGGCAATACGCTTGACCTCATCTTTACTGGATGCTGTTGTTCTACTAATCTCACTGCAACTCCCCTCCATGTCTCCGACCACTACTTTGTATCCTTTTCTCTCTCCCTCTCCTCCAACACTACTCACTCTGCCCCTACTCAGATGGTAATGCGCCGTCGCAACCTTCGCTCTCTCTCTCCCGCTACTCTCTCCTCTTCCATCCTATCATCTCTTCCCTCTGCTCAATCCTTCTCCCTCCAATCTCCTGATTCTGCCTCCTCAACCCTCCTCTCCTCCCTTTCTGCATACTTTGACTCTCTATGTCCCCTATCCTCCCGGCCGGCTCGGTCCTCCCCTCCAGCTCCGTGGCTTGATGACTCATTGCGAGCTCACAGAACAGAGCTCCGGGCAGCTGAGCGGAAATGGAAGAAAACTAGACTCCCTGCGGACCTGGCATCTTTTCACTCCCTCCTCTCTACATTTTCTTCATCTGTTTCTGCTGCTAAGGCCACTTTCTACCACTCTAAATTCCAAGCATCTGCCTCTAAACCTAGGAAGCTCTATGCCACATTCTCCTCACTGCTGAATCCCCCCCCCCACCCTCCCTTTCTGTGGATGACTTCGTCAACCATTTTGAAAAGAAGGTTGACGACATCCGATCCTCGTTTGTTAAGTCAAATGACACTGCTGGTCCTGCTCACACTGCCCTACCCTATGCTTTGACTTCTTTCTCCCCTCTCTCTCCAGATAAAATCTTGCGACTTGTGACGGCAGGCCGCCCAACAACCTGCCCGCTTGACCCTGTCCCCTCCTCTCTTCTCCAGACCATCTCCGGTGACCTTCTCCCTTACCTCACCTCGCTGATCAACTCATCCTTGACCACTGGCTATGTCCCTTCCGTCTTCAAGAGAGCGAGAGTTGCACCCCTTCTCAAAAAACCAACACTCGATCCCTCTGATGTCAACAACTACAGACCAGTATCCCTTCTTTCTTTTCTCTCCAAAACTATTGAGCGTGCTGTCTTTAGCCAACTCTCTTGCTATCTCTCTCAGAATGACCTTCTTGATCCAAACCAGTCAGGTTTCAAGACTGGTCATTCAACTGAGACTGCTCTTCTCTGTGTCACGGAGGCTCTCCGCACTGCTAAAGCTAACTCTCTCTCCTCTGCTCTTGTCCTTCTAGACCTGTCTGCTGCCTTTGATACTGTGAACCATCAGATCCTCCTCTCCACCCTCTCCGAGCAGGGCATCTCCGGCGCAGCTCACTCTTGGATTGCGTCCTACCTGACCGGTCGCTCCTACCAAGTGGCGTGGCGAGAAGCTGTCTCCGCACCACGTGCTCTCACCACTGGTGTCCCCCAGGGCTCAGTTCTAGGCCCTCTCCTATTCTCGCTATACACCAAGTCACTTGGCTCTGTCATATCCTCACATGGCCTCTCCTATCATTGCTACGCTGACGACACACAACTAATCTTCTCCTTTCCCCCTTCTGATAACCAGGTGGCGAATCGCATCTCTGCATGTCTGGCAGACATATCAGTATGGATGACGGATCAACACCTCAAGCTGAACCTTGGCAAGACGGAGCTGCTCTTCCTCCCGGGGAAGGACTGCCTGTTCCATGATCTCGCCATCACGGTTGACAACTCCGTTGTGTCCTCCTCCCAGAGTGCGAAGAGCCTTGGCGTGACCCTGGACAACACCCTGTCGTTCTCCGCTAACATCAAGGCGGTGACCCGATCCTGTAGGTTCATGCTCTACAACATTCGGAGAGTACGAACCTGCCTTACACAGGAAGCGGCACAGGTCCTAATCCAGGCACTTGTCATCTCCCGTCTGGATTACTGCAACTCGCTGTTGGCTGGGCTCCCTGCCTGTGCCATTAAACCCCTACAACTCATCCAGAATGCCGCAGCCCGTCTGGTGTTCAACCTTCCCAAGTTCTCTCACGTCACCCCGCTCCTCCGCACACTCCACTGGCTTCCAGTTGAAGCTCGCATCTGCTACAAGACCATGGTGCTTGCCTACGGAGCTGTGAGGGGAACGGCACCTCCGTACCTTCAGGCTCTGATCAGTCCCTACACCCAAACGAGGGCATTGCGTTCATCCACCTCTGGCCTGCTGGCTCCCCTACCTCTGCGGAAGCATAGTTCCCGCTCAGCCCAGTCAAAACTGTTCGCTGCTCTGGCACCCCAATGGTGGAACAAGCTCCCTCACGACGCCAGGACAGCGGAGTCACTCACCACCTTCCGGAGACATTTGAAACCCCACCTCTTTAAGGAATACCTGGGATAGGATAAAGTAATCCTTCTACCCCCCCTTACCCCAACCCACCCCCCCCAAAAAAATAAAATAAAAATAAAAAATAAAATAAAAAATAAAATAACTAAACAAATAAAAACACAAACAAAAAAAAATAACATTGTAAAGTGGTTATCCCACTGGCTATAAGGTGAATGCACCTATTTGTAAGTCGCTCTGGATAAGAGCGTCTGCTAAATGACGTAAATGTAAATGTAATGTTTGAACAAAGGGACGAGGAGAGTGATCATATTTGAGATTGGGTTTGTTGCTCTCCAGATTCTGCAGAAGTCTGTAAATTGATGCTGAAATCCTTGATATAATAAAAGTTACAGTGTCAGCGGATTCCTTGTCAACACAGCATTGCAGCATCGTTGTTCGGCCACCACAGGATCAAATACTTTTTTTCCCTCACTGTATGGATGCAAGGACTGACCATCCATGATATCAAAATTATAGTTTTAACCATGTTTTGAGGCTAGACAGTGTTTGTTTACATTGTGAACTAACATTGGAGTAGATCAAGATTATATTTTGGGTTGTGATGGGATACGACAGTTGTTCAGGTAGTCCTTCCTGCCTAATGAATACGACCCTGGACCTCTTCTTTGATATATAAAACAGATTTTGGAGAAAATATTTATTTATGCTTACTAGCTCTCAACTGTTGTTGTGTACTTTGGGCTGGATTCAATTGTCTATCTATGTTTTCCACTGTTCAGGCTGTCAAACAGATGGCTGTCAAACTTAATGTCAAACAGATGTATGTGTACTCTTTTCACTCTGCCCCTTGTCTACAGTATGTTTATGGCTAGTTTCATACCCGGATCTATGCAAGCTTTATGTTTTGACAGGACACTCAGTCTATACAAATATGATGCACACGCATTGACCTCTCTATGATATGACCTCATACCAGTGAAGCCCAGAGTAAGCCCTTTAAATTGGATCTCTGTGGCATCTGATTGAGGGGATTTTCTGAGTAATGGGAAAATGTGGAGACAGTGCCATCGTTGACTGTGCTGCAAATTGAATGAGCTATACACATTTTTCCTGTCGTGCTTTGATGCCTCACAATGTTGTCTTTTATAGCATTATTAAATGAATGTCAATAGAGACCGTGTGTGTGCATGCGTGCGTGTGTGTGTGTGTGTTTGGCGTGTGTGTGAGACAAAGAAATCTTAGACACTCTCAGTGCTGATGAGATTGGAGGGGGAAGCAGGTATTATTTATAGCTGTAAATGTATTACAGGGCCTCCTGAGTGGCGCAGCGGTCTAACGCACTGCATCGAAGTGCTTGAGGCGTCACTACAGACCCGGGTTCGATCCCAGGCTATATCGCAGCCGGCCACTACCGGGAGACCCATGAGGTGGTGCGCAATTGGCACAGCGTCGTCTGGTGTAAGTGGTGTTACATAGATGCTGTGTTCACGATGCATGATTAATACATAATTAATGGTTTATTTGATGTAGTAAATAAATAAACGATGTATAGGTAAGAACTTAAATGTGATGTAACAGGTACAATTAACGTTAGGCCATTGTTTGTGTTTTTATGTTCTCTGTTGTGTTACTGCTACGGAATTTGTTAATTGACTGTGTGCAATCTAATTTAAGCAGATCTTAGTCTGAGTTATAATTGTTGATGGCAGAGGCCAAGAAAGACAGTAAAGGGACTTTCAAGGGACTTTAAGGATTCAAGAACCTCTTTTCAGGACAAGCAGCCAACGAGTTCTCACGGCGTGACGTGGATGCATCGGAGAAAAAGACGTGCAAGGCAATAAACGCCCGTTTCAAGGAACCAACCTGTGTCTGTTGTCGTGAAGAGAGCTACAGTGAGAACTCGCCTGCTCAACACAGGTAGGAGAGACAACAAGACCGCCGCGGGTAACGATGCAACGAAGATCCAGCAGATCAGATAAGCAAAGCCCATGACATTGTCGGCATAGCGAATGCAAGCAACGGTGATTGGACTGTGTTGAAAGCGCAACTTTTCAGGCCAAAAGCACTGTACCACAACAATCAAGTTAATATGGGATGAGAAGTGGTTCAACTTGGAAATTGCAACTAAGGACTCAGCTCTATGAATCTTACATACTGTGCTTAGCCTACATGTTTTGGGGATAAATCGAATGTGCTGGTGTTTGTGGTTGTTACGTGTTACGAGATTTAAAGGGAAACTTAACTCCATAAGCAAGTGAACACGTTTTGAGTAAAGATAAAAGATAATCATAAATTGAAATTAAGATTAGTGTTTTATGAAAAGTGGTGTTAGCCAAGCTTAAAGAGCAATTTAAGCAAAGTTTAAAGGGTACCTCCACTGATGTGAAATTCTTTTATTATGTGAAGTGATACGTGATTTAATGCATTATACGCATATTCATTCTGTGATTAAGGTTTATACTACGTTTATTTGTACCAAAGTAATTTTCAATCTTTTTTATTTTGAAATTGAAGTCTAGCTAAGTTTAAATGCTGATAGTTATCTTGATGCCATATTGAAGTTTATATTTAGAAGTTAGGCTACCCACCTAGTTTTCACACAATTAAGCAATTCATACAGTTATTAACCTTCCTGGCTAATCACATTTAGGCCTACTGTAGCTTACATTCACCCATAGCCTAATATAAATCCAATTCAAGCTCAATAGTTGAGACACATATACCACATCCATCTCAAAATGTCAGATACAAGCACTGAGACATGCCGTGAAATTACCAAATCACCTGCTCAACCCGACGCGACAGACACAGAGTCTGCAGAAGAAGTGGAAAGGCTATGAAGAAGTGAAAGAACCCGATCCCTAACAGAGAAAGGAAAATAACTTAAAGAAGAAAGGCTGAAGAGTGTACAACGTCGGTACAGGATCATCCATGAGAAGTGGAAGTATCATGCAAGAATAGGCAAGGAAATATTGACTGATTCGGCCTCCGAGGACAAATTAAATGAGCTGATTGAGAACATGAAAAGCACCTGTTCTGATGTACAGGTAATTTATGAAGAGTTACGTAGAATGCAAACTCCTGAACCAAACCTGCGACGCAGAGTTGACACGTGCATTTCGATTTCAGGATTTATCATTCAAAAGGCAGAAAGGCAACTTAAAGGGCATACAGCAGATGAGGAGGAAGAACCTTGGCCTGATGTTGGCTCGATCCGAGACTCAACAGGTTCTCTATCAAGGCCACCGTCTCGTCGATCAAAATGTGGTTCTATCCACTCTAGGATCCACTCAGTCAAAAGAAATGAGGCTGCAGTTGAAGCTGCCGCATCCAAGGAGATTTTGGCAATGTTGGATGAACAAGAAAGGGAAGCGTTAGAACTTCAAAGGCTAGAGGCTGAAGGAAAACAGCGGCTGACACAATTTGAATCTGAGAACCTAGCCAGACAACAGGCAATGCAAGACAAGCATAGAAAGCTTGAACGTCTAGAGGAAGTGAAGAAGTTGAACGCTGCAAGAGCTCGAGTAAAGGTCTACGATCAAGTCGAAGACAATTTTGAGACAACTGACTTTCTGCATGATGTTGAACCAGCAGGAGAACTTCAAGTTCTTAACCTCACAGTTCCTCCAGACCGCCCTCAATCTCTACCAGTCACAATGCAAGCCCTCTATGCCTCAAGTCCCTCATTCATTCCTCAACCTCTACCAGTTACAAGTCAAGCTCCTAGTCCCCAAAGTCCACAATTGGTACCTCAAGCTCCACCAACTTCAGTGTCCATGCATCAAGTGCAGAACAGCTCTGATCTGGTCAACATGCTAGCAGAAGCTATAAGTGCCAATCGTCTCCCAACACCAGAGCCTGCATTATTCACTGGAGATCCTTTGAAATTCAAGAACTGGCAGCTATCTTTCGAAACATTAAAAACATTCCAAAGAATGAAAAACTGTATTACCTAAGAAAGTACTTAGGTGGTGCCGCAAAGAAAGCTGTTGAAGGATTTTTCCTACTAGGCACTGAAGCAGCATACAACTCAGTCTGGCAGCTGTTGCAAAAACGTTTCGGAGACCCATTCATAATTGGGAAGTCCTTCAGAGACAAGCTGCATGGATGGCCAAAGATGAGCTCTAAGGATGGTTGTGAACTAAGAGACTTTGCAGACTTCCTCAAGAGCTGCGAGGCTGCAATGCCCCACATTAAGACATTGGAAGTTCTCAATGACTGCAATGAGAGTCAAAAGATTCTGCTGAAGTTGCCAGATTGGCTGGTATCCAGTTGGAACCGCAAAACGATGGAAGTCAGACAAGCAAACGCTGGGTACCCACCATTCAAAGTGTTTGTAGACTTTCTGTCGAAGGAAGCAGATCTCGCTTGCAATCCTATATCCTCAATACAAGCGCTCAAGATTGTGGAAAGCGAGAAACCAAAGCATCCATGAAGTCAAACCATTCAAGCAAAGACACTGTCCACAAACACAACACAGAGCAACATCCCATCATGCATTTTTTGCAAAAGAACAGGACATGTCCTCGTCAAGTGCAGAAAGTTCAGTGAACAGACGGTTCAAGAACGTGTCAAGTTTATGCAAGCAGAAAAGCTTTGCTTTGGATGTTTGAAGACTGGTCATCACTCAAGAATGTGTGATAACAAGAGTACATGTGAAAGATGTCAGAAGAGACACCCGACATGTTTGCATGATGACAAGTTCAAGGAACATCAAAGGTCAACACCTCCAAAGGTAGACGACTACTCAAAGCACAGAGCAGACACCAAATAAATAGCTGCAGCAGCAATTACCAGCAGAGTCATTCAAGAAGGCCTAAGCACACAAACGTCCTCAATCATACCAGTCTCGGTCTCGTCCACAAAACAGCCAGATCAAGAAGTTCTCGTCTACGCGCTCTTAGACACACAAAGCGATACGACTTTCATCTTAGATGAAGTGGCCCAAGACCTCAACACAAACAAAGAGAATGTCAGTTTGCGGCTGTCTACAAGGTCAACAGTCATACCCTGTCAGAAACTGACAAGTCTACAAGTGAGAGGGTACAACTTAGAGAAAATAATCCCATTGCCACCACATTTCACATGAGAATTCATTCCAGCAGACAGGTCGCACATTCCAACTGCTGAAACAGCACTAAAATGGCCTCATCTGGAACAATTGGCAGACAAGATTCCACCACCACTGGATTGCGAAGTAGGCCTTCTGATCGGCTATAACTGTCAACAAGCCCTTCTTCCAAGGGAGATCCTGTCCGGTGAAGAAAATCATCCATATGCACAGCGAATTGATCTCGGCTGGAGCATTGTTGGCTGCTCGACTCAAGCAAGTGACTACGGTAATGCAATAGGAACCAGTCACAGAATCATAGTGCGACAAGTGACACCTGCCGTGCAGCCATCAGTTGAGCTGAAGAGAGAAGTACACTTTGTGTGCAAAACTCAAGTCAAAGAGATCAATCCAACAGACATAATCAAGGTCCTCGAATCTGATTTCACAGATCACACTGCAGATGACAACCCAGTTTCTCAGGAAAACCTTCTCTTCTTGTTTAAAGTGAAAGAAAGTATAAGGCAGAAGGAAGACGGCCACTATGAACTCCCACTTCCTTTCAAGACGGACTAACCTCCCAGACAATAAAAGATGTGCAGTTCATAGGCTCACCTCATTAGAGCGACGACTGAGGAGAAATAAGCAGTATTATGAGGATTATGTCCATTTCATGAATGACATAATAACCCGAGGAGATGCTGAGAAGGTTCCACAGCCTGAACTAGATAACCAACCAGCATGGTACATTCCGCACCACGGAGTCTACCACCCCCACAAACCTGGGAAGATCCGTGTGGTTTTCGACTGTTCGGCATGCTGTCAAGAAACCTCCCTAAACGAGCATCTCTTGACCGGGCCAGACCTGACTAACATATTAGTTGGAGTGCTATGTCGATTTAGAAAAGGTCCAGTCGCCATAATGTGTGATGTTGAAAAGATGTTTCATCAGTTTCACGTTGCAAATGAACACCAAGACCACCTAAGGTTCCTCTGGTGGGACAAAGGCGATCTAGACTCCAAACCCTCTGTGTACAGAATGAAGGTGCACTTATTTGGGGCAGCTTCATCCCCTGGCTGCTCCAACTTTGGACTCAAGCATCTGGCATCGCAGGGTCATGGAAGGTTCAGTGAAGAGTCCATCAAGTTCATCCAGAGAAGCTTTTACGTCAACGATGGCTTAATAAGCGTAAAGTCACCTGCTGAAGCCATACATTTGGTGGAAGAGGCAAGAGCCTTGTGCAGGGTCGTAGTTAAGGAAAATCCACTGACAAGGAGAGGTGTTCTCTCAACCGTCGCTTCCGTCTATGATCCGCTGGGGTTTGTGGCTCCCTTCATACTAGCTGGCAAACAGATCCTTCAGACGCTATGCAGAGACAAAGTAAGCTGGGACGAAGATCTCCCCGAGCACATTCTGCCACAATGGGAGTCATGGCTTAAGGTTTTGCCTCACCTTGCAGCCCAGAAGATTCCAAGAAGCCACCTTTTATCAAGCTTTGGCGAGGTCAAGCGATACGAGCTTCACAACTTTTCAGATGCAAGTCTCAATGGATATGGTGCATGTTCGTATCTCAGAGCTATAAGTGAAACAGGACACATCAGTTGCTCACTTGTCATGGGGAAGGCAAGAGTAGCCCCTACCAAACTAACAACTATCCCAAGACTTGAATTGTCATCAGCTGTGACTTCAGTCCGTAATGGTGATGTCGTCAAAAGAGAGCTTGAGATTGAAAACCTGCAAGAGTGTTACTGGACGGACTCAAAGCTGGTCCTTGGCTAAGTGAACAACGACGCCAAGAGGTTTCACACGTTTGTAGCAAACCGGATCCAACGCATAAGATCAAGCACAAACCCTGAACAATGGCGATATGTCAGCTCTGAAAATAACCCAGCCGACTACGCCTCAAGAGGGCTGAGTGCAGTTCAGCTGAAAGAGTCTAACTGGCTGAAAGGACCCGACTTTCTTTGGCAGCGGAGTCAAGACGAAAGAAGTGAATTCAATAGCGAATCGCTTCATTAAGTTTTCTGACTGGTCCAGAGCAGTGAGAGCCATCGCCAGGCTCCAGAAATTTGTCAGGGAATTCAAAAGACAGCTCACCAAGAAACGAGTGGAAGCTTGCCAGGGTTGTAGAAGCTCATCCTAGTCAGTGACACTACACTTGGTAAAGGAAAACCACACACTAGATCAGTCCACCTTGAAAGGCTTATTCACAAGGTAGTTACCTTACTAGAGGCTAACTAAATCACATACGTTCATCACGTTCATTCAGACTTAAAACATTTAATTAATTATTTCATAATTTTTGTTTAAAAGAAAATCCCACATTCCAAGTCAATGAGTGATTTGGTGGGAGTGTAGGTGGTGTTACGTAGATGCTGTGTTCACGATGCATGATTAATACATAATTAATGGTTTATTTGATGTAGTAAATAAATAAATAATTTATTGATGTATAGGTAAGAATTTAAATGTGATGTAACAGGTCAAATTAACGTTGGGCCATTGTTTGTGTTTTTATGTTCCAAGCAGATCTTAGTCTGAGTTATTATTGTTGATGGCAGAGGCCAAGAAAGACAGTAAAGGGACTTTCAAGGGACTTTAAGGATTCAATAACCTATTTTCAGTACAAGCAGCCAACGAGTTCTCACGGCGTGACGTGGATGCATCGGAGAAAAAGATGTGCAAGGCAATAAACGCCCGTTTCAAGGAACCAGCCTATGTCTGTTGTCGTGAAGAGAGCTACATCCGGGTTAGGGGAGGGTTTACCCTGCCGGTATGTCCTTGTCCCATCGCGCTCTAGCGACTCCTTGTGGCGGGCCGGGCGCATGCACACTGACTTAGGTCGCCAGTTGTACAGTGTTTCCTCCAAGACATTGGTGCGGCTGGCTTCCGGGTTAAGCGAGTAGTGCAGCTTGGCAGGGTTGTGTTGAAGAGGGGGCATGGCTCTCGACCTTCACCTCTTCCGAGTCCGTACAGGAGTTGCAGTGATGGGACAAGACTGTAACTACCAATTAGGGGTCAAAATAAAAAAGTTTATTCAAATACTGTCACAGTACTTCATAAATTGTAACATTTACGAGCCTTGAATTTTACTATCTAGCAACATAAGTTTGTAAAATGTCACATGCATTTATTTTAGCCTTTAAAAAGCTTTTGAATGGCAGTGTACAAGCGTTCAACATTTATTGGAATCATACAACAGAAAACTTAAACTGGAACAACATTCTCAGTGACTGGTGCACAAAAATAACTGTGTGTAAACTACGCCCCCAAATTCGAATTAACCCCCACTGCTACAAGTGAGTGGAACAGTATAAAATTCTTTCCCCCATTGGGATGATGCTATTCTACCGCACCCGCATGGTTCCAATGAGGGCCCCGTAACCGTTGAACCAGCACGTGCTAGCCCATGTTTGGCTTGGTGTGGGCTAGCCTGTGCTGAGCTAGCCCGTGTTGGGCTGGTGTGGGCTTGGTGTGGGCTTAGTGTGGGATAGCCTGTGCTGGGCTTCCATGAGATCACAATAATTATAGTTTGAAGCTATACATTGTATGTTTACAGACTTCTTCTTTGTAAAAAATGGAGTAATAAAACCTTATATTTTGGGTTATGATAAAGACCGACGGTTGAACTAAGCTCATGAGTTGAATTAAGTTATATCCTTCAAAATATAAATGAGTAAATATCAAGAATGACTGAACAGCTTCCCAAAACCCAGACCGTAGCTTTATTATAATACAGTTATCCATATCTGGTGGATGGGACTGGGATTGTGTTATGAGGGTTTGGAACTTTAAAACCAATTATGTCAGAATCATCTTTTTGCAGAACCTCTCTCATAATGACTGACAAAGATGTACAGTATGTAGAATAAAAGGAAAACATTACCGTAGCCTTGCTATCACCAAATACACACTTGCACATCATTTTATTACCAAGGACACCACCATATTTGACATAGATTACTTCAATGTAGATTTTTTTACAATTTATATTTTAATAAAACATAAACAAAATTAGCAAAAAATGTCAATGAAGCTGTAATGGTAGATTGTTAAATAAATACTGCTGCTCTTTTAACCTTTTAGAAAAATAATCTCCTGTATTTTCCTTACAGTGCACGGAAATCCATCCTCTTCTTTACCCCAACCCTTCTGAAAGACCTACAAACACACACAGACATGTATTTAACTATCATACTACCAGAAGCATATTTTTGATCATAGCCCAAAGGTGTTTATTAAATTCTTCAATTTTTTCATGACTTTGTCAATCAACTTGTTCTTAATAAAAAAATCTGAATTGACTTTAAACAAATGCAAGTCCTTTAGGGTAATTTTGCGCCTAACACCTAATTACGCCTATAATAATTTGATAGAAAGGACCTTTATTTGAATCTAGGTTTCTCTGGAGACACCATTACAAGTTATCTATACCACCAGAGGGTGGAGGGGGACCTGTATCAGTGATTTTGTTTTGACCTTTTATTTATGCACTTTCTTGCACTATTATATATTCATTGGGCACTATGATGTTTCAATAAACATTTTTATTTTGCATTCAAGCCTCAGGTTTGGATTTATTCATTTTTTAGACAGTGCGCGAGTCTCTATTTCTTCCAAGACCAGATAGACAGATAATCTGCAGAGATATAGCCAGTGGTGGAAAAATGACTTAATTGTCATACTTGAGTAAAAGTAAAGATACCTTAATAGAAAATGACTCAAGTAAAAGTGAAAGTCACCCAGTAAAATACTACTTGAATAAAAGTCAAACAGTATTTGGTTTTAAATATAGTTAAGTATCAAAAGTAAATGTAATTGCTAAAATATACTTGAGTATCAAAAGTAAAAGCAAAAGTAAAAATCATTTCAAATTCCTTATATTAACCAGACGGCACAATTGTTAAAAAAAAAAAAAATCTTATGGAGAGCCAGCAGCACACTCCAACACTTAGACAATCCTTTACCAACGAAGCATGTGTGTTTAGTGAGTCCGCCAGATCAGAGGCAGTAGGGATGACCAGTGATGTTTTCTTGATAAGTGCATGAATTGGACCATCTTCCTGTCCCGCTAAACATTCAAAATGTAACAAGTACTTTTGGCAGGGATAATGTATGGTGTAAAGAATTTTATTTAAGTACTGTACACCACTGGACATAGCTCCCCATGTACTCGCCTAAGATTTTACTTTTTCTATACAACTTATCACATGACAGTGTACAATACTTGCCTTAATAGAAGGAACCATGAATTCTGCTCTGTATCATAGAATTCTACAGGAGAATGTCAGGCCATCTGTCTGTGAGCTGAAGCTGATGCACAGCTGGGTCATGCAGCAAGACAATGATCCAAAATACACAATCAAGTCTACATGAAAATGGTTAAAAAGCAACTAATTTGAAGTTTTGGAATAGCCTTGTCAAAGTCCAGACCTAATCCCAATTGAGATGTTGTTGCAAGACTTGAAACGAGCAATTCATGCTTGAAAACCCACAAATGTTGCTGAGTTAAAGCAGTTCTGCATGCAAGAGTGGGCCAACATTCCTCCACAGCAATGTGAGACTGATCAACAACTACAGGAAGCATTTGGTTGCAGTCATTGCAGCTAAAGGTGGCACAACCATTATTGAGTGTAAGGGGGCAATTACTTTTCCACACAGAGGAATTGGGTGTTGCATAACTTTGTTAATTAAATAAATAAAATAGGTATACTTTTTTGGGGTTATTTGTAAACTTAGGTACCGTTTATCTAATATTAGGTTTTGGTTGAAGATCTAATAACATTCAGTATCAAAAATATGCAAAAATAGAGAAAATCAGAAAGGGGGCAAAAACTTTTTCACGGCACTGTACATAGAAAGCTGTATTGGTGTGTATTCTCCGAAAAGTAGTTATTCTAGGGAAAATAAAAAGATAAGTATTATTTGAATCCAGGTTTCTCTGGAGACATAATATTAAGTTATACATTCGTCCAGAGGGTGGAGGGGGATCTGTATCAGAGATTCTGACCACATAGACAGATCACTTGCAGAGATGGAGCACCTTGTGTATTCACCTATGGTTATAACTGAAAAAAATGAAAAAAAGACTATGACCTGTACAAAATTCAAATTACCTTACATATGCTTAGTTGCAGTCAAAACAGCTCATAAAAGTCTGTCAGTGGTATGAATACTTAATATAATTGTAATACAGAAACCAGATACCCTGGTATGTGTACACATAGTGCTGTGTTGGTGTTTATTCTCCTATAATATCCTCAAATATTCTATATATGCATATTTTTATGGTATTTTGGTTGCTCTAGCGGGAGGTAAACTTGGCTTCTTATATGGTGTCGAGTAAAGCTTAAACCATGTATTTAGATTGTAGGTAGGTATTGTAGGTAGTTTATCTAGGTAGTTATTGTAGGTTATTGTAGGTAATTATTGTAGGTAAGTATTGTATTCGACTTAGCCCGGTGAAGCACGAGGCTAGCTAACCCACTACCTGGACCAATAAAGCTAGCTAGCTAGCGGGTAGCTACTGGTAACTATTAGCAACTGTGGATAGTTGTTTCCAATGTTATTTCACGCTTAAGAGTACCTGTAATTATGCCAGCTAGCTACCTACCATTCAGCTGTTTTTCTAACCTCATTATCTGAAGCGTTAACGTTAGGTAGTTAGTAGCTACTGTACTCAAAATGTAGCTAGCTTGTTGCTACCTGGATAGCTAACTAAACAATAGCTGGAACAACCTAGCTGTAATATTTGGAGACGCTTTCTCTCCGTTGGGACAGACGCGAACTGGCTGAATCGATTCAGTGGCTAGCTTTGCACTTAACTGGCTAACAGTAGCTACTAAGGGTAATTAATAACCTACATTTATTTTTGTTTTGTTTTTACATACTGGTAACAAGAGTCGTTTAAGGGAATTCGGGACATGGGTGACTAGTTAACGTTAGCTTGGCTCTCTCTGTGTGTTTCGTGCCATCGGAGGAGGGGGGGTTCGTTGACAGAGAGCAATGGCTAGCTAGTATGCTAACTATTCTAGCTAACTAACTGGCTGAATAAGTTGATGACATGCTCACTCAAACTGTCAAAACTAACCCAAAACTTTACACAACTTACACGGACACGAATGATCTGTTTGGCGTGTTAACACACTGGTTTGTTGTAACCGAGTATTGGTGCTAAACCGTGTAATTGGAGGCTGGCATGCTAGTTGGCTATGGCGTCATAGGATTCGGTGCCCTGGACGGTTTTCACTGAAGAATAGTGTACCAAGTTAGCTAGCTGAATAAACGAAGTTAGAGTCTATTCCTAGAAAACATTGAACCGCTGTAGTTTACAACAATTATCATTTCTAAAGTGGAAGTTGGGAGAGTTATATTTGAGTGTTTCAGTAAAACATAAGTGAGGGAGGCCCCGCTCTCTCGCTTTCCCAGATGTTTAGTTAATTTCATTCCGATCTCCTTTGCATTATTGTAGCCTTTTTCTGTGGCCTGTCAACTATGTGTCTGTCTATCCCTGTTCTTTCCTCTCTGCACAGGCTATACAAACGCTTCACACCGCGTCTCCGGCAGCCTCTGGAACTGCCGTTCTGCGGCCAACAAGGCAGAGTTAATCTCAGCCTATGCTACCCTCCAGTCCCTCGACTTCTTGGCGCTGACGGAAACATGGATTACCAAAGAAAACACTGCTACTCCTACTGCTCTCTCCTCGTCTGACCATGTGTTCTCGCACATCCCGAGAGCATCTGGTCAGCGCGGCGGTGGCACAGGAATCCTCATCTCTCCCAAGTGGACATTCTCTCTTTTTCCCCTCTGTCTATCTCCTCATTTGAATTCCATGCTGTCACAGTCACTAGCCCATTCAAGCTTAACATCCTTGCCCTCCAGGTTCCCTTGGAGAGTTCATCAATGAGCTTGACGCCTTGATAAGTTCCTTTCCTGAGGATGGCTCACCCCTCACAGTTCTGGGTGACTTTAACCTCCCTATGTCTGCCTTTGACTCATTTCTCTCTGCCTCCTTCTTTCCACTCCTTTCCTCTTTTGACCTCACCCTCTCACCATCCCCCCCTACTCACAAGGCAGGCAATACGCTTGACCTCATCTTTACTAAATTATGTTCTTCTACTAATCTCACTGCAACTCCCCTCCAAGTCTACGACCACTACTTTGTATCCTTTTCTCTCTCGCTCTCCTCCAACACTACTCACTCTGCCTCTACTCCGATGGTAATGTGCCGTCGCAACCTTCGCTCTCTCTCTCCCGCTACTCTCTCCTCTTCCATCCTATCATCTCTTCCCTCTGCTAAATCCTTCTCCCTCTGATCTCCTGATTCTGCCTCCTCAACAATCCTCTCCTCCCTTTCTGCATCTTTTGACTCTCCATGTCCCCTATCCTCCCGGGCGGCTCGGTCCTCCCCTCCTGCTCCATGGCTTGACGACTCATTGCAAACTCACAGAAGAGGGCTCCGGGCAGCCGAGCGGAAATTGAGGAAAACTAGACTTCCTGCGGACCTGTCATCTTTTCACTCCCTCTTCTCTACATTCTGTTTCCGCTGCTAAAGCCACGTTCTACCACTCTAAATTTCAAGCCTCTGCCTCTAACCATTTACATTTACATTTACATTTACATCATTTAGCAGACGCTCTTATCCAGAGCGACTTACAAATCCCTGTGTAGCTCTTTGCCACCTTCTCCTCCCTGCTGTATCCCCCTCCTCCTCCCCCTCCCTCATCCCTCTCTGTGGATGACTTCGTCAACCATTTTGAAAAGAAGGTTGACGACATCCGATCCTCATTTATTAAGTCAAATGACACCGCTGGTCCTGCTCACACTGCCCTACCCTATGCTTTGACTTCTTTCTCCCCTCTCTCTCCAGATGAAATCTTGCGACTTGTGACGGCCGGCCGCCCAACAACCTGCCCGCTTGACCCTATCCCCTCCTTTCTTCTCCAGACCATTTCCGGAGACCTTCTCCCTTACCTCACCTCGCTCATCAACTCATCCCTGACTGCTGGCCATGTCCCTTCCGTCTTCAAGAGAGCGAGAGTTGCACCCCTCCTCAAAAAACCTACACTCAATCCCTCCGATGTCAACAACTACAGACCAGTATCCCTTCTTTCTTTTCTCTGCAAAACTCTTGAGCGTGCCATCTCTAGCCAACTCTCCTGCTATCTCTCTCAGAATGATCTTCTTGATCCAATCCCCCCGAAGAAAAAGGTGGTTGTCCCACTGGCTATCATAAATTGAATGCACCAATTTGTAAGTCACTCTGGATAAGAGCGTCTGCTAAATGATGTAAATGTAAATGTATGGTTTGAAGTGATTTTGAGGATTCGGGCAGGCTTTTTGAAGCATCCTGCCATAGGTCCCGCCCAACCACTCCCATTGTTTCACTACCAGCGATGCTAATGCTGGCTGTGGGGTGAGTAAATAAAGCCATATTTTTGGTCATTGTCTCTCAAGATCAATGGATGAATCACTTTTTGTCAATGAAATTACGTACACTACCAGTCAAAAGTTTGGACACACCTACTCATTCAAGGGTTTTTCGTTATTTTTACTATTTTCTACATTGAGGAATAATAGTGAAGACATCAAAACTATGAAATAACACATATGGAATCATGTAGTAACCAAAAAAGTGTTAAACAAATGAAAATATATTTTATATTTTTCAAATATCCACCCTTTGCCTTGATGACAGCTTTGCACACGCTTGGCATTCTCTCAACCAGCTTCATGAGGTAGTCACCTGGAATGCATTTCAATTAACAGGTATGCCTTCTTAAAAGTTAATTTGTGGAATGTCTTTCCTTCTTAATGCGTTTGAGCCAATCAGTTGTGTTGTGACAAGGTAGGAGGGGTATACAGAAGATAGCCCTATTTGGTAAAAGACCAAGTCCATATTATGGCAAGAACAGCTCAAATAAGCAAAGCGGAACGACAGTCCATCATTAATTTAAGACATAAAGGTCAGTCAATACGGAACATTTCAAGAACTTTTAAAGTTTCTTCAAGTGCAGTCACAAAAACCATCAAGCGCTATGATGAAACTGGCTCTCATGAGGTCCACCACAGGAATGTAAGACCTAGAGTTACCTCTGCTGCAGATGATGAGTTCATTAGAGTTACCAGCCTCAGAAATTGCATCCCAGAAAAATGCTTCACAGAGTTCAAGTCACAGACACATATCAACATGATCAGAGGTGACTGTGTGAATCAGAAACCACTACTAAAGGACACCAATAAGAAAAAGAGACCTGCTTGGGCCAAGAAACACGAGCAATGGACAAATGTGTTATTTGGTCTGCAGTCCAAATGTGAGATTTTTGGTTCCAACCGCCGTGTCTTTGTGAGAGCGGTGTGGGTGAACGATGATCTCCGCATGTGTAGTTCCCACCGTAAAGCATGGAGGAGGAAGTGTTATGGTGTGGCGGTGCTTTGCTGGTGACACTGTTTGTGATTTATTTAGAATTCAAGGCACACATAACCAGCATGGCTTCCACAGCATTCTACAGCAATACGCCATTCCATCTGGTTTGGGCTTAGTGGGATTATAATTTGTTTTTCAACAGGACAATGACCCAACACACCTCCAGGCTGTGTAAGGGCTATTTGACCAAGAAAGAGAGTGATGGAGTGCTCCATCAGATTACCTGGCCTCCACAGTCCCCCGACCTCAACCCAATTTAGATGGTTTGGGATGAGTCAGACGGCAGAGTGAAGGAAAAGCAGCCAACAAGTGCTCAGCATATGTGGGAACTCCTTCAGGACTGTTGGAAAAGCATTCCAGGTGAAGCTGGTTGAGAGAATGCCAAGAGTGTGCAAAGCTTTCATCAAGGCAAAGGGTGGCTATTTGAAGAATCTCAAATATAAAATATATTTTGATTTGTTTAACACTTTTTTGGTTACTACCTGATTCCATATGTGTTATTTCATAGTTTTGATGTCTTCACTATTATTCTACAATATAGAAAATAGTAAAAATAAAGAAAAACCCTTGAATGAGTAGGTGTGTCCAAACTTTTGACTGGTATTGTATATTTCAAATGTAGGTGTACCACCCCTTTATAGCAGTCGTTTCTACTAAAGAAATATGACAAAATGAAAATGTACTTCAAAATTCTAAAAACTAAATGATACTACAACAAATTGTGGTAAATCAGCTTTTTAGTACTAATGTGGATTGTACTTTGAAAAAAGCTGCACATTACTTAAGGGAAACATTTATATCTTCGTTTGACAGAATATGCAAATGAACTGTAATTTTGCTAAAATAACAGTCTGTTTTTTCCCTGTTTTTTTCTTCAGATTACATTAATTACATGTATAATGATGTTTTGATAAGAATTAAGTTAATATTTTGCTATGATTGTTGCTTTTTCCGATGGTTTCGTCTTGGGGTCAAAATGACCCCACAATAGAATCACTATTTATTAAAAAGGTGTCTTATGTCAAACACACACATGTACACACACACCGAATTAGGCTATCTACACCCTTACAAAAAAGTCCTACAGGAATCCTGCATGAAAAATCCTACAGGAATCCTGCAGAGTATACAGTGGGGAGAACAAGTATTTGATACACTGCCGATTTTGCAGGTTTTCCTACTTACAAAGCATGTAGAGGTCTGTAATTTGTATCATAGGTACACTTCAACTGTGAGAGACGGAATCTAAAACAAAAATCCAGAAAATCACATTGTATGATTTTTAAGTAATTCATTTGCATTTTATTGCATGACATAAGTATTTAATACATCAGAAAAGCAGAACTTAATATTTGGTACAGAAACCTTTGTTTGCAATTACAGAGATCAGACGTTTCCTGTAGGTCTTGACCAGGTTTGCACACACTGCAGCAGGGATTTTGGCCCACTCCTCCACACAGACCTTCTCCAGATCCTTTAGGTTTCGGGGCTGTCACTGGGCAATACAGACTTTCAGCTCCCTCCAAAGATTTTCTATTGGGTTCAGGTCTGGAGACTGGCTAGGCCACTCCAGGACCTTGAGATGCTTCTTACGGAGCCACTCCTTAGTTGCCCTGGCTGTGTGTTTCGGGTCGTTGTCATGCTGGAAGACCCAGCCACGACCCATCTTCAATGCTCTTACTGAGGGAAGGAGGTTGTTGGCCAAGATCTCGCGATACATGGCCCCTTCCATCCTCCCCTCAATACAGCGCAGTCGTCCTGTCCCCTTTGCAGAAAAGTATCCCCAAAGAATGATGTTTCCACCTCCATGCTTCACGGTTGGGATGGTGTTCTAGGGGGTTGTACTCATCCTTCTTCTTCCTCCAAACACGGCAAGTGGAGTTTAGACCAAAAAGCTCTATTTTTGTCTCATCAGACCACATGACCTTCTCCCATTCCTCCTCTGGATCATCCAGATGGTCATTGGCAAACTTCAGACGGGCCTGGACATGCGCTGGCTTGAGCAGGGGGACCTTGCGTGCACTGCAGGATTTTAATCCATGACAGCGTAGTGTGTTACTAATGGTTTTCTTTGAGACTGTGGTCCCAGCTCTCTTCAGGTCATTGACCAGGTCCTGCCGTGTAGTTCTGGGCTGATCCCTCACCTTCCTCATGATCATTGATGCCCCACGAGGTGAGATCTTGCATGGAGCCCCAGACCGAGGGTGATTGACCGTCATCTTGAACTTCTTCCATTTTCTAATAATTGCGCCAACAGTTGTTGCCTTCTCACCAAGCTGCTTGCCTATTGTCCTGTAGCCCATCCCAGCCTTGTGCAGGTCTACAATTTTATCCCTGATGTCCTTACACAGCTCTCTGGTCTTGGCCATTGTGGAGAGGTTGGAGTCTGTTTGATTGAGTGTGTGGACAGGTGTCTTTTATACAGGTAACGAGTTCAAACAGGTGCAGTTAATACAGGTAATGAGTGGAGAACAGTAGGGCTTCTTAAAGAAAAACTAACAAGTCTGTGAGAGCCGGAATTCTTACTGGTTGGTAGGTGATCAAATACTTATGTCATGCAATAAAATGCAAATTAATTACTTAAAAATCATACAATGTGATTTTCTGGATTTTTGTTTTAGATTCCGTCTCACTGTTGAAGTGTACCTATGATAAAAATTACAGACCTCTACATGCTTTGTAAGTAGGAAAACCTGCAAAATCGGCAGTGTATCAAATACTTGTTTTCCCCACTGTATGTAAAATATGTTGGTAGCATGAGGGTTAAAATGGACACAACATTTCACCAGACATTGTTCATTTGAGTTGTAGCTGTCTTTGTTAGTACAGAAGTCTTAAGCTAAATTTCTTACCTCATCCATACAACAATCTTTGCCTTCCACTTCAATCTCTCTAAACATCCCAACTTTCCTCTCTTTCCTCTCTTTCCCCCTGTACAGCAAAACAAAATGGCCGCCTGACTGATAATTGACAGTGATTAAACCTCTATGTTTGTTTTTGCCTGAGAGCTCCTTTTTGCGATGGGGGAGATAAGAGAGTCTATAAGGGGTTGGGGGCCTTGAAGTGCTTGTGTGGGCAGCCATTAGTGGATTTCCTTGGGGAGAAAGCCCTCTGTGTGATGGTATCAGTCCCCCTGGGCTAGGGGAAGTGGAATAGTGGATGGCCCAAAGGTATCAGGTGGTCACACCGTCCCAGAAAGAGGCTGAGGGGATCGCTATCTTGTCTGATAAGAGAGAGAGAGAGAGAGAGAGAGAGAGAGAGAGAGAGAGAGAAAAAAAAAGAGAAAGAGAGAGAGAGAGAGAGAGAGAGAGAGAGAGAGAGAAAAAAAAAGAGAAAGAGAAAGAGAAAGAGAGAGAAAGAGAAAGAGAAAGAGAGAGACTGCCCCAAAGCTTAGGAACACAGACAGACATAGACAAAGCACACGCACACACTGAACACACACGCACAACACAACACACACACAGGTATTAATACTGGGGGAGACAGAGACCGTTTTCCACTCACCTGCTGACCCACTGATAGAAAGGCAGAAAAGGGAGAACTGAAAAGGAGTGGAAACCGTGGGAAAGAGGGGTTCTGATAGAGAAAAAAGGCATGGACAGGGAGGTGAAAAAGTTAAAAGAAGAGATTGAGAGAGAGAGAGAGAAGGGTGTGGCGGCTATGGTAGCTTGTTACCAAGGCTTTGACCCGGCAGCCTATCTACAGTATAACTACATGCCACCGCGGGCGGACTTTGACCGGCAAGACAGCATCGTACCCTGGAAACTAGGATGTCTGCACAGAGCTTTTACCGAGGGTGAGTGAGCGTGTGTGTGTAACGGGATCAGTGTGCTGCTAACAGCTTAGCTTACTCCACTGTCCGACTGCCCTATACTGAGCTTGAATCAGTGATCCTCTGCTTCACAAACACAAGTGACCGCCCTCCTTGACAACGTTCCAACGGTTTGTCTATTTCGATAGCTCCATCCGCGACATTTCAAGCTTGATGTGGAGTGATCTTACGGTACGTTCTTAACTCTGTTACACTCGTCCCTTCTAAACTCGCTACACAGTGAGCTACTCCAGTCGTTGAGTTGAGCCAAACTGCCAAGCCGGGCCACGGTACCACTGTAACAGGGGTCAGCATGTTGCTAACAGCTAACTACATGTTCCGACTGCCCCATACTGGGCTCGAACCAGTGATCCTCTGCTTCACAAACACACGTGACTGCTCTCCTTGACAATGTTGCAATGGTTTGAGCTACCGAAAAATATCTAATTCGATAGCTCCATCAGCGACATTTCAAGCTTGCTGTGGAGAGACCTTACGGTACGTTCTTAACTCCGTTACACGTGCGTGTGTGCGTGCTTGTTTGAGTCTGTGTGTGTGTGGAAGAAAACTGTTTCAGTCAGTTTTCTTCCATTTGGTGCCTAATGGATACAATTTGAGGTGTTAAACTCAACTCCTGTTTGTGTGTGTGTGTGTGTGTGTGTGTGCATCTGTCTGTTTGTCTATCAGCGGCAGTATGAATTACATTTTTCACTGAGGGTGTGATATATGAAATATGTACTATATCTGTGTTTTTGTGCACGTACAGTATATTTGTAAATGGAGAGGGGTGAGTGTGTTTAATGTTGTATCACATCTCTCTCTCTACACCTCGTTCTGTCGACCCCTTCGGTCATCTCCCTCTCTCCCACCGTTACTCCCCCCTCCTCTCCCTCTCTCTCCCACCCTTACTCTCTCTATTTCCTCCCCTACCCTCCTCTCCCTCTCTCTCCCACCCTTTTACACTACCAATCAGGTTTGTTCAAATAGCATCCATCTCATTGGTCAGTGCTGATCAGTGACCCACCATGCGTCCCTACACCTTCCCCCTAGCCCTTTAGGGTGCACAGATCTGAATGGACTGTAAGTGGAAGCAATGAAGTGGGGGGCGGCAGGTAGCTTAGTGGTTAAGAGCGTTGTGCCAGTAACCGAATGGTTGCTGGTTCTAATCCCGAGCCGACTAGGTGAAAAATCTGTCGATGTGCCCTTGAGCAAGGCACTTGAGCAAGGCACTTAACCATACTTGTAAGTCGCTCTGGATAAGAGTGTCTACTAAACTGTAATCTATCTCTACCCTTTCTTTCTACCTCCCTTTTTCCCCTTCCTTCTATCTACTGTCAGGTGACGTGGGAGGTGAGGTGTTGGTGGATGTGGGCTCAGGGCCCACTCTATACCAGGTGTTGAGCGCTTGCGAGGTGTTCGACACGGTGTTCCTCACAGACTTCCTGGAGGTGAACAGGCAGGAGCTGAGGCGTTGGCTGCAGGGCGAGGGCAAGGGCTACAGCAGCCTGGACTGGACGCCCTACCTGCAGCATGTCTGCAAGCTGGAAGGCCGAAGGTGGGTGCTGATGTTAGTGTTAGACAAGGGTCGTACTAATTAGTGCACACCGTCGCAAAAGATTTGCAACGGAAAACGAAAAGAAGCGTTTCATATTGGACAAGTTAAACAGGTTGAACAGGTTGTCCCTTCCTGTTTCAGTCAGTTTTCTTCCATTTGGTGCCTAATGAATATGATTTGAAGTGTTAAACTCAACTCCTTGAGGGACGCATTAGAAGTGTCTGTTGGTTTTCACTCTTGCCTATAAACTCTAATTCAGATTTAGACCTGGGAAACCAGGTGCGGGGACTGACTTCCTAGCATATCAATGAAATTGATTGGTCAAGTAAGTGCAAGGGACTGGCTCTCGAGGACTGACGTTTGACACCTGTCCAGATCTGGGTTGAAAACGTCAGGTCTCCATTAAATAATCTATGTTTATTGTTGTTAATTGTTTTATTGTTCTGATCAGCCCTTCAGCATGGACCGAGAAAGCTGCACGCCTGCGTTCGGTTGTCTCCGACATTCTCCCCATCGACGTGCACCTCCCCCGCCCCCTCCCCCTTGACTCCCAGCTCCCCACAGCCGGCGCCGACTGCCTGGTGTCCTGCTTCTGCCTAGAAAGCGTCAGCCCCGACCTGGCCTCCTTCACCCGGGCCCTGGGTCACATCAGGGGCCTCCTCCGGCCCGGGGGCCACCTGCTCCTGATTGGGGCCCTGGGTGAGAGCTACTACATGGGGGGGCCCGGTGTGCGCATCCCTGTGGTGCCCCTGGATGAGGCCCAGGTGTGTGCCAGCGTGAGGGCCAGTGGGTACACGTTGGTGAGGCTGGAGGTGTACACGCTGCCCCAGGGCATGAAGGTGGGGGTGGACGACGTGACGGGCGTGTTCTTTGTGAAGGCCAGGAAGCCATAGAGGAGAAGGAGGAGGAGGGGGAGGAGGAAAGGAGAGGAGGAGGAAAGTAGGTGGGTGGAGGTGGGAGGGGAGGAGGAGGAGGAGGAGGAGGAAGATAGGTGGGTGGGTGGAGGTGGGAGGGGAGGGGAGGAGGAGGAGGAGGAGGAGGAGGAGGAGGAGGAGGAGGAGGAGGAGGAGAGGTTGGATGGGACTAGGATGAGTCAAAGTCTAAAATAGATGTGGTCAGAAGGTAAACAATAGATGATGAGGAAGATAAGGAATGAAAAAAGTGAAGAAGAGGTGGAGGATGTTGGATTAGTGATAAGGCAAACTGTATTTAAAAAGAGGAGGAGAGAGGGGAAAGATTGGATCAGAAGAGTGAGGAAGTAAACAATAAAATAAGATTAAAACACATAAATAAAATAGCATTTTGAATGGGAAAAGTGAATGAGAGAAAGAGTAGGAGAGGAAGATTGTTAACAATTTCCACAATAGAAATCCAATTAACATTTACGGCCCTTCACTGACATTTGACTTCAAGAATAAAAGGTATACTTCTGCCCTCTGCTGTTGAAATGAACTACCTGCAGCATCTTGATCTTAGTCTTGAACCCACTGGCTGCGTTTACATAGGCAGTCCAATTCTGATCTTTTGCCCAATTATTCTCAAAAGAGCTGATCTGATTGGTCAAAAGAATTGGACTGCCTGTGTAAATGCAGCCACTGAGTATTTGGGTTTGCTACCAATGCATTCAAAGGCAGTTACTTCATAGAGCCTGAATTTGATAGGTTGGTGGAAGACCCAAGTATGTTTTCGTACTTCAACTTCGACCCGAGAAGTCATGTAAATCTAACAATTAAGTTATTTTCTATGAGGGTTAAGGTTAGTCTTTTAGGTTTAGTCAGCGATTGGCAATGTTGTTGGCTGTTTAAAAAAGTGTTTGTTTGTCACAGATAGGACTAAATAGGCTTTAAGTCTCAATTGATTTGGATTGTTTTTTACATCAAAGTTCCATGCTCTCCAAACCATTAACCAACCACTTTGTATGTTTAAAATGTATTTTTATTGTGGTCTCTTATTGGGTTATGTATTATTCTCTCTGGCTACTTTTGGCTTGTTGGTCAACGTTAACTTGGCTTGGGGCTTCACTGACTTTGCCTGAAGTTAAATAAAAACATTGAACTGTTACCTGTTTCTGACTGTCCTATTTCATTCCAGTCTGTTCTCAACTACAAAATAATTTGTATATTCCACTTAATTTGTACACTAGAGCAGTGGTTCCACTTGTGGATAGCAGCAGATATCCAGGTAGGTCAGGGGATGAACTTTTGTGTGCATTGTTACAAAAAATGAAAGCTTTGCACACTCTTGGCATACTCTCAACCAGCTTCATGAGGTAGTCACCTGGAATGCATTTCAATTAACAGGTGTGCCTTCTTAAAAGTTAAATTGTGGAATTTCGTTCCTTCTTAATGCGTTTGAGCCAATCAGTCGTGTTGTGACACGGTAGGGGTGGTATTCAGAAGACAGCCATATTTGGTAAAAGACCAAGTCCATATTATGTCAAGAACAGCTCAAATAAGCAAATCGAAACGACAGTCCATCATTAATTTAAGACATAAAGGTCAGTCAATACAAAACATTTCAAGAACTTTGATAGTTTCTTCAAGTGCAGTCGCAAAAACCATCAAGCGCTATGATGAAACTGGCTCTCATGAGGATTGCCACAGGAATGGAAGACCCAGAGTTACCTATGCTGCAGAGGATAAGTTCATTAGAGTTACCAGCCTCAGAAATTGCATCCCAAATAAATGCTTCACAGAGTTCAAGTCACAGACACATCTCAAAATCAACTGTTCAGAGGGGAATGTGTGAATCAGGCCTTCATGGTCAAATTGCTGCAAAGAAACCACTACTAAAGGACACCAATAAGAAAAAGAGACCTGCTTGGGCCAAGAAACACGAGCAATGGACATTAGACTGGTGGAAATTTGTCCTTTGGTCTGGAGTCCAAATTTAATGTCTTTGTGAGACACGGTGTGGGTGAACAGATGATCTCCGCATGTGTAGTTCCCACTGTGAAGCATGGAGGATGAGGTGTCATGGTGTGGGGGTGCTTTGCTGGGGACTCTGTCTGTGATTTATTTAGAATTAAAGGCACACATAACCAGCATGGCTACCACAGCATTCTGCAGCGATACGCTATCCCATCTGGTTTGGGCTTAGTGGGACTATCATTTGTTTTTCAACAGGACAATGACCCAACACACCTCCAGGCTGTGTAAGGGCTATTTGACCAAGAAGGCGAGTGATGGAGTGCTGCATCAGAAGACCTGGTCCTCTGTAGCTCAGCTGGTAGAGCACGGCGCTTGTAACAACAGGGTAGTGGGTTCGATCCCCGGGACCACCCATGCACAAAATAATGTATGCACGCATGACTGTAAGTCGCTTTGGATAAAAGCGTCTGCTAAATGGCATATTATTATTATTATTATATTATTATTATACCTGGTCTCCACAATCCCCCGACCTCAACCCAATTGAGATGGTTTGGGATGAGTCGGACTGCAGAGTGAAGGAAAAGCAGCCAACAAGTGCTCAGCATATGTGGGAACTCCTTCAAGACTGTTGGAAAAGCATTCCAGGTGAAGCTGGTTGAGAAAATGCCAAGAGTGTGCAAAGCTGTCGTCAAGGCAAAGGGTGGCTATTTGAAAAATCTCAAATATAAAATATATTATGATTTGTTTAACACTTTTTTGATTACTACATATTGCAGTGCAAATAGTTTGGGTAGCCATGATTAGCTGTTCAGGAGGCTTATGGCTTGGGGGTAGAAGCTGTTGAGAAGTCTTTTGGACCTAGACTTGGCACTCCGGTACCGCTTGCCATGCGGTAGCAGAGAGAACAGTCTATGACTAGGGTGGCTGGAGTCTTTGACTGTTCTGAGGGCCTTCCTCTGACACCGCCTGGTATAGAGGTCCTGGATGGCAGGAAGCTTGGCACCAGTGATGTACTGGGCCATATGCACTACCCTCTGTAGTGCCTTGCGGTCGGAGGCCGAGCAGTTGCCATACCAGGCGGTGATGCAACCAGTCAGGATGCTCTCGATGGTGCAGCTGTAGAATTTTTTGAGGATCTGAGGACCCATACCAAATATTTTCAGTCTCCTGAGGGGGAATAGGCTTTGTCATGCCCTCTTCACGACTGTCTTGGTGTGTTTGGACCATGATAGTTCATTGGTGAAATGGACACCAAGGAACTTGAAGCTCTCAACCTGTTCCACTACAGCCCCGTCGATGAGAATGGGGGCATGCTCAGTCCTCTTTTTTTTCCTGTAGTCCACAATCATCTCCTTTGTCTTGGTCACGTTGAGTGAGCGGTTGTTATCCTGGCACCACACGGCCAGGTCTCTGACCTCCTCCCTATAGGCTGTCTCATCGTTGTCAGTGATCAGGCCTACCACTGTTGTGTCGTCTGCAAACTTAATGATGGTGTTGGAATTGTGCCTGGCCATGCAGTCATGGGTGAACAGGGAGTACAGGAGGGGACTGAGCATGCACACCTGAGGGGCCCCCGTGTTGAGCATCAGTGTGACAGATGTGTTGTTACCTACCCTTACCACCTGGGGGCGGCCCGTCAGGAAGTACAGGAGCCAGTTGCAGAGGGAGGTGTTTAGTCCCAGGATCCTTAGCTTAGTGATGAGCTTTGAGGGCACTATGGTGTTGAATGCTGAGCTGTAGTCAATGAATCTTATTCTCCCGTAGGTGTTCCTCTTGTCCAGGTGGGAAAGGGCAGTGTGGAGTGCAATAGAGATTGCATCATCTGTGGATCTGTTGGGGCGGTATGCAAATTGGAGTGGGTCTAGGGTTTCTGGGATAATGCTGTTGATGTGAGCCATGACCAGCCTTTCAAAGCACTTCATGGCTACAGACGTCAGTGCTACGGGTTGGTAGTCATTTAGGCAGGTTATCTTATTGTCCGTGGGCACGGGGACTATGGTGATCTGCTTGAAACATGTTGGTATTACAGACTCAGTCAGGGACATGTTGAAAATGTCAGTAAAAACACTTGCCAGTTGGTCAGCACATGCTCGGAGTACACATCCTGGTAATCCGTCTGGCCCTGCAGCCTTGTGAATGTTGACCTGCTTAAAAGTCTTACTCTCATTGGCTACGGAGAGCGTGATCACATAGTCATCCGGAACAGCTGGTGCTCTCATGCATGCTTCAGTGTTGCTTGCCTCGAAGCGAGCATAGAAGTGGTTTAGCTCGTCTGGAAGTCTTGTGTCACTGGGCAGCTCGTGGCTGTGCTTCCCTTTGTAGTCTGTAATAGTTTTTTTTAGCCCTGCCACATCTGACGAGCGTCAGAGCCAGTGTAGTACGATTAAATCTAGTCATGTACTGACTCTTTGCCTGTTTGATGGTTCATCGGAGGGCATAGCGGGATTTCTTATAAGCGTCCGGGTTAGAGTACCGCTCCTTGAAAGCGGAAGCTCTACCCTTTAGCTCAGTGCGGATGTTGCCTGTAATCCTTGGCTTCTGGTTGGGGTATGTACATACGGTCACTGTGGGGACGACGTCATCGATGCACTTATTGATGAAGCCAGTGACTGATGTGGTGTACTCCTCAATGCTATCTGAAGAATCCCGGAACATGTTCCAGTTTGTGCTAGCAAAACAGTCCTGTAGCTTAGCATCTGCGTCATCTGACCACTTTTTTATTAACCGAGTCACTGGTGCTTCCTGCTTTAGTTTTTTCTTATAAGCAGGAATCAGGAGGATAGAGTTATGGTCAGATTTGCCAAATGGAGGACGAGGGAGAGCTTTGTATGCGTCTCTGTGTGTGGAGTAAAGGTGGTCAAAAGTTTTTTTTCCTCTGGTTGCACATTTAACATGCTGGTAGAAATTAGGTAGAACTGATTTAAGTTTCCCTGCATTTAAGTCCCCGGCCACTAGGAGCGCTGCCTCTGGATGAGCGTTTTCCTGTTCACTTATGGCCTTAAACAGCTCATTCGGTGCAATCTTAATGCCAACATTGGTTTGTGGTGGTAAATAGACAGCTATGAAAAATGTAGATGAAAACTCTCTTGGTAAATAGTGTGGTCTACAGCTTATCATAAGATACTCTACCTCAGGCGAGCAAAACCTCGAGACTTCCTTAGTATTTGATTTTGTGCACCAGCTGTTGTTTACAAATATACACAGACCGCCACCCCTTGTCTTACCGGAGTCAGCCGTTCTATCCAGCCGATGTAGTGTATAGCCTGCTAGCTGTATGTTGTCCATGTCGTCGTTCAGCCACGACTCGGTGAAACATAATATATTACAGTTTTTAATGTCCCGTTGGTAGGATAACCGTAATCTTAGGTCATCTAATTTATTTTCAAATGATTGAACATTGGCTAATAGGATTGATGGAAGTGGCAGTTTACTCGCTCGCTGTCGGATCCTTACAAGGCACCCCGACCTACGTCCACGATATCTCCGTCTCTTTCTCATGCGAATGACGGGGATTTGGGCCTTGTCGGGTGTCTGTAGGATATCCTTCGTGTCCGACTTGTTGAATAAATCATCTTCGTCCAATACGAAGTGAGTAATCGCTGTCCTGATATCCAGAAGCTCTTTTTGGTTATAAGAGACGATAGCAGAAACATTACGTACAGAATAAATTACAAATAACGCGGAAAAACACACATAATAGTAAAATTGGTTAGAGGGCTGTAAAACGGCAGCCATCTTCTCCAGCACCATTCTATTCTCCGGTGCCATTCTACAATGTAGAAAATAGTAAAAATAAAGAAAAACCCTTGAATAAGTAGGTGTGTCCAAACTTTTGACTGGTATTGTAATTTTTATAATTTTTTGGTCTTAGTATGTGTTTTCACCGCTCAACACTTATGGTGGTTCACAACGCTATAGACACCTTAATTGGTGAGTAACGAAGAAAAAAGGAACCCCTGCACTAGAGAGCAATATATGTTGGGTCATGGGTCACTTGTCAAATCAAATCAAAAAATGTTGGTCACATGCGCCGAATACAACAGGTGCAGACATTACAGTGAAATGCTTACTTACAGCCCTTAACCAACAGTTCATTTATTTTTAACAAAAAAAGTAAAAATAAAACAACAACAAAAAAAGTGTTGAGAAAAAAAGAGCAGAAGTAAAATAAAATAACAGTAGGGAGGCTATATATACAGGGGGGTACCGGTGCAGAGTCAATGTGCGGGGGCACCGGCTAGTTGAGGTAGTTGAAGTAATATGTACATGTGGGTAGAGTTAAAGTGACTATGCATAAATAATTAACAGAGTAGCAGCAGCGTAAAAAGGATGGGGTGGGGGGGCAGTGCAAATAGTCCGGGTAGCAATGATTAGCTGTTCAGGTGTCTTATGGCTTGGGGGTAGAAGCTGTTGAGAAGTCTTTTGGACCTAGACTTGGCACTCCGGTACCGCTTGCCGTGCGGTAGCAGAGAGAACAGTCTATGACTAGGGTGGCTGGAGTCTTTGACAATTTTGAGGGCCTTCCTCTGACACCACCTGGTATAGAGGTCCTGGATGGCAGGAAGCTTGGCCCCAGTGATGTACTGGGCCGTACGCACTACCCTCTGTAGTGCCTTGCGGTCGGAGGCCAAGCAGTTGCCATACCAGGTGGTGATGCAACCAGTCAGGATGCTCTCGATGGTGCAGCTGTAGAATTTTTTGAGGATCTGAGGACCCATGCCAAATCTTTTCAGTCTCCTGAGGGGGAATAGGCTTTGTCGTGCCCTCTTCACGACTGTCTTGGTGTGTTTGGACCATGATCGTTCGTTGGTGATGTGGAAACCAAGGAACTTAAAGCTCTCAACCTTGTCCACTACAGCCCTGTCGATGAGAATGGGGGCGTGCTCAGTCCTCTTTTTTTTCCTGTAGTCCACAATCATCTCCTTTGTCTTGGTCACGTTGAGAGAGAGGTTGTTGTCCTGGCACCACACGGCCAGGTCTCTGACCTCCTCCCTATAGGCTGTCTCATCGTTGTCGGTGATCAGGCCTACCACTGTTGTGTCGTCGGCAAACTTAATGATGGTGTTGGAGTCGTGCCTGGCCATGCAGTCATGGGTGAACAGAGAGTACAGGAGGGGACTGGGCACGCACCCCTGAGGGGCCCCCGTGTTGAGGATCAGTGTGGCAGATGTGTTGTTACCTACCCTTACCACCTGGGGGGCGGCCCGTCAGGAAGTTCAGGATCCAGTTGCAGAGGGAGGTGTTTAGTCCCAGGATCCTTAGCTTAGTGATGAGCTTAGAGGGCACTATGGTGTTGAATGCTGAGCTGTAGTCAATGAATAGCATTCTCACGTAGGTGTTCCTCTTGTCCAGGTGGGAAAGGGAAGTGTGGAGTGCAATAGAGATTGCATCATCTGTGGATCTGTTGGGGCGGTATGCAAATTGGAGTGGGTCTAGGGTTTCTGGGATAATGCTGTTGATGTGAGCCATGACCAGTCTTTCAAAGCACTTCATGGCTACAGACGTCAGTGCTACGGGTTGGTAGTCATTTAGGCAGGTTATCTTAGAGTCCTTGGGCACGGGGACTATGGTGGTCTGCTTGAAACATGTTGGTATTACAGACTCAGTCAGGGACATGTTGAAAATGTCAGTGAAGACACTTGCCAGTTGGTCAGCACATGCTCGGAGTACACGTCCTGGTAATCCATCTGGCCCTGCGGCCTTGTGAATGTTGACCTGCTTAAAAGTCTTATTCACATCGGCTACGGAGAGCGTGATCACATAGTCATCCGGAACAGCTGGTGCTCTCATGCATGTTTCAGTGTTGCTTGCCTCGAAGCGAGCATAGAAGTGGTTTAGCTCGTCTGGTAGGCTTGTGTCACTGGGCAGCTCGCGGCTGTGCTTCCCTTTGTAGTCTGTAATAGTTTTCAAGCCCTGCCACATCCGACGAGCGTCAGAGCCAGTGTAATACGATTCAATCTTAGTCCTGTATTGACTCTTTGCCTGTTTGATGGTTCGTCGGAGGGCATAGCGGGATTTCTTATAAGCGTCCGGGTTAGAGTCCCGTTCCTTGAAAGCGGCAGCTCTACCCTTTAGCTCAGTGCGGATGTTTCCTGTAATCCATGGCTTCTGGTTGGGGTATGTACGTACGGTCACTGTGGGGACGACATCATCGATGCACTTATTGATGAAGCCAGTGACTGATGTGGTGTACTCCTCAATGCTGTCTGAAGAATCCCGGAACATGTTCCAGTCTGTGCTAGCAAAACAGTCCTGTAGCTTAGCATCTGTGTCATCTGACCACTTTTTTATTAACCAAGTCACTGGTGCTTCCTGCTTTAGTTTTTGCTTATAAGCAGGAATCAGGAGGATAGAGTTATGGTCAGATTTGCCAAATGGAGGGCGAGGGAGAGCTTTGTATGCGTCTCTGTGTGTGGAGTAAAGGTGGTCTAGATTTTTTTTTCCTCTGGTTTCACATTTAACATGCTGGTAGAAATGAGGTAGAACTGATTTAAGTTTCCCTTCATTAAAGTCCCCGGCCACTAGGAGCGCTGCATCTGGATGAGCGTTTTCCTGTTGATTTATGGCCTTGTACAACTCATTCAGTGCAATATTAATGCCAGCATTGGTTTGTGGTGGTAAATAGACAGCTATGAAAATATATAGATGAAAACTCTCTTGGTAAATAGTGTGGTCTACAGCTTATCATAAGATACTCTACCTCAGGCGAGCAAAACCTCGAGACTTCCTTAGTATTTGATTTTGTGCACCAGCTGTTGTTTACAAATATACACAGACCGCCACCCCTTGTCTTACCGGAGTCAGCCGTTCTATCCTGCCGATGTAGCGTATATCCCACTAGCTGTATGTTATCCATGTCGTCGTTCAGCCACGAGTCGGTGAAACATAAGATATTACAGTTTTTAATGTCCCGTTGGTAGGATAACCGTAATCTTAGGTCATCCAATTTGTTATCCAATGATTGAAGATTGGCTAATAGGATTGATGGAAGAGGCAGTTTACTCGCTCGCCGTCGGATCCGTACACGGCACCCCGATCTACGTCCACGATATCTCCGTCTCTTCCTCACGCGAATGACGGGGATTTGGGCCTTGTCGGGTGTCTGTATGATATCCTTCGCTGCCGCCTCGTTGAAGAAAAAATCTTCGTCCAATACGAGGTGAGTAATCGCTGTCCTGATATCCAGAAGCTCTTTTTGGATATAAGAGACGATGGCAGAAACATTATGTACAAAATAAATTACAAATAACGCGGAAAAACACACATAATAGTACAAATGGTTAGAGGGCTGTAAAACGGCAGCCATCTTCTCCGGCGCTGTTCCAATTAAGGTTCACATAAAAGCACACAGGTGACAAGGAAGTGGAATGCTTCCTGTGTGAGAATACTATTCACTGACTACAGCTCAGCGTTCAACACCATAGTACACTCAAAGCTCATCACTAAGCTAAGGACCCTGGGACTAAACACGTGCTCAGTCCCCTCCTGTACTCCCTGTTCACCCATGACTGCATGGCCAGGCACGACTCCAACACATCATTAAGTTTGCCAACGACACAACAGTGGTAGGCCTGATCACCGACAACGATGAGACAGCCTATAGAGAGGAGGTCAGAGAGCTGGCCTTGTGGTGCCAGGATAACAACCTCTCCCTCAACATGATCAAGACAAAGGAGATGATTGTCGACTACAGGGAAAAAAAGAGGACTGAGCACGCCCCCATTCTCATCGGCGGGGCTGTAGTGGAACAGGTTGAGAGCTTCAAGTTCCTTGGTGTCCACATCACCAATGAACTATCATGGTCCAAACACACCAAGACAGTCGTGAAGAGGGCACGACAAAGCCTATACCCCCTCAGGAGACTGAAAAGATTTGGCATGGGTCCTCAGATCCTCAAAAGGTTCTACAGCTGCACCATCGAGAGCATCCTGACTGGTTGCATCACTGCCTGGTATGGCAACTGCCCGGCCTCCGACCGCAAGGCACTACAGAGGGTAGTGCGTACGGCCCAGTACATCACTGGGGCCAAGCTTCCTGCAATCCAGGACCTCTATACCAGGCGGTGTCAGAGGAAGGGCCTAAAAAATGTCAAAGACTCCAGCCACCCTAGTCATAGACTGTTCTCTCTGCTACCGCACGGCAAGCAGTACCGGAGCGTCAGGTCTATGTCCAAAAGGCTTCTTAACAGCTTCTACCCCAAGCCATAAGACTCCTGAACAGATAATCATGGCTACCCGGACTATTTGCATTGTCCACCCCACCCCTTCTTTACGCTGCTGCTACTCTCTGTTTATTATCTATGCATAGTCACTTTAACTCTACCCATATGTACATATTACCTCAATTACCTCAACTAACCTGTGCCCCCGCACATTGACTCTGTACCGGGGATTTGATTTGATTTGAAATGCACAGGTATGGAGAGCAGAAGTTATTAAAGGAATACTATGCAATAATATTGAATTTCCTTTACTTTCCTGCAACACATCTGACTGAAACATTTTGAATGAGTTCTTTGGATTCCTTATTTTATTGGAGAACTACAGGTGTTTCTGTGTATTTGAGGAACTGCTGAACACTGTTGATTTAGATGGTTCTGGGTAGAATACTGCCTCCTAGTAGTACTGCCTCTTATTGGAATTGTCGCCGATTCCAAAGTAGAGGTCATCTTTTGAATAACAGGTGGTCTAGCAGTTGGTCAGACATTGGTCTATAGCAGTCACCGCCGATGCCCACAGCACATCTATGTCTGTTTTGGCGTGTTCTCGAATCCCAGCCCCACTGCTCTTCCTCTCTGTCCTGTCTATCTCCTCCTCCTTTCTGTCTGTCTGTCTATCTGTCTGTCCTCTCTCTCTGTTCAATCAAAAAGAGTGGTAATTTCCAGACAGACCCAGGTCCCTTGGTACATCACACCACAGATCGCTTCACGTAGCCGGCCAGTTCAGTGCCCTTGAGCCGGTGCTTGGTGGATTCATAGACCCCCCGTCTAGAGCTCTTGGAGGAGAGCTTGGCACAGATCTTGCTGTGTTTCTCCAGGCGGCTAGGATCAAAGCACCGGCCGCAGTGCTCACACGGCTTCAAATCTATGTTTTGTTACCACCTGAATGAAGGAATGAATTTGTTTATTTATGTGACAAATTTAAAATAGGCCACATTGAGTTGCTTCAGCCATTGTGAATACAACACTACACACATTAAAATGCTCAAGGATAAAAACACAAAGTCAACAGACTTATTTCCATTGTGGTCATCCTCGTTATCAGATGGGCAAACTATACAACATACAGTATGTAATACAAATAAGCCTAAACATGATCACAACACTGAACTAGATCAGCAGTAGACTAATTTACCTCTCCGTTCTTCTTTTTCTCATCCTCCTCATTCACACTCTTCTTGACTTGGACCCTGTCCCTGCTCACGTATCTCTTGGCTGCTGTCTGCTTTGGCTTACTTGCCACACTGCCCTCTTCTCCTCCGTTTTTCATCACCTCTTTCCTCCTTTCTTCCTCCTCTTCATTATCTCATCATCTCCCATAGGTCAGTATCCACCTTCATCAGGCAGATCTCCCAGATGTACTTCTTCACCTTGTTCCTTTGCATTTTTCTCCTCCAAAGCCTGAGCATCCATCTTGGCCACACCCTTGATCAGGTTTAATTCCTGGGTGACACTGATCAGCTTGGCCTTCAGATATGCCATTACCTGCTCAGCCTCCGAATTGAAGACAACCCATACCATCTCATCGGGGCATGGTGATAGATCCTGTACAGTTAGGGTCTTGAACTGAATGTGTTTCTTCACAACCTGCCTTCTGAACTTTGAAGCAGCAGGACGAGGGCTGCCCTCTGGTCTGACTGGCTGGAATGGCTCCTTCTTGGCATCATTGTTTGGCACTCTGGCTCTAATGGGAGGCAGTGGCATCTTGGCGACTATTTTGGCTCCATGGACTGCCTTCAATGGCTTGGTGAAATGGAGGTAGATGTCTTTCACCACACAGGTTTGATCCCTCTTGTTGCGGATGGGATGCAGTAGCTTCCGGATGGGAGGAACAGTAGCCTCCCCGCTCTGCTGAGATGTTGGAGCTACATGCAGTCCTTGACTCTTCCCATTGCAGATGGCCTTCTTCCTCCAGTACTGCGATTCTGGAGAGTGAATGCGAGATGTGTAGAACCTTCTGGTTGAGGTCTGGAAGCCTCTCAGTGGCCTTGGGTTGAGATGGTGTGGTAGGCTGAAGAGAGTTGTCACTGGCAGCACCAAGGTTCCCTGTTAAAGCATTATCTTCCTGTAGCGGCTGCAGGAATCTCCTCAGCATTAAGGAGATTGAAAGCAGCATCTTTTATCTGGTAACACTTTCTATATTTTATTGTGATTTACTGTAATAACTATATCTCAGGGGGATTCTGGTAGATTGGCTTGGTACTGGTGTTTTATGTTCAGTAGTCAGTCACCAGAATGTTCAAATTGACATTTGGAATGTATTGATCAGTTGTGACATCAAATCAAATCAAATCAAATCAAATCAAATTGTATTGGTCACATGCGCCGAATACAACAGGTGCAGACATTACAGTGAAATGCTTACTTACAGCCCTTAACCAACAGTGCATTTATTTTAAACAAAAAAAAGTAAAAATAAAACAACAACAAAAAAAGTGTTGAGAAAAAGAAGAGCAGAAGTAAAATAAAGTGACAGTAGGGAGGCTATATATACAGGGGGGTACCGTTGCAGAGTCAATGTGCGGGGGCACCGGCTAGTTGAGGTAGTTGAGGTAATATGTACATGTGGGTAGAGTTAAAGTGACTATGCATAAATACTTAACAGAGTAGCAGCAGCGTAAAAGGATGGGGTGGGGGGGCAGTGCAAATAGTCCGGGTAGCCATGATTAGCTGTTCAGGAGTCTTATGGCTTGGGGGTAGAAGCAGTTGAGAAGTCTTTTGGACCTAGACTTGGCACTCCGGTACCGCTTGCCGTGCGGTAGCAGAGAGAACAGTCTATGACTAGGGTGGCTGGAGTCTTTGACAATTTTGAGGGCCTTCCTCTGACACCGCCTGGTATAGAGGTCCTGGATGGCAGGAAGCTTTGCCCCAGTGATGTACTGGGCCGTACGCACTACCCTCTGTAGTGCCTTGCGGTCGGAGGCCAAGCAGTTGCCATACCAGGCGGTGATGCAACCAGTCAGGATGCTCTCGATGGTGCAGCTGTAGAACCTTTTGAGGATCTGAGGACCCATGCCAAATCTTTTCAGTCTCCTGAGGGGGAATAGGCTTTGTCGTGCCCTCTTCACGACTGTCTTGGTGTGTTTGGACCATGATAGTTTGTTGGTGATGTGGACACCAAGGAACTTGAAGCTCTCAACCTGTTCCACTACAGCCCCGTCGATGAGAATGGGGGCGTGCTCAGTCCTCTTTTTTTTCCTGTAGTCCACAATCATCTCGTTTGTCTTGGTCACGTTGAGGGAGAGGTTGTTGTCCTGGCACCACACGGCCAGATCTCTGACCTCCTCCCTATAGGCTGTCTCATCGTTGTCGGTGATCAGGCCTACCACTGTTGTGTCGTCGGCAAACTTAATGATGGTGTTGGAGTCGTGCCTGGCCATGCAGTCATGGGTGAACAGAGAGTACAGGAGGGGACTGAGCACGCACCCCTGAGGGGCCCCCGTGTTGAGGATCAGTGTGGCAGATGTGTTGTTACCTACCCTTACCACCTGGGGGCGGCCCGTCAGGAAGTCCAGGATCCAGTTGCAGAGAGAGGTGTTTAGTCCCAGGATCCTTAGCTTAGTGATGAGCTTAGAGGGCACTATGGTGTTGAATGCTGAGCTGTAGTCAATGAATAGCATTCTCACGTAGGTGTTCCTCTTGTCCAGGTGGGAAAGGGCAGTGTGGAGTGCAATAGAGATTGCATCATCTGTGGATCTGTTGGGGCGGTATGCAAATTGGAGTGGGTCTAGGATTTCTGGGATAATTCTGTTGATGTGAGCCATGACCAGCCTTTCAAAGCACTTCATGGCTACAGACGTCAGTGCTACGGGTCGGTAGTCATTTAGGCAAGTTATCTTAGAGTCCTTGGGCACGGGGACTATGGTGGTCTGCTTGAAACATGTTGGTATTACAGACTCAGTCAGGGACATGTTGAAAATGTCAGTGAAGACACTTGCCAGTTGGTCAGCACATGCTCGGAGTACACGTCCTGGTAATCCGTCTGGCCCTGCGGCCTTGTGAATGTTGACCTGCTTAAAAGTCTTACTCACATCGGCTACGGAGAGCGTGATCACATAGTCATCCGGAACAGCTGGTGCTCTCATGCATGCTTCAGTGTTGCTTGCCTCGAAGCGAGCATAGAAGTGGTTTAGCTCGTCTGGTAGGTTTGTGTCACTGGGCAGCTCGCGGCTGTGCTTCCCTTTGTAGTCTGTAATAGTTTTCAAGCCCTGCCACATCCGACGAGCGTCAGAGCCAGTGTAGTACGATTCAATCTTAGACCTGTATTGACTCTTTGCCTGTTTGATGGTTCGTCGGAGGTCATAGCGGGATTTCTTATAAGCGTCCGGGTTAGAGTCCCGTTCCTTGAAAGCGGCAGCTCTACCCTTTAGCTCAGTGCGGATGTTTCCTGTAATGCATGGCTTCTGGTTGGGGTATGTACGTACGGTCACTGTGGGGACGACATCATCGATGCACTTATTGATGAAGCCAGTGACTGATATGGTGTACTCCTCAATGCGGTCTGAAGAATCCCGGAACATGTTCCAGTCTGTGCTAGCAAAACAGTCCTGTAGCTTAGCATCTGCGTCATCTGACCACTTTTTTATTAACCGAGTCACTGGTGCTTCCTGCTTTAGTTTTTGCTTATAAGCAGGAATCAGGACGATAGAGTTATGGTCAGATTTGCCAAATGGAGGGCGAGGGAGAGCTTTGTATGCGTCTCTGTGTGTGGAGTAAAGGTGGTCTAGAGTTTTTTTCCCTCTGGTTGCACATTTAACATGCTGGTAGAAATTAGGTAGAATGGATTTAAGTTTCCCGTTCTACCTAATTGGCTGGCTCACACATAGAATAAGAATGACAATTCTAATTCTATGGGCTCACATTAATATGTAGTTGTGATGTCATAATGGACCAAAAATGCCCAAAATTGTGAATAGCCTAATGTGACCTACCTGTGTTGAACTGCTTGCCCTCATCTCATATTTCCTTGAGGGGAAAGTGTGCTACTGCACTTACTGAAAACATATAACACATTGTACATCAAATGATTGTATAACAATGGACTCTTCATACATATGACAATGGACTGTGTGTGTGTGTGTGTGTGTGTGTGTGTGTGTGTGTGTGTGTGTGTGTGTGTGTGTGTGTGTGTGTGTGGGTGTGTGTGTCGGTGTCACTGCAATAACTGAAGTACTCCGGATGGGCCATAAAGCAGCTTCATAATCAACACCTTATCATACTGACTCATTGCGACCATGTCAGCAGAATTGACTCATAACTGTGTTCACAATGGGATATTGTTCTGACTGTAAACTTTATTTAACTAAGTAGTGGTCTGTAATACTACTAGGACGATTTGTAGCAATACTGTAGGTAATATCTTTAAAATATTAGTTGACTTGAGTAAACCAAAGAAAATTCCAAATTTCAACTTCAAACCCGACCATTTTAAACCTACCTAACATAGTATCAAGTTACTCCATATGTGTCATACATGTATTTCAATCGTATTTAAAAACGTTATGTAATATAATAAGACTTAATACTATATATTATTATAGCTATTATAGCTATGATATAGGCCTAATACAAATATTCAACATATTGAAGACAAAAAGTATTTACAAAGCTTAAACATTAAAATATAGTGTTCTAAAATGTGCTTCATAATTGTATATTGACTGGTAGGCCTACATTCAGATGAATATTATTTTTGGATAAGAAAAGGGCATAAAATGCTTGTGCTTTTTTTTCTCAAAAGGCAGTAGGCTTTTCCGGATAGAGGAAAAAAGTGCTTTTGAGTTTACTCTATTTGGAGTTGTATGGGATCGCAGACTGAGCGAAGGCGGAAGGGAGGGGGGCATTTAAAGTAGCCCAAACGAACTGTCTTGCCAAACGCCTGCGCCGTTCGTCCTGACGAAGTGCCCTCGCCAAGATGTGTAGCCCTACTCACATAACGCAAAGGATTAAACTTTGGATATGTTATTTAGTTTTATTTGCAGTTATTGATGTTTTGGGTAAGTTTGAACTATGTGATCTAAATGTACTACTTCTAGCCGTGTGCTTTTGCTGCATTTTCAACATCGGTGTAATAATTAATAATTGTTGGGAGAGGGCGCAAAACGCAGTTGAGACAGGGAAATAGGCTACAGCTACAAGCACAAGTTTGACACTGTAGTTTCTAAACGGTCCCATGAAATGGTAAGATCGTTACAAAGATGAACATTTCATAGATTCAGTAACATAATTTTGGATATTATTATAGAGAATCATTATATTTGATCAAACTAAATTAATTATAACTGGATAAATGGATAAAATAATTTAACCCCAAACTCGTTTTGTTGTAATTTGCCTAAATCTGTCCACATCGCTCTCCGTGCTCTCCTCAGACTGTTTGAGACTGGCCTCCAGTTTCCATGTTTCCCATTATGATTCCTTACCACCTGATGAGATGACAAAGGGGAATTATAGGCTTAGCATTGTGCTAGTAAGAGGACCATCAGTCATAAGTAGCTTCATCATGTTAATAGTGTGTGTGTGTGTGTGTGTGTGTGTGTGTGTGCGTGTGTGTGTGTGCATGCGAGCTTGTGTGCAGGTGTGTCCCATTCCTTGAAGTTCAATAAGCATGCCAAAAGTGATTTGATTGATTGCAAAGAAGAATCACTATTTATTAAAAAGGTGTCTTATGTCAAACACACACATGTACACACACACCGAATTAGGCTATCTACACCCTTACAAAAAAGTCCTACAGGAATCCTGCATGAAAAATCCTACAGGAATCCTGCAGAGTATACAGTGGGGAGAACAAGTATTTGATACACTGCCGATTTTGCAGGTTTTCCTACTTACAAAGCATGTAGAGGTCTGTAATTTTTATCATAGGTAGTACACTTCAACTGTGAGAGACGGAATCTAAAACAAAAATCCAGAAAATCACATTGTATGATTTTTAAGTAATTAATTTGCATTTTATTGCATGGCATAAGTATTTGATCACCTACCAACCAGTAAGAATTCCGGCTCTCACAGACCTGTTAGTTTTTCTTTAAGAAGCCCTCCTGTTCTCCACTCATTACTTGTATTAACTGCACCTGTTTGAACTCGTTACCTATATAAAAGACACCTGTCCACACACTCAATCAAACAGACTCCAACCTCTCCACAATGGCCAAGACCAGAGAGCTGTGTAAGGACATCAGGGATAAAATTGTAGACCTGCACAAGGCTGGGATGGGCTACAGGACAATAGGCAAGCAGCTTGGTGAGAAGGCAACAACTGTTGGCGCAATTATTAGAAAATTTAAGAAGTTCAAGATGACGGTCAATCACCCTCGGTCTGGGGCTCCATGCAAGATCTCACCTCGTGGGGCATCAATGATCATGAGGAAGGTGAGGGATCAGCCCAGAACTACACGGCAGGACCTGGTCAATGACCTGAAGAGAGCTAGGACCACAGTCTCAAAGAAAACCATTAGTAACACACTACGCCGTCATGGATTAAAATCCTGCAGCGCATGCAAGGTCCCCCTGCTCAAGCCAGCGCATGTCCAGGCCCGTCTGAAGTTTGCCAATGACCATCTGGATGATCCAGAGGCGGAATGGGAGAAGGTCATGTGGTCTGATGAGACAAAAATAGAGCTTTTTGGTCTAAACTCCACTCGCCATGTTTGGAGGAAGAAGAAGGATGAGTACAACCCCAAGAACACCATCCCAACCGTGAAGCATGGAGGTGGAGACATCATTCCTTGGGGATGCTTTTCTGCAAAGGGGACAGGGCGACTGCACCGTATTGAGGGGAGGATGGATGGGGCCATGTATCGTGAGATCTTGGCCAACAACCTCCTTCCCTCAGTAAGAGCATTGAAGATGGGTCGTGGCTGGGTCTTCCAGCATGAGAACGACCCGAAATACACAGCCAGGGCAACTAAGGAGTGGCTCCGTAAGAAGCATCTCAAGGTCCTGGAGTGGCCTAGCCAGTCTCCAGACCTGAACCCAATAGAAAATCTTTGGAGGGAGCTGAAAGTCCGTATTGCCCAGCGACAGCCCCGAAACCTGAAGGATCTGGAGAAGGTCTGTATGGAGGAGTAGGCCAAAATCCCTGCTGCAGTGTGTGCAAACCTGGTCAAGACCTACAGGAAACGTATGATCTCTGTAATTGCAAACAAAGGTTTCTGTACCGAATATTAAGTTCTGCTTTTCTGATGTATCAAATACTTATGTCATGCAATAAAATGCACATTAATTACTTAAAAATCATACAATGTGATTTTCTGGATTTCTGTTTTAGATTCCGTCTCTCACAGTTGAAGTGTACCTATGATAAAAATTACAGACCTCTATATGCTTTGTAAGTAGGAAAACCTGCAAAATTGGCAGTGTATCAAATACTTGTTCTCCCCACTGTATATCCTGCAGGACTTCCTATTCCTGCAGGATATCCCACTGGATTTTCAGAGCCATTTTCCTGTAGGACAGGAAACTGTAGGAATCATGCAGGTAGTCCTTCAAGAAAACAATCCAGCAGGAATCCTGAAAATAGTCCTCAAATAAATCCTGCAGGATTATTTCCTGAAGCACTACCTACAGCAAAATGGACCCACAATGCTGTTGGACATCCTGTAGGTAAGATTCCTGACGGTAATTCTAAAAGATTTGCAGGGCCATTTTCCTGTAGTACAACCCGCGGGATCCCTTCCTCATCCACATAAAGCACAAGATATCTGATTGCATAGCAATTGTATTATTCAATGCAGCAACAGCGGGCATGTTCCATTTCACCAGCATTGCATAAAATATGATTCCTAGGAGAAAGAAAATATGCGATTTTTAATAAAAATGGTAAAAGCATAGGTAAAAGAGTGAGAGTAATGGTGACATCACATGAACAGCTTATGTGTATTGGTGTAAAGGGAAACGAATGTCTGCTATGGTAAACTTGGTGATAGTTGGTTTTAATATGGCTGGTACACCAACAACATCAGGATTCAGTCCTGCAGGATTCGTGCTGGAATTTACTTGGTCCAGCAGGAATTTCCATATCCTGCAGGAATATCAGAATCCTGCAGGTTTCGGTCCTGCAGGATTCCTGCAGCAATTGTCATGGTCCTGCAGGAATTTCAACACCTTCACAATTCCTTCACAAAGGGTCGAATTCCTGCATGATTCCTGTAGGACTTTTTTGTAAGAGCCACACACACCGAATTGGGTCAGTAATACATTTAGCAGATTGTGCTTCTTTCTGTTGTTATGAAACCTGTTTGTTTGTGTGCGACCTTGCACGTTTCTATATGTATGATTGCTGTATGTGTACTATGCATATGTGTGTGCATGTGTGTCTACATGCTATGTTTACGTAGAGTTTGGTGAGTGACTCCACTGTCATTCCAGGTTCCAACATCTGTACATCCCGAGGGGCCAGCACATGTAAGCAGTGTCTGGCTGTACATCCTACCTGTGCGTGGTGCTTCCAAGAGGTGGGCCTAAATTCTCCCTAATTTGTCCTTCAATTCTCCTTTCCTGAGGGATCACTGTCCTGTGTAACAGAGATGGTTTGGTGAATATAGATTACATGATGAGTAAAAATAAGCTTGCCTATAACCTAAAGACTCATGCTAGGTCCCCTGATCTAATGCCTAGGCTTAGCTCAGAAGGCTAACACAGTCTTGTAGCACGCAGATGACTCCTGTTTGGACATGTTGTAATCAATCTGGTGATGAATCACAGGAAATGGTTAGAGCAATGAATTCTCATTGTATGACATGACGTTAGTTGGGCCACAGAATAGTGTTGTAATTGTAATTACTGGCAATGGCTGGGGACTGCCCTTTGGCAACTCCCTGGCATGTGTTAGTCCCTTCCTCCCTGAAATGTTTATTCATTTTCTCCATGAATTCTCCCTATGATTCTATTTCTGGGTCGTTCCACCAATTCAGTGTCTTTTGAGAAGTGTAACTTGGTAAAATAAAACGTTAATTGACCTAATTTTAACATTGTGTTAGAAAAAGCACATGTTCAACTCTCAAGTAAGTGCCTGTTAAGTGCCAAATAAAGTAACAGGGTTGACGATTTCTTCTTAAATCAGCCATGAATCCACTTATGACAGGGGGAATTGAAGCGTGTTGTGTGCAGCAGGGAGTGGCAATTGAATGCAAGCTTTTAAAAAAATAATATGAAATTGTTAAAACAGTTCTAGCCTGTCTATTTATGGGTAACAGGGTTTACGTGTTATGCTCGGCCTGCTCAGTTTTCCACCACAAAACACCAGAAATTGCCAAAAAGAGTACAACCAGCACACCTTTTACTCTATGATTTGATTATTAGATGTTCAGTGTTTCTTTTGAAAAAAATATTTAAAAAGGAATAGTTTCACCATATTAAAGAGATACTTCAGGATTTTGGCAATGAAGCCCTTTATCTACTTCCCCAGAGTCAGATGAACTCGTGGATAACATTTTTATTTCTCTGTTTGAAGCAAGTTGCTAACTAGCGTTAGCGCAATTGATAACTAGTGTTAGCACAATGACTGGAAGTCTATGATAACTGCTAGCATGCTAGTTAGCATTGGCTCGCGAAACTACCTCTAACTTCCTTCATACCAGATGCAGAGACATAAAAATGATATTCATGAGTTCATCAGACTCTGGGGAAGTAGATAAAGGGCTTCACTGCCAAAATCCCAAAGTATCCCTTTAAAACAAGAGTTCAGTTCATGTAACAGGGTTGACCTTAAAATGTGGGACAGAAGTAAATCAATCACTAATCACATGAAATAAATAATCATCTTCAGAAATGACTTTGTCAAAGCAACAAAATAACTAGGGTCTTACAATGATGGTGAAATTTGGAGACATTTTGGGATTAAGTAGGTTAAAATCTTCCTAGAAGTGACACCGGTTGACGGTGGTTGACATGTTAAAATGAAGGATTTTGGCACTTTAGCAAGCATTTATTCATATAAAAAATATGATTTTTTGAATTCTCCATGTGGTCTATATTAAAGGGCATTTCGTTTAATATAACAGGCTTTTAAATTCAATATTGGTCCACAATTTCTAATCAAAATATCAAAGTGATGCAAAAGTACTCTATTCGTGGAACGACCCTTCTATGGTATGGGGCATGTCAGGACTTGCCCTTTCACCTCCATGGCCTGGCTAAAAACAAGATGGCCTTCCCCACACAACACATAGGCAGTGTTATAACTGCTACTTTTAGCTTTGTTGAAGGGAAGGAAGGGGAGAGATCACTGCACTGCAGCACGCCATTTCAGGAACTATATTGTTCATGATGTGTACTGCTACTTAATACTTCAAGAGCCCCAAAAAGTCACACTTTATACAAAGTGTTGCCAAACTATCAACCATCAGTAAACACTTCCTGTTTCTCTAACTAACTTCCTGGATTGTTCCATCAGGACTTTGGGCAGGGGGTGGCAGGCTCTTCTCGTTGTGACCTGAAGCGTAACCTGGTGGCGGCGGGCTGTGATCAGACCGCCCTTGAGTTCCCCACCAGCAAGCTGCAGGTGAAAGAGGACCGGCCCCTCAGCGACAAGGCAGCCGGAGACACGGTCGACGCCACCCAGATCCAACCTCAGAGACTTCACATCACCCTCAGACCAGGTGAGATTATTAGATTGAGACCAGGTGAGATTATTACACTCAGATCAAAAGAGATTATGCCTATTACATTTTGGCCAAGTGGGATTAACACAATGAGACCAGGTGGGATTATTACACTCAGACCAAGTGAGATTATTAAATCCCCAGACCAGGTGAGATTATTACACTGACAACAGGTAAAATCATTACACTCAAACTAGGTGAGATTATTACACTGATACTAGGTGGTATTATTGCACTCAAAACAGGTGAGATTATTACACACTCAGACCAAGTGAGACTTCACATCACCCTCACACCAGGTGAGATTATTAGACTGAGACTCCATCACCCTCAGACCAGGTGATATTATTACATGAGACCCGGTGAGGTCATTACATACAGACCAGCTCATCCCAAATTTCCACCTCTCCCCCTGTCAGACGACTCCAAGCGGTTCACAGTGAAGGTGCGCCAGGTAGAGGACTACCCGGTGGACCTGTACTACCTCATGGACCTGTCCTTTTCCATGAACGACGACCTGTTCCGCCTCCGCACCCTGGGGAAAGGCCTGGCCAAGGAAATGGGACGCACCACCAGCAACCTGCGCATGGGCTTCGGAGCCTTCGTGGACAAGCCACTGTCGCCTTACATGTACATCTCCCCCAAGGAGGCCCTGCTCAACCCCTGTCACGGGTAAACCAGGGTTATTAAACTAGGGTTAACTTTGTTTTAGTTTATCCTTAATTTATACAGGTTAATAACATTAAGATGGGAAATATATATTTTAGAATAGGGAAGAGGAAAGCTCTGTTCAACCACATTGACACCCATTTGCACACTTCTCTCAATAAAACACCAAGAACTATCAGTCCTTGTATAACTCCCTCTTTAAACTTGAGAGTGGTTACATTTCCCCAGCCCAGTCCTTCATCTCACCAAACAGTGGCAAGGTCAGGCTGTTGAAATTGTAGGTTGTGCCTTTAAACTGTTTTGTGTAAAAGCTAGCTGTTGTTGTTGAGTCATTGTGAGACTCTGTGGGTGATGATGCTTAGTCAGCATGTAGGAGTCAGACAGAGGTAATCCAGAGATCTCAACAGGGGTTTAAGCAGCAATTACAAGATTGTCTGACTCCACCCTGGTTTAGTTGAACTCGCTTTTCACAGATTTGAGGCTTTGCTTCCTCTCACACCCACATTATCATTCACTCTCTCTATTTCTGTCTCTCTATCTCGCTCGCTCTCTCTCCAAAATAGAACAGGACTGTATATCTACAGTGCATTCGGAAAGTATTCAGACCCTTTCAATTTTCCCACATTTTGTTACGTTACAGCCTTATTCTAAAATTGATTAAAAAAAGAATAATCAGCATCAATGTAAACACAATAACCCATAATGACAAAGCAAAAACAGGTCTGTCGAACATTTTTGCAAATGTATTAAAAATAAAAAACAGAAAACCTTATGTGGACTCCAATGAAGTTGTAGAAAAACATCTCCAGGATGATCAATGGAAACAGGATGCACCTGAGCTCAATTTCGAGTCTCATAGCAAAGGATCTGGATACTTATCATCCTGTTTCCATTGATCATCCTGGAGATGTTTTTCTACAACTTCATTGGAGTCCACCTGTGGTAAATTCAATTGATTGGACATTATTTGGAGAAGCACACGCCTGTCTATATAAGGTCCCACAGTTGACAGTGCATGTCAGAGCAAAACCAAGCCATGAGGTCGAAGGAATTGTCCGTAGAACTCCGAGGCAGGATTGTGTCGAGGCACAGAACTGGGGAAGGGTACCAAAACATTTCTGCAGCATTGAAGGTCCCCAAGAACACAGTGGCCTCCATCATTCTTAAATGGAAGAAGTTTGGAACCACCAAGACTCTTACTAGAGCTGGCCGCCCGGTCAAACTGCGCAATCAAGGGAGAAGGGCCTTGGTCAGGGAGGTGACCAAGAACGTGACGGTCGCTCTGACAGAGCTCCAGTGTTCCTCTGTGGAGATGGAAGAACATTCCACAAGGACAACCATCTCTGCAGCACTCCACCAATCAGGCCTTCATGGTAGAGTGGCCAGACGGAAGTCACTCCTCAGTAAAAGGCACATGACAGCCCGCTTGGAGTTTGCCAAAAGACACCTAAAACTTGCTCTGGAGCGCTCAGGACCTCAGACTGGGGCGAAGGTTCACCTTCCTACAGGACAATGACCCTAAGCACACAGCCAAGACAATGCAGGAGTGGCTTTGGGACAAGTGACTGAATGTCCTTGAGTGGCCCAGCCAGAGGACGGACTTGAACTGGATCGAACATCTCTGGAGAGACCTGAAAATAGCTGTGCAGCGACGCTCCCCATCCAACCTGACAGAGCTTGAGAGGATCTGCAGAGAAGAATAGGAGAAACTCCCCAAATACAGGTGTGCCAAGCTTGTAGCGTCGTACCCAAGAAGACTCGAGGCTGTAATCACTGCCAAAGGTGCTTCAACAAAGTAATTAGTAAAGGGTCTGAATACTTATGTAAAATGTGATATTTCAGTTTTTTATTTGTAGTAAATTAGCAAACATTTACAAAAAACTGTTTTTGCTTTCTCATTATGGGGTATTGTGTGATTGATGAGGGGAAATAAATGTTTTTAATTAATTTTAGAATAAGGCTGTAAGCTAACAAAACGTGGAAAAAGTCAAGGGGTCTGAATACTTTCCGAAGGCACTGTATGTAGGTAATATACTTTGTCTGTACACAATATATACAATAATACATTTGCAAAAATGTCTAAAAACCTGTTTTTTCTTTGTCATTATGGGGTATTGTGTGTATATTGATGGGGGGGGGGGGGGGACGACAATTTAATCCATTTTAGAATAAGGCTGTAACGTAACAAAATGCAGAAAAAGTCAAGGGGTCTGAATACTTTCCGAATGCAATGTAAATCAATGGCGGTCGGTGACGTTTAAAATGAGGGAAGACAATATTTTTTTTAATGAGCATGGCCTTATTTCTATTACAGCACAATGGATGACTGTCATTCATATTCCATTCACCCAGCTCAATGTAACATCGATAGGTTTAGGCTACTACATTGGGGCGACAGGTAGCTTAGTGGTTAAGAGCGTTGTGCCAGTAACCAAAAAGTCGCTGGTTCTAATCCCCGAGCCGACTAGGTGAAAAATCTGTCGATCTGCCCTTGAGCAAGGCACTTAACCCTAATTGCTCCTGTAAGTCGCTCTGGATAAGAGCGTCTGCTAAATGACGTAAAATGTAATGTAAAAATGTACATGGTTCTCAAATTTTCCCTATACCCATCATGAGGTTGCTACAACCTAGCCTATCAATGAAAGTTTACAACGTAATGAAGGAGACAGACAGTGACACATTCAATACCGCCTTGCACACTCTTGCCTGCATCAACAGAATCGGCGGAATGAATACACCCCTGATCACACGCAAACACGGTTCACTTTCATAGTAGCCACATACTTACAGCATGAACATTTTGCTCGTTGCATAATTCCTTCTAGCATCTACACACTCTCCTCCTCTGACCTTTTCCCTTTGCTTGTAGACTTCAGTGCACAATACATCAGCTGTCCGTGACCATGCGAAAAAACCTTTCCAAGACAAACCTTCATATCATAACAGCTATCTGGTACACACAGTCTACATACAGTGAGGGGAAAAAAAAGTATTTGATCCCCTGCTGATTTTGTACGTTTGCCCACTGACAAAGACATGATCAGTCTATAATTTTAATGGTAGGGTTATTTGAACAGTGAGAGACAGAATAACAACAACAAAAAATCCAGAAAAACGCATGTCAGAAATTTTATGAATTGATTTGCATTTTAATGAGGGAAATAAGTATTTGACCCCTCTGCAAAACATGACTTAGTACTTGGTGGCAAAACCCTTGTTGGCAATCACAGAGGTCAGACGTTTCTTGTAGTTGGCCACCAGGTTTGCACACATCTCAGGAGGGATTTTGTCCCACTCCTCTTTGCAGATCTTCTCCAAGTCATTAAGGTTTTGAGGCTGACGTTTGGTAACTCAAACCTTCAGCTCCCTCCACAGATTTTCTATGGGATTAAGGTCTGGAGACTGGCTAGGCCACTCCAGGACCTTAAAGTGCTTCTTCTTGAGCCACTCCTTTGTTGCCTTGGCCATGTGTTTTGGGTCATTGTCATGCTGGAATACCCATCTACGACCCATTTTCAATGCCCTGGCTGAGGGAAGGAGGTTCTCACCCAAGATTTGACGGTACATGGCCCCGTCCATCGTCCCTTTGATGCTGTGAAGTTGTCCTGTCCCCTTAGTAGAAAAACACCCCCAAAGCATAATGTTTCCACCTCCATGTTTGACGGTGGGGATGGTGTTCTTGGGGTCATAGGCAGCATTCCTTCTCCTCCAAACACGGCGAGTTCAGTTGATGCCAAAGAGCTCGATTTTGGTCTCATCTGACCACAACACTTTCACCCAGTTCTCCTCTGAATCATTCAGATGTTCATTGGCAAACTTCAGACGGCCCTGTATATGTGCTTTCTTGAGCAGGGGGACCTTGTGGGCGCTGCAGGATTTCAGTCCTTCACGGCATAGTGTGTTACCAATTGTTTTCTTGGTGACTATGGTCCCAGCTGCCTTGAGATCATTGACAAGATCTTCCCGTGTAGTTCTGGGCTGATTCCTCACTGTTCTCATGATCATTGCAACTCCACAAGGTGAGATCTTGCATTGAGCCCCAGGCCGAGGGAGATTGACAGTTATTTTGTGTTTCTTCCATTTGCGAATAATCACACCAACTGTTGTCACCTTCTCACCAAGCTGCTTGGCGATGGTCTTGTAGCCCATTCCAGCCTTGTGTAGGTCTACAATCTTGTCCCTGACATCGTTGGAGAGCTCTTTGGTCTTGGCCATGGTGGAGAGTTTGGAATCTGATTGATTGATTGCTTCTGTGGACAGGTGTCTTTTATACAGGTAACAAACTGAGATTAGGAGCACTCCCTTTAAGAGTGTGCTCTTAATCTCAGCTTGTTACCTGTATAAAAGACACCTGGGAGCCAGAAATCCTTCTGATTGAGAAGGGGTCAAATACTTATTTCCCTCATTAAAATGCAAATCAATTTATCACATTTTTGACATACGTTTTTCTGGATTTCTTTGTTGTTATTCTTTCTCTAACTGTTCAAATAAACCTACCATTAAAATTATAGACTGATCATTTCTTTGTCAGTGGGCAAACGTAAAAAATCAGCAGGGGATCAAATATTATTTTCCCTCACTGTAGTTTTCACCATATCAGCTAATAACGTCATAGTCAACATAACAACTAGCTAGTAAACCTGCTACACTCATGTAGTACAGTGTACAGTCAGCAAGCAGTTTAGCAGTTACACCTGTGGGCCCCGGTGGCAATAAATTAATAAAAGCAAATGCTTACCTTGACTTGGAAGAGTTCCAGTGTTGGATAGCCATAGCCAGCTAGTTAACATAGCATCCCTCTCTGTTTTGAGCCAGGTATTTTTAGTAGGCTAAACTAGCTAACTGCATTCGCTAGCGAAGTGAAAGTGTCTCCTGAGTGGCGCAGTGGTCTAAGGCACTGCATCGCAGTGCTAGCTGTGCCACTAGAGATCCTGGTTCGAATCCAGGCTCTGTCGTAGCTGGCCGTGACCGGGAGACCCATGGGGCGGCGCGCAATTGGCCCAGCATCGTCCAGGGTAGGGGAGGCAGGGCCGGCAGGGAGGGAGCTCAGTTGATAGAGCATGGCGTTTGCAACGCCAGGGTTGTGGGTTTGATTCCCACAGGGGGTATGAAAAAAGAATAATAATGTAAGTCGCTCTGGATAAGAGCGTCTGCTAAATGACGTAAATGTAAAATGTAAATGAAAGTGAACAAATTACAACAAAATATAGCTAGCTGTCTCTCTCTCTCTCTTGCTTCTCCTTCATTTTTAAAGAAATTAATTTGTTCAAAACTGTTTAAATATTGTCTTTCTCTTGCTTTGAGTCAACTACTCACCACATTTTATGCACTGCAGGGCTAGCTAGCTGTAGCTTTTGCTTTCAGTACTAGATTCGTTCTCTGATCCTTTGATTGGGTGGACAACATCTCAGTTCATGCTGCAAGAGCTTTGATAGGTTGGAGGACATCCTCCGGAAGTTGTCATACTTACTGTGTAAGTGTATGGAAGGGGGTGAGACCCATGAGCCTCCTAGGTTTTGTATTGAAATCAATGTACCCAGAGGAGGACGGAAACTAGCTGTCCTCCGGCTACACCATGGTGCTACCCCACAGAGTGCTTTTGAGGCTACTGTAGACCTTCATTGCAAAACAGTGTGTTTTAATCAATTATTTGGTGACATGAATATATTTAATATAGTTTTATCTAAAAAGGATAACTTTTTTAATGTTTTACTATAAAAAAAAAAAAAAATTCACAGAGGATTGTCCTCCCCTCCTCTGAGGAGCCTCCACTGATGTAAATATATTTTTAAAAAATCCCTCTTTGTACAAATAGAACAGTGGGTTGAATGGATGGATGGATTGATTGATTAATTAATTGATTCTGATTGATTAATTAATGAATTAATTGATTGGCAGGATCAACACCACATGCCTGCCCCAGTTTGGCTACAAGCATGTGCTGTCTCTGACTGAGGAGGTGGGCCGCTTCACTGAGGAAGTGAAGAAACAGATCGTGTCCAGGAACAGAGATGCCCCTGAGGGAGGCTTCGACGCCATCATACAGGCTGCTGTGTGTAATGTGAGGCCAGTGTAACATCACACACACACACACACACACACACACACACACAGTGTCTAACTCTTTATCTTTTTACCATTTTTGTTCACTCACCCATCCTCTGTTGGTCAACCTCAGGAGAAGATCGGCTGGCGTCAGGGTGCCTCTCACCTCCTGATCTTCACCACCGATGCCAAGACCCACGTGGCGCTGGACGGGCGCCTGGCGGGTATCGTGCAGCCCAATGACGGGCAGTGCCACCTCAACTCAGAGAACATGTACAGCATGTCTACTATCATGGTCAGTCGGGTTGGCGCATCATGTGTCGTTTGTGTGTGTGTGCATGTGCATGTGTACAGTGAGGGAAAAAAGTATTTGATCCCCTGTTGATTTTGACGTTTGCCAACTGACAAAGACATGATCAGTCTATAATTTTAGTGGTAGGTTTATCTGAACAGTGAGAGACAGAATAACAACAAAAAAATCCAGAAAAACGCATAGCAAAAATGTTATAAATTGATTTGCATTTTAATGAGGGAAATAAGTATTTGACCCCTCTGCAAAACATGACTTAGTACTTGGTGGCAAAACCCTTGTTGGCAATCACAGAGGTCAGACGTTTCTTGTAGTTGGCCACCAGGTTTGCACACATCTCAGGAGGGATTTTGTCCCACTCCTCTTTGCAGATCCTCTCCAAGTCATTAAGGTTTCGAGGCTGATGTTTGGCAACTCGAACCTTCAGCTCCCTCCACAGATTTTCTATGGGATTAAGGTCTGGAGACTGGCTAGGCCACTCCAGGACCTTAATGTGCTTCTTCTTGAGCCACTCCTTTGTTGCCTTGGCCGTGTGTTTTGTGTCATTGTCATGCTGGAATACCCCATCCACGACCCATTTTCAATGCCCTGGCTGAGGGAAGGAGGTTCTCACCCAAGATTTGACGGTACATGGCCCCGTCCATCATCCCTTTGATGCGGTGAAGTTGTCCTGTCCCCTTAGCAGAAAAACACCCCCAAAGCATAATGTTTCCACCTCCATGTTTGATGGTGGGGATGGTGTTCTTGGGGTCATAGGCAGCATTCCTCCTCCTCCAAACACGGCGAGTTGAGTTGATGCCAAAGAGCTCGATATTGGTCTCATCTGACCACAACACTACTCACCCAGTTCTCCTCTGAATCATTCAGATGTTCATTGGCAAACTTCAGACGGGCCTGTATATGTGTTTTCTTGAGCAGGGGGACCTTGCGGGCGCTGCAGGATTTCAGTCCTTCAAGGCGTAGTGTGTTACCAATTGTTTTCTTGGTGACTATGGTCCCAGCTGCCTTGAGATCATTGACAAGATCCTCCCGTGTAGTTCTGGGCTGATTCCTCACCGTTCTCATGATCATTGCAACTCCACAAGGTGAGATCTTGCATGGAGCCCCAGGCTGAGGGAGATTGACAGTTATTTTGTGTTTCTTCCATTTGCGAATAATCGCACCAACTGTTGTCACCTTCTCACCAAGCTGCTTGGCGATGGTCTTGTAGCCCATTCCAGCCTTGTGTAGGTCTACAATCTTGTCCCTGACATCCTTGGAGAGCTCTTTGGTCTTGGCCATGGTGGAGAGTTTGGAATCTGATTGATTAAATACTTCTGTGGACAGGTGTCTTTTATACAGGTAAAAAGCTGAGATTAGGAGCACTCCCTTAAGAGTGTGCTCCTAATCTCAGCTGGTTACCTGTATAAAAGACACCTGGGAGCGAGAAATCTTTCTGATTGAGAGGGGGGTCAAATACTTATTTCCCTCATTAAAATGCAAATCAATTTATAACATTTATTTCTGGGTTTTTTTGTTGTTATTCTGTCTCTCACTGTTCAAATAAACCTACCATTAAAATTATAGACTGATCATTTATTTGACAGTGGGCAAACGTACAAAATCAGCAGGGGATCAAATACGTTTTTCCCTCACTGTATATGCATGTGTGTGCTCGTGTGTTTAAAACTCCTCACCCTGCTCTCCCTCTTCCAGGACTACCCGTCACTGGCTCTGATCACAGAGAAGATGTCAGAGAACAACATCAACCTCATCTTTGCTGTCACCAGTCCTGTGGTGCCCCTCTACCAGGTCAGTAACAATTCATTCATCCATCCAACCAACCAATCAATCACATTTGATTTACAGTGTCCTTGGAAAGTTTCCACCAATCTTCACATGTTTTGACTTACAATGGAATTAAAATGTATTCAATTATTTGTTTGACAGAACTACAGTGAGCTGATTCCTGGGACCACTGTGGGCACCCTGTCCAATGACTCAGGCAATGTCATCCAGCTCATATTGAATGCCTATGCGGTGAGTGGGCCTGCGTGTGTGTGCGTGTGTGTGTGTCTGTGTCTGTGTCTGTGTGTGTGTCTGCGTGTGGGTAGGTGCGTGCATGAGTCTCTGTGTGTGTGTGTATGTGTTTGTATCTACAGTGCCTTCAGACATATTCACACCCCTTGACCTTTTCCACATTTTGTTGTGTTACAGCCTGAATTTCGAATTTCGAAAAAAAATTTGTCACTGGCCTACACACAATAACCCATAATGTCGTAGTGGAATATGTTTTTAGAAATCTTTACAAATTAATACAAAATGAAAAGCTGAAATGTCTTGAGTTATTAAGTATTCAACTCCTTTGTTATGGCCAGCCTAAATAAGTTCAGTAAAAATGTGCTTAACAAGTCACATCATAAGTTGCATGGACTCACTCTGTGTGCAATAATAGTGTTTAACATGAGTTTTGAATGACTACCTCATCTCTGTACCCCACCCATACAATTATTTGTAAGGTCCCTCAGTCAAGCAGTGAATTTCAAACAGAGATTCAATCACAAAGACCAGGGAGGTTTTCCAATGCCTCGCAAAGAAGGGCACCTATTGGTAAATGGGTTTTTAAAAAAGCAAGCATTGAATATCCCTTTGAGCATGGTGAAGTTATTAATTACACTTTGGATGGTGTATCAATACACCTAGTCACAGATACAGGCGTCCTTCCTAACTCAGTTGTCGGAGAGGAAGGAAACCGCTTAGGGATTTCACCATGATGCCAATGGTGACTTTAACACTGTTATAGAGTTTAATGGCTGTGATAGCAGAAAACTGAGAATGGATCAACAACCTTGTAGTTAATCCACAATACTAACCTAATTGACAGAGCGAAAAGAAGGAAGCCTGTACAGAATAAAAATATTCCAAAACATACATTCTGTTTGCAACAAGGCACTAAAGTAATACTGCAAAAAAATGTGGCAAAGCAATTAACTTTTTGTTAATGTTATGTTTGGGGCAAATCCAATACAACACATTACTGAGTACCACTCTCCATATTTTCAAGCATAGTGGTAGCTGCATCATGTTATCAAATCAAAATAAAATGTTATTTATCACATGCGCCGAATACAACTGGTGTAGACTTTACAGTGAAATGCTTGCTTACAAACTTTTCCCAACGATGCAGAGTTTTAAAAAAGTATTTAAAAAAATAATACAATAGTAACTAACACAAGAGGAATAAAATAGAATGGAGCTATATACAGTACCAGCTATATACAGTGGGGGAAAAAAGTATTTAGTCAGCCACCAATTGTGCAAGTTCTCCCACTTAAAAATATGAGAGAGGCCTGTAATTTTCATCATAGGTACACGTCAACTATGACAGACAAACTGAGGGGGAAAAAATCCAGGAAATCACATTGTAGGATTTTTTATGAATTTATTTGCAAATTATGGTGAAAATAAGTATTTGGTCACCTACAAACAAGCAAGATTTCTGGCTCTCACAGACCTGTAACTTCTTCTTTAAGAGGCTCCTCTGTCCTCCACTCGTTACCTGTATTAATGGCACCTGTTTGAACTTGTTATCAGTATAAAAGACACCTGTCCACAACCACAAACAGTCACACTCCAAACTCCACTATGGCCAAGACCAAAGAGCTGTCAAAGGACACCAGAAACAAAATTGTAGACCTGCACCAGGCTGGGAAGACTGAATCTGCAATAGGTAAGCAGCTTGGTTTGAAGAAATCAACTGTGGGAGCAATTATTAGGAAATGGAAGACATACAAGACCACTGATAATCTCCCTCGATCTGGGGCTCCATGCAAGATCTTACCCCGTGGGGTCAAAATGATCACAAGAACGGTGAGCAAAAATCCCAGAACCACACGGGGGGACCTAGTGAATGACCTGCAGAGAGCTGGGACCAAAGTAACAAAGCCTACCATCAGTAACACACTACGCCGCCAGGGACTCAAATCCTGCAGTGCCAGACGTGTCCCCCTGCTTAAGCCAGTACATGTCTAGGCCCGTCTGAAGTTTACTAGAGTGCATTTGGATGATCCAGAAGAGGATTGGGAGAATGTCATATGGTCAGATGAAACCAAAATATAACTTTTTGGTAAAAACTCAACTCGTCGTGTTTGGAGGACAAAGAATGCTGAGTTGCATCCAAAGAACACCATACCTACTGTGAAGCATGGGGGTGGAAACATCATGCTTTGGGGCTGTTTTTCTGCAGAGGGACCAGGACGACTGATCCGTGTAAAGGAAAGAATGAATGGGGCCATGTATCGTGAGATTTTGAGTGAAAACCTCCTTCCATCAGCAAGGGCATTGAACGTGGCTGGGTCTTTCAGCATGACAATGATCCCAAACACACCGCCCGGGCAACGAAGGAGTGGCTTCGTAAGAAGCATTTCTAGGTCCTGGAGTGGCCTAGCCAGTCTCCAGATCTCAACCCCATAGAAAATCTTTGGAGGGAGTTGAAAGTCCGTGTTGCCCAGCGACAGCCCCAAAACATCACTGCTCTAGAGGAGATCTGCATGGAGGAATGGGCCAAAATACCAGCAACAGTGTGTGAAAACCTTGTGAAGACTTACAGAAAACGTTTGACCTGTGTCATTGCCAACAAAGGGTATATAACAAAGTATTGAGAAACTTTTGTTATTGACCAAATACTTATTTTCCACCATAATTTGCAAATAAATTCATTAAAAATCCTACTATGTGATTTTCTGGGGAAAAAAATCTCATTTTGTCTGTCATAGTTGACGTGTACCTATGATGAAAATTACAGGCCTCTCTCATCTTTTTAAGTGGGAGAACATGCACAATTGGTGGCTGACTAAATACTTTTTTTCCCCACTGTACCAGTACCAGATCAATGTGCAGAGGTACAAGGTACTTGAGGTAGATATGTACATAAAGGCAGGGTAAAGTGACTACGCATCCGGATAGATAATAATAACAGTAAAATAAAGAACAGAGTAGCAGCAGCAAATGACGAGTGTGAAAGTGAGTGTGTGTATGTTTGTTTGTGTTGTGTCGGTATGTGTGTGTGTATGTAGTGTTTGAATGTGTTAGGGATTTGTGTGGGAGCGACAGTGTAGTGTGTGTGTGTGTGAGTGTCTACATATATATGGTGTGTATATAAAGTCTAGTGAGTGGGTGTAGGGTCAGTGCAAGATAGAGTCAGTGCAGATAGTTTGGGTACCATTAATTGACTATTGACTATTTAGCAGTCTGGCTATTTAGCAGTCTGGCTATTTAGCAGTCTTATGGCTTGGGGGTAGACACTGTCTTAGAGCCTGTTGGTCCGAGAGCCGATGCTCCGGTACTGTTTGCCAGACGGTAGCAGAGTGAACAGTCTATGGCTTGGGTGGCTGGAGTCTTAGGCAATTTTTTGGGGCCTTCCTCTGACACTGCAAGCCCTGCCACATACGACGAGCGTCGTAGCCGGTGTAATAGGTTTCCACCTTCCTCCTATATTGTCATTTTGCATGTTTGATGTCTCGTCGGAGGACGTAGTGGGATTTCTTGTATACGTCCATGTCTGTGTCCCATTTATTGTAAGCTGGTAGCTCTAGCCTTTAGCCCAGTGTGGATGTTGCCTGTAATCCATGGTTTTTGGTTGGAATACGTTCTTATAGTCACTGTGGGGATGACATCGTCTATGCCCTATTGATTATTGATGAAGCCCGTGACTGTTGTGGTAAACTCCTCAATGTTATCGGATTAATCCTGGAACATATCCCAGTCTGTACTAAGGACTGGGAAGTTTTTCAGGATAAAAAATAAATGGAATGGAGCTAAGCAGAGGCAAAATTCTAGAAGAAAACCTGGTTCAGTCTGCTTTCCACCAGACACTGGGAGATGAATTCACCTTTCAGCAGGACAATAACCTAAAACACAAGGTCAAATCTACACTGGAGTCGCTTACCAAGAAGACAGTGAATGTTCCCGACTGGCCAAGTTACGGTGTTGACTTAAATCTGCTTGAAAATCTATGGCAAGACCTGAAAATGGTTGTCTAGCAATGATCAACAACCAATTCAACAGAGCTTGAAGAATTTTGAAAAGAATAATAGGCAAATGTTGCACAATCCAGGTGTGGAAAGCTCTTAGAGACTTACCCAGAAAGACTCATAGCTGTAATGGCTGCAAAGGTGATTCTAACATGTACTGACTCAGGGGGTTGAATACTTATCCAATCCAGACATATTAGTGTTTTATGTTTCATGTGTGTGTTTTATGGCTTGTTTCATCTGTGTGTATTTCTGCGGACAGAAAATCCGCTCGGTGATTGACATGGAGACACAGGGGGTACCTGAGGAGCTGTCTCTGTCCTTCAGCGCCACCTGTCTTAACGGAGAGGTCATCCCTGGCATCAAGTCCTGCTCTGGACTCAAGATAGGAGACACGGTAAGAGGGCATTTTCGCCTCTCTTTTAACTGTTCTTCCTATCACTTCATCTTTCCTTATTTTTTCTCCTTTTCCTGAGAGGTCATCCCTAGCCTATACGCTCCTGCTAGACTCAAAATAGAAGACATGGTCCTCTCCGGGGCCCTTAACAAATAATACTTTTTAAAAATAATAATAATTATGCACCCTTCCCTCCTCTCTTCCTTGAAGTAATCACTGATCTAGCACAAATTGATAGATTAGGAAGGGTTCCATTAAAACACTTTCACCTAGCTAGTCATGTCAGATCAATGATTACTTCAAGGAAGGGACGAAGGAAGGGTGTATTTTTTAAGGATTCAAACGGGGTCAAGGAACTCTATACTCTCTTTTCTCACTCCGTCCTTATTATTATTTCATTTTCCTGAGAGGTCATTACAGATCTGCATGCGCTCCTCCAGGGAGCTTGCTTCCTTCCCTCTTTTATTCTCTTTATTTGTTTTCTCCTATTATGGGGGAGGGGGTACATTTCTTTCTTTCGCCTTGTCATTTGATGGGTGTGTTACTCGTGTGTGTGTGTGTGTGTGTGTGTGTGTGTGTGTGTGTGTGTGTGTGTGTGTTTGTCTGTGTGTGTGTCTGGGCCTGGCACCAGCCCGTTTCCTACACACTGCCCCAGTGCTCTGACTCACTCGTGCCAGCCTCATGATCCATGTCCAACTGTCTAGCTTAGGACAGTCACACACGCGCACTCGCATGTGGAGGGGGTCAGTCATATACACACAGAAAACATCAGAAAAGAGAGATGCTCATATACACTGCACACTTCTCGTATACTCATAGACACCCGCAGTCCCGCACCCAAGACACACACACTTAACTTACTAAACAAAAAAACACACTAAACATCCCCTTCTCTAGAACCACATATTCACATTACAAATTCCTCCTGTGTGCTACCCATCTACTCACTGTCCTAACCTCTTCTACCTCCACTCCTCCTCCCTTCTACTTCTCCACTCCTCCACCCAGGTCTCCTTCAGCGTGGAGGCGCGGGCGCGCGGCTGCCCCAAGGACAAGCGCAAGACATTCGTCATCAAGCCTGTGGGCTTCAAGGACTCTCTGACCGTCACCGTCACCTTCGAGTGCGAGTGCAAGTGCCAGGCCCACGCCCAGCCACTCAGCCCTGTCTGTAACAATGGCAACGGCACCTACGAGTGCGGCATCTGCCTGTGTCACCCGGGGCGACTGGGGCCGCGGTGCGAGTGTGCCGAGGGTGACTACAGCGCCAAGGAACAGGACCGGTGTAGTGTTCCCTCCACCGGGGGCATTGGGGGGGCAGGGGGTCCTGGGGCAGCGGTGTGCACTGGGAGGGGCGACTGCGTGTGCGGCCAATGCGTGTGCCACAGCAGCGACTTTGGCAAGGTGTGGGGCAAGTTGTGCGAGTGCGATGACTTCAACTGCCTGCGCTACAAGGGCGAGCTGTGCTCAGGTGAGAGTAGAGGGAAGGAGGGAGGATGGGAGGATGGGGTTTCAAAGTGCTTATAACTACAGCCCAGACTTTTTCCTGGTCTGGTCACATGTTTACATTTCAGTTAGCTGGGAATTTATTTCCGGCAAGTTCTATAACTGTATAGGTATTTCAGTGTTTTTGCCCTATAATCTTTCATCACAATCTGACCTTTAATGTGGTGGGATTTACCTTCAGACAACTTCTATAACACTATTTCCCAAGATAAACTTAGACATTCTCAGAAGAAATTCAGTTGTTTCTGTCAGAGTTTCTAGGGAAAAATCTTTGAGCTTTTTCCAGGCCAGTATTAGCCATCCTCAATCCCCACCTTACTGGGAGGAATTACCAACAATAACAGCCAGCCAGCCAGCCAGCCAGCCAGCCAGCCAGCCAGCCAGCCAGCCAGCCAGCCAGTCTCTCTCTCTCTCTCTCTCTCTCTCTCTCTCTCTCTCTCTCTCTCTCTCGCTCTCTTGCTCTCTCTCTCTCTGTTCTGCTAACTCTCTCTCTCTCGCTCTCTCTCTGTTCTGCTAACTCTCTCTCTCTCTCTCTCTCTCTCTCTCTGTTCTGCTAAGGGCTAGCTCCATTCACAACAACCATGTGGCTCTGTGCTGTGTGCCGCAGCTGTGTGGGCTAAGCCATGCGTTCGACGGGTGTGTTTGTGTTTGAGCTGAGCTCCTGAGGTAATGATAGAACAAGTGCCTGCCAAGCTCAGACTTTGCATATGTCGCGTAGAAAGAACAAGTAGTTAAAGGTTTATTGTTTGTGTGTAAGTAGTTAGTGTGGGTTGAGTTTGATCTAAAAAGGCTAATCATGCTTATGTCAAGTATTACAATACATTATAACTGCACCACAAGTTTAAGAAAGCTTTAAGTAATGTGTTAACAGTAGTTCTTACAGTAAGTAGTTAGTGTGGTGTCAATTTGAGCTTCAGTTTGGGTGGTTCAACGAAAGCACATTTCTAATGTATGACCATCCTTAGAGTTTAGCTCTAATGGTTGAGGTCATTAACTGTAAGCGATGCCAGAGTGGCTGCCTTGTGAGGTAAGGCGAAAAGGCTACTGAACACAGGGAACACATGTAAAGGCCTACATTATCTGTGCCCCTGTCAAATAGTGGATTAAGGCCTTCTGTAATGCTGGATTTGGGGTACTGTAAATCTATTCACTTTTAGGCCAGTGCTCTGATAACTCTTGATTTAAAGCATTACATTCACTGAAATCCACTCACAAGCACTAAGTCACTAGCTTGTATCCCATATTCCTGTATCCCCTTATAACCAACATCATCACTGCAAAACATGTACTCTGCCTGCTTAGTCGTACATTTACCCTCTCCAATCCAATTCTCACAACCTTATTTGCTCTATTTCCCAATGTGCAATGATAATCGAGAAAATACCTATCTGCTTTGTCATTGGCTGATGCTGTCATAGAGCTAAAAATAAACCTGGTCTGGTGTGTGTATCTGCGTATGTGTGTTGTGTATTGTTCAGAGTGGGGAACAATGCCCGCTTACCAGTTTTAGAGAGAAGCAGTTAGAGAATGGCATAATGACAGGAGAGTGGTGGTTGGAAGGCTTGTGGTTTCCTTAATGTATGTTTTTGACTAGTCATTTTGTTATCGAGGCGGTTCACTCACTTGCATTCATTGTTTTCCTGTCTTGTTGTTTAGCTGGAGTCTGGTTTGTGGTGATATACCAACAACAACAGATGTATGTTCTGCACTGTCACTGTCATACTGGCACTGGGACCAAAATAACACACACATACACACACACACACACACACACACACACAGAGGCAAAAAAAGCACCCAGACACCGCTGACACATCATGTTCTAGAGAAACAACAATGGAATTAGTTCCACTTCCAGCGCTCCGACTATTACAGAAACAGGACTTGCTACCTCCCAGTATTTGGCTTTAAATTCCTGGAATTCCTCACCATTCCAATCCCATTTTTCTTTTTTTTATCAGATGGATTTAGGGTGCATTAGCGATTTTTGATAACACGCAAGTATGCTTTATAGGGTTCAATGCATTGCGTCCAAAATGGTACCCTATTCCCTATTGAGTGCACTACTTTTGACCAGTGCCCACTTTTGACCGGGCCCATAGGGCTCTGGTGAAAAGTAGTGCACTATATAGGGAATAGAGTGCCATTTGGAACATGTGTGGAATGTATGGCAAATCTCCTTATGTAACCAATGATTTATCATATATGTTATCAAGAGATTGGAAATGCAAATAGATTGTTGATGAAAAGACTGTATTCAACATGGTTCAGAAATAGTGTTCATTCGTACCAATCTCTAATGTCACATTCACTGGGATTCATCAAAAAGTACACAGAAATATTATGAACTTCTGTAAATATATTATAGGAAGAACACATTTGAGACTATAGTCACCTGAACGATTACCCATGTTTTGGCTTTCTCCTCCCCCTCTCAACTTTCCACCCTTCCTTCTCCCTTAACCCTACTCACCTTCCTCGTCTCCCTCACCTCTCTCACCTTCCTGTCTTTGCTATACCCTATTCTTCTTCTTCTCCTCTTCCCTCTATCGTTCCCTCACCCCCATCACCCATATTTCTGCATCCTCCGTTTCCTCCTCCCCCATTACTTCCTTCCTTCCCTCTCTCTCTCCTCCCCAGGCCACGGCACCTGTGACTGTGGGTTCTGCCAGTGTGACTCGGACTGGCAGGGGGAGAACTGTAACTGCTCCCGCCGTACTGACACCTGTATGTCCAGCCTTGGCCTGCTGTGTAGCGGCCGGGGCCAGTGTGTTTGCGGGGCCTGCGAGTGCACCCAGCCGGGGGCCTACGGGGCCACCTGCGACAAGTGCCCCACCTGCCCCGATGCCTGCACCATGAAGAAGTGAGTGCGGTATCCACACACACTCACAGACAGACAGACACACACACACACACACACACACAGAAGACGTCTACAGTGTCGTGCCTAAGATAAAGTACTGTACAGTTCAACTCAGACTAAACTGACTCGCAGACAGTTGAGTCATTGAATGTGTAATTGCCCCATGTTGAGAAGAATGTGAGTAATAGACGGTGACGTGCGTGTGTGTGTGTGTGTCTGGAATGATACAGAGAGTGTGTGGAATGTAAACATTTCAAGAGAGGGAAGCTGTTCAATGACAACACCTGCACCCGCATCTGCAGAGACGAGATTCAGCTAGTGGATGACCTTGGTAAGACAAATCAATTTCTGATCCAATTCGATTTCAATTGCTTTTTACAGCTACATTCACAAAGTACTTTACAGTAACCCGACCTTGACCCCCAAAGCAAGCAGCAGCACAGTAGTAAGGCAAAACTCCCTAGAAGAAAGAAACCATGAGTGGAACCAGACTCAGAGGTGAGGCCCATCCTCCTCTGACTGTGCCAGGTCGAAGGTTGGAGTATAAATGTCCATCTAGTCCAGACAGTTCACAGCATGTGACCAACAAAGCCAAATGGTTGTCCATTTAAGCAAATAAGACACCAAATCATTGACTGAAAAAACACGCTTCAAACCACCACTGTTTAATACCCAACATAAATACCCAAATGAACATCATGAAGCTGTCTTGAAATTGTAATTAGCATGACACTATCCACTGTCATGATGGCTGACATCGTATCAAATGATATGACTACTTTGTGTAAAGATAAGAGAAAGATGATTCCCTCTTCCTTCTCTCTGCCTCCCAGAGTTCCATGATAAAAATGCTGTGAACTGCACCTATAAGGACGAGGATGACTGTGTGGAGCGCTTCCAGTATTATGAGGATGCCAGTGGCAAGTCCATCCTATTTGTGGTCAAAGAGCCTGGTAAGAATCATATATACACACGCACACAAATGCGCACTCACACACACACACACACACACACATATTTGAGGACATCTTTTGTGTCCACAAAATGCTAAACGGTATTTGCCAAAATGCTAAACTGGACAAAAGTAGAAGTGTGTTTGAAATGTTGTGAACAAAAGAACTAATGGCTGTTATTATTTTGCGTACCAAATGTAAAAGTGACTACATGAGACCACAACCACCAACCAACACATCCAGGCCCACTCTGGAGCCTCGTGTTCAATCAGTGCTCCCTTTTGATCCCACCTACCCCCATCCATCCCCATCCATCCCCATCCATCCATCTGCTTGTTAAGCGGCCATGTTGAAAGAGTCGTCGGTTGCAAAAAGCTGTTAACAGCCACAGCCCGCAGAGAAAGCCTGTCCCTGGGCCTGCTTTTAATCGACCCACGTGTGCAATTTAGGCGCGACTTGGGTAGCAGGGAAGTAGCAGCCAAACATTCCCTTGAACACAAAGCACCGGTCCTACCTTGTAAAAAGACGCTCGTAAACAAGCATCCCAGCTCCCGAGGAACTCGCTGACGCTTCACAATCCTCTGGGGAGGAAGGAGGGATGAGGGAAAGAGAGGTGGCGGGGTAGTGGTAGTGGTGGTGGTGGTGGTGGGGGGGGGGGGAGAGTTAAAGAGGGAGAAATAGAAAACAGAAACGTTGAACCCGCCTCGCATATTTTGGTTTGTATTAGGTTTAGTTGATGTGTAGGGCCTGCCAGAACTGGAAGTCCTGAAGTCCAACTCACATAAGCAGAGGTAGAATAAACAAACCTTTGGTTAGCACAAAATTACTATATCCTCCACTTAAAAATGTGCTATCTAGAACCTAAAAGGGTTCTCCAGCTGTCCCCATAGGAGAACCCTTTAAAGAACCGTTTTTGGTTCCAGGTAGAACCCTATTGGGTTCCATGTAGAACCCTCTGGGGAAAGGTTTTACCCAAAAGAGTTCTAACTGTAACCAAAAAGGGTTCTCCTATGGGGACAGCCAAAGAACCTGTTTGGAACCCTTTTTTCTAAGAGTGTATACTCATATGGTATATATTGCCATAAACAAGGCATGTTTAATCTGAAACATCATCCCATACAAAATCGGTACAGACTCCTACGTTTTATAAACAGACACTAATGAAACCTAGCCTGGTCCCAGATCTGCTTGTGCTGTGTAGCCAACTTCTATTGTCAATACTGTAGGAGTTGGCAAAACAGCACAGACAGATCTGAGACCAGGCTAAATAAAACTGACTTGTGGAATCAAAATGTGGAGTATTCTGATGAGGAGTCGGGGACCATATCACCCATTCAAAGCCATACAAAGACACTTGAAATGCTAGAATGGGGTAAGACTTACTGATTTAAGTCGCGACGCAGTACAAAAAAGGGAACTTTTAACCAGTGTAACTGTATGTCCAATATTTATAATCATATCCTATAATCATATCCTAACATTGTCCAGGCTCATCTTATTCAGCCATGAAGATGGGATGATGGATAGAGCCGTGAGATAAGAGAAGATAGTAGGAGAGGTAGAGCAACAGGAAATTGAGTTAGAGCGAGGCAGGTATAGAATGAGAAGAATGATGCATAGAGGGGAAGTTGGAAGGTAGGAGCAAAGAAGTTGCTTTGATGTAGCTGTAAAAGTACACCCCTGCCTGCTTCCTCGGAATGTTGCGCAACAAACGCACACACACACACACGCACACCCACAAACACACAGACACACACACGGATGGACCCTAACGAGAGACCAGAGTGAGGGGGAGTAGGTATAACTCATCTGGTATGGGTCATCCCTTCCTCATGTCCATCACTAGCCGTTTTGCTATGTAAGGGATAATCAACGAGGGGCTATGCGTTCTATGGAAAACGTTGTATTATTTGTTCATTTGCCAGTAGAAATGTGTTCAACATCCACTGAAGTAGCTAACTAGCAAGTTTACTAGATAGCTACATTAATTGCCGTGGTAACCAACCAAACAGACCTGCTAGCTTAGCTAACCAAACCATCAGTCCTAGTTTACTGTTGTGAAAATATAATTCAACAATGCCAATCATGTTTTCGATTCAACTTTGGCTTTCAAAAGCAGCTCCAACATAGAACATTGTAAGAATGAACTTCATAGCCATTGAATTAGACCGTGCATTATTTAAGTGATAATGCCTGAGAAGCCGGTGTTTGGAGGATAGACAGTGCATTCGGAAAGTATTCAGACCCCTTGACTTTTTCCACATTTTGTTTTACGTTACAGCCTTATTCTAAAATTGATTAAATAGTTTTTTCCCCTCATCAATCTATACACACTATCCCATAATGACAAAGCAAAACAGTTTTTTTTTTTTTATAAAAAAACAGAAATATCACATTTACAGAAGTATTCAGACCCTTTACTCAGTACTTTGTTGAAGCACCTTTGGCAGCAATTACAGCCTCGGGTCTTCTTGGGTATGACGCTATAAGCTTGGCACACCTGTATTTGGGGAGTTTCTCCCATTCTTCTCTGCAGATCCTCTCAATCTCTGTCAGGTTGGATGGGGAGCGTCGCTACACAGCTATTTTCAGGTCTCTCCAGAGATGTTCGATCGGGTTCAAGTCCGGGCTCTGGCTGGGCCACTCAAGGACATTCAGAGACTTGTCCGGAAGCCACTCCTATTTGTCTTGGCTGTGTGCTTAGGGTTGTTGTCCTGTTGGAAGGTGAACCTTCACCCCAGTCTGAGGTCCTGAGCGCTCTGGAGCAGTTTTTCATCAAGGATGTCTCTGTACTTTGCTCCGTTCATCTTTCCCTAAATTCTGACTAGTCTCCCAGTCCCGCTGCTGAAAGACATCCCCACAGCATGATGCTGCCACCACCATGCTTCACCGTAGGGATGGTGCCAGGTTTCCTCCAGACGTGACACTTGGAATTGATGCCAAAGAGTTGTCTCTGTCTCTGACAATTCCTTCGACCTCATGGCTTGGTTTTTGCTCTGACATGCAATTGTGGGACCTTATATAGACAAGTGTTTGCCTTTCGAAATCATGTCCAATCAATTGAATTTACCACAGGTGGACTACAATCAAGTTGTAGAAACATCAAGGATGATCAATGGAAACAAGATGCACCTGAGCTCAATTTCAAATATCATAGCAAGGGGTCTGAATACTTATGTAATTAAGGTATTTCTGTTTTTCTTTCTTCTAAAAACTTGTTTTCACTTTGTCATTATGTGGTATTGTGTGTAGATTGATGAGGAAAAAAATAATGTAATCAATTTTAGAATAAGGCTGTAGAAAAAGTCAAGGGGTCTGAATACTTTCCGAATTACATTTTTACATTTTAGTCATTTAGCAGACGCTCTTATCCAGAGCAACTTACAGTTAGTGAGTGCATATATTTTTCATACTGGCCCCCCGTGGGAATTGAACCCACAACCCTGGTGTTACAAACGCCATGCTCTACCAACTGAGCTACACAGGACGAATGCACTGTATGTGATGAGTCAAAAAGGTTAGTGCAAGGGTCAATGCAGATAGTCCGGGTAGCTATTTGGTTAAGTATTTAACAGTTAGCTCAGTATCAGAAATGAGTATTCAACAATGCCATGGTATAATGCCTTAATATAATGCCTTTATAATGTAAACATATTTAGACCAGATACAGCTCTCCCACTTCTTCAACAAAGTTATTGGAGACATTTGGAATTGTTTTCAGCCTGATCTAAGAACAGCTTCTCCTACCTAAATCCTAACCATATGCGAAAAGCGTAAAACTGACTCGCAAACAGTGCTTAGGGACAATAGGCTTTGTTAAGGGCTCAAATGTTAAAAGCTTGTCTTTCTGTGCTTCTGACAACTAATATTTGATGCCCTCGTGTATTGCCCTATTGTGTTATGTGGAAGTTTGCTGACATTTTATTATTGTAGACAGGGCTCTCTCACAAAAGAGATTCCTATCTCAATGGGATTTCACCAGAGTAAATAAAAGATAAATAAAATAGACATCCATTGGTTGCCCCTCTTTCCCCAGACTGCCCTAAAGGTCCAGACATCCTGGTGGTGCTGCTGTCCGTAGCCGGGGCCATCTTGTTTCTGGGTCTGGCTGGCCTGCTCATCTGGAAGCTACTGGTCACCATTCATGACCGCCGTGAGTTCGCCAAGTTCGTGGAGGAGCGTGCCCGCGCCAAGTGGGATACGGTAAGAGGGCACATGCACACACACACACTCTTGTGCACACACACACACACACACACTCTTGGCTTGCTAGGCTGAAACTAACCCATAGCCCAGGGGTGGCCAACAACGCTGGTCCAGGGGAGCTACAACCATTCAACTGGGCACAATCTACCATTTAGAACAGAAGTAGATTAATCGGATGTGGGATTCAATTAATCAGCCAGCTTTCTATACTTAATTTTGTATTTGAGGATGTCACAGTGCAAGGCTATGAACTACCAGGTATACTATGGTGTCTACTGCTCCCCTACCATACAAGGCAATGTATTATAGAAGAAAAAATAGAATAAATATTTGTTCATTTGTGTTGTTGAAACTTCTATTGTTTGGTTGGAAGCGGAGGTCGGATCTCTCTCTCACTCTCTCTCTCATTATGCTTTTTATTATTTTTTTTGCTGCAATGTTCCTCCCTATACAGAAAGAAAAGGCAGCCTCCACTCCCCAGGGGTGGCTTGGTTGGCACTGAAATTAGCTTAGGCTAATTAGCCTTTACTGGCAGTGGCAGGGGCTGCCTCACACACACACTCTTCCCATCAGACGTCCCGTCCTGACCTCATCTGGTGCCCCTAATCCTGCGCATGGGATGCCAGAACTCACATAATCCTCCTTGCATAAAGGTGCTCAATTTGTTGTAACTCAAGTGCCGGGCGGGTGTACCATGTGTCTGAAGTAAGGCTACTGTTCATAACTCGTCATAGAGCTCCTGAATTGAGGCCCACGTTCAACTCACAACCCACATTCAAGTCAATTCAGGAATGGGTGGATCTTGAAATCTAATGCACAATAATCATTTCCAGAAACAAATGTCTATTCATCAACTGAATTGACTTGCGCTGAACTGTAGTAGACCCCATAACATTCATTCTGAAACTCTCTGTTTTGAATTGTAGGGCCATAACCCCCTGTACAAAGGAGCCACCTCAACCTTCACAAACATCACATACAGAGGCAACAAGGAGTGATGGCAACCAGGATCACTGAAATGACTGCAACATTTGAAGGATCACTGAAATGACTGCATCATTTGAAGGATCACTAAAATAACTGCATCCATTGGATTCTTTCAATGTCCTCTGGAATGTTATGATTTCATGTGCTGGCTCTACTGTCACAAGAAGAAGATGTAATATTTGTGTAGTGGTTTGTTGTAAATATGTATTTAAACGATACCAAATATGTTTTAGGAGGCATTTCAACAATAACTACCATCAAGTTCTATCACGATCCATAATTTTGAGTTCTATCACGATCCATAAATATAACTTAAGCTGTCCATTAATGAAAGTAGAGTAGGCTACATTGAGAGATAAATGTACGACGGTAGACGTGACTCGAATAAGGCACATTTCTTTCTTTAGTGACAGAGAAGCGAAGGCCAAATAATGATACTCATAGCACACGCTTGACATCACTTACTCATCAGCGTGTTGTAATTTCCTGTCTACATGATAAGCATAGCACACGCTTGACATCACTTACTCATCAGCGTGTTGTAATTTCCTGTATACATGATAAGCACATTGGCCAAATAACATTTCTGAGATGTGGTTTAGCGATCTGTCACTTTGCTAAAAAAAGAAAAACGCCTCTGGGTTCTCTCGCTTTCACATTTCACAGATAGTTTCCTTCAGCTGTTGACATTGACTTGTAACATATCTCTCAGATATGCAAAAGTATTATGCTTAAATGTTTTTACGTCAGCTATGGTGTACATTATGATTCTATGTACTGCACATTGGCCCATATCTATAGCGTATTAGAGTAGGAGTGCTGATTTAGGATCAGATCATAATGAATACGATTACATGGATAGGGGGAACCTGATCCTAGATCGGCACTCCTACTGTGAGATGACCTATTGGTAAAGAGGTGTGGAGTCTTTGTTTGTATGTGAAACCAGCACTGCCTTCTTACATTCCCAGTTATTGTCAATATAATGTTCAGGTATACCATTCTTCAGACACAACACCACAAATCATCTCTCAATCACATGGTATATTTACTCCTTTAGCATCATAGTCAGTGTCTTGTATTCATAAATGTGACGTGTTATTAAGATATTTGCTCACTGTATATATTGTTGCACTTGTTTACTTTAATCAACTGCCCTTGTTGATTATGGGTCAGTTAAGCTGTCAATCATTTGTAAGACCTAACTTTAACTAGACCTCCAGCCCCCAAGATGTCACTGATGATAGGTTTCACTGACACCGGACACTGTTTTTATTTGCTCAAAACATCCCATTACCAGAAAAGGAAGGAAGCACAGAGTACGCTCTTACGCTTACTATGACGACATCGTTCCATATCAAATTCACAGGGTCTGTGTTTTAAAAATGTTTGCAATTCTTTTACATTGTTTTTCATATCCACTTTTGCAAGGGAAACATTTAAATAAATAAATAATGGGTTTAAATGGATACTGAATTTGTGTGATATGTGTTTCTTATTATAAACAGGGTGGTTCAAGCCCTGAATGCTGATTGACTGAAAGCCACGGTATATTAGACCGTATACCACGGGTATGACAAAACATTTATTTTTACTGTTCTAATTACATTTATAACCAGTTTATAATAGCAATTGCTATTTATTGCTTAAGTATATAATTGTTGTAAAGTTAAATATTGCAGAACACTGCATGCAGAATGATTGGTTACTGGGTTTTAAAATTAAAAACAACTTTGATATTGCGCTGTGAGAGTGCATGACAGGAATACTCAACAAAATAGTGTTTACAGAGTAAAACTAAATTAATATATTAACAATATATTAGGTTGATTATGGTTTCTTGCAGTGTGTGAAGACTTGTTTAGTTTACCCCTGAAATGGGGTTAGCAGTTTTGGTTAAATAAACCACTCAATCTTTTTTACTTGTGAGATGGGCTTGTCAAAGAGCCTTCCATCCTCTCTGGGCTTGTGTCTCTGGGGCCAAAGCGAGGAGGCCAAGGGCCAGTTTGTTAAGCATATTATTCATATTGTGTAGAACAATGCTGCCCTCTTCTGGCCTGTATGCATATTGCAGGCCTTTTGTTGGACACTTCATACACCGCAGAAAATGTCGATGACTGATGACCACCCCAAACCCTGGAATAAGTGATGTATTCAGTCCAAACCTCTGGAATCAGCGATGTATTCCGTTAGTGACCACGTTTACATGCACACCAATATCCCGGTATTATTCGGGATAGGCCTACTCAAGTATTCTGTTTTTGAGTTGACACATAAACATCATATCCTGTTTACAATAACCCGAAAAGACTTGTATAACGGTTACGAGAAACCCGGATAAAATGCCTGGGATATGCTGATTTTACGACGGGATACTGTGGTATGTAAACATATTATCCCGTTTACTGTTGTTTTTCGCGGTCTGCGCAGGTTCAGTTTCGCATATCACGGGTGTTGTGTGATGATGTTTTCATCTGATTGTCAAACAAATCACGTAAAAAAGTAGGTTACCTGGGCAGTTCAATCCACAATAATATATTTTGCTGATTGACTGGGTCGTATAGCCTACTGGCTACTTTCACCCCTAATTTGGACAACTTTCTGCTTATAATTTCTGACATTTGGTAGGACATTTGTTTGTTAACTCAAGTTAAATACATGCAGCTTCTCTTCTGTCATAACTTGTTGCCCCAGAACAATAAATAAAGTAGTGCTCACCAGAATAATGTCTTACATTGATAGAATTAATGCATTAGTAGACCGAATCTAATTAACAATGGTAAAGTTGTCAGTTTCGTTTAGGGACCGGGGAGAAAACGCAATAACTCCAAAACAAAGGAAAGATTGGCCCTGTGTAAAATGTCCAAATGTCATCGGTTTGACCAGTTCTAAGGAAATTAAAAGCAGAAAAAACGATAAAAATACGTTTCTGATAAGACTACAGTTTGCATATTTTATGTGGTTGAAATACTGTCTGCTTCCATAACAGTGTCAAAGATAACACATTACACTTGCGTTGGCGTTTTCTGAAGAGATGCTGATATGCTGAAAGACATCATATTTCTCCACTCTTGTTGCCGGGGGTTCTAAGCTGACATATGGAATTGTTTTAAGATGGTCATATTATGGATAATTTAGCTATTTCATTTTGAATTTTAGGACCCCTTTAGGTAAAATAAAAGGGTTGGTATACAGAAGATAGCCCTATTTGGTAAAAGACCAAGTCCATATTATGGCAAGAACAGCTCAAATAAGCAGAGAGAAACGACAATCCATCATTACTTTAAGACATGAAGGTCAGTCAATCCGGAAAATGTGAAGAACTTTGAACGTTTCTTCAAGTGCAGTCGCAAAAACCATCAAGCGCTATGGTGAAACTGGCTCTCATGAGGACCGACACAGGAATGGAAGACCCAGAGTTACCTCTGCTGCAGAGGATAAGTTCATTAGAGTTACCAGCCTCAGAAATTGCAGCCCAAATAAATGCTTCACAGAGTTCAAGTAACAGACACATCTCAACATCAACTGTTTAGAGGGGACTGAGTGAATCAGGCCTTCATGGTCGAATTGCTGCAAAATAACCACTACTGAAGGACACCAATAGGAAGAAGAGACTTGCTTGGGCCAAGAAACACGAGCAATGGACATTTATTTAGAACAGTGGAAATCTGTCCTTTGGTCTGATGAGTCCAAATTAGTGATTTTTGGTTCCAACCGCTTTGTCTTTGTGAGTCGCAGAGTAGGTGAACAGATGATCTCTGCATGTGTGGTTCCCACCGTGAAGCATGGAGAAGGAGGTGTGATGGTGTGGGGGTGCTTTGCTGGTGACACTGTCTGTGATTTATTTAGAATTCAAGGCACACTTAACCAGCATGGCTACCACAGCATTCTGCAGCGATACGCCATCCCATCTGGTTTGCGCTTAGTGGGACTATCATCCAGGCTGTGTAAGGGCTATTTGACCAAGAAGGAGAGTGATGGAGTGCTCCATCAGATGACCTGGCCTCCACAATCCCCCGACCTCAACCCAATTGAGATGGTTTGGGATGAGTTGGACCACAGAGTGAAGGAAAAGCATCCAACAAGTGCTCAGCATATGTGGGAACTCTTTCAAGACTGTTGGAAAAGCATTCCAGGTTAAGCTGGTTGAGAGAATGCCAAGAGTGTGCAAAGCTGATATGTTAGAAATTAGGCCTAGCAATGAGGCCAGCTCAGTTTGGCTCTGTTAGTCACCGCTTACAGTTGTTTTTTGTAGCACAGACTTTGGGATGAATCAAACATATCTGTGCAATCCCATACCCCTGCTGGCCATGGGGTGCTCACTAGCGCCCCCCAAAGGTGCAATTTTCCTAACTTTAGTGATTTGTAAGTCAAGAACTGATGAACATATCCAAACATTACTTGACATGAATGTTTACTAAGGGATTTAATTAAATTATGAGGCTCCCACATTTCAAGCTTAAATATGAATGACTGAAAAACACTTTTTAAAAAGTGCAACACTTCAAACATTGAGTTGGTATGTGCTGATGCAGCACAGCGTTAGGTAGGTTTTAATGGAGGTACATTACACGCATATTAGAATGATATTGGCGAAGATATTGATAAGAATCCGATTAGGGTTCGGGTTAGAAAAATAAACTACAAAATGGCACCATATTTGTAGTTCACAACTTTTCAGTTTTAGGGGAGATAATATGTCATTTGTCATTATTTTTACATACATTTAATAAAAAACATATATTGCATAAGAAAAAGTCAACATGATTCAAATTAAAGACAGATGCAGCTACAATAATTTATGAATACTATCAAAAAGTAATAATACAAACGTGACAGGATCACATGATACCCTTCCAACAAAGGAAGCATCAACGTCACAGTTCCGAAAAAACACAGCAGTGACCCAAACCACAAAGACAACACTGTTCGAAATGCATATTTACCATTCTCCCTCTTTATATGTCAGATACTTAGTTGTAGTTATGATCATAACCTGTAAAATGTACAATTAATTTCCTCTAATTGTAATAATTGCGAGCTTTACTATCAAACGTCGCTGTTGCCAAAAATACGGGAGCTGTTCAGCAGGGCACAACGTTACAGAACGGTCATGTAGAAATGTTTTGTGTAGAGGCAATCGTGTCTGTGGTACAATCAAACTATAACAATAATTCAAAATTGACCAGAAACATACCGATGAAGTATGACTTATTGCCAGCTAATGAATGTATGCCCTATACAGTGGGGGGGGGGGAAGTATTTAGTCAGCCACCAATTGTGCAAGTTCTCCCACTTAAAAAGATAAGAGAGGCCTGTAATTTTCATCATAGGTACACGTCAACTATGACAGACAAATTGAGGAAAAAAATTCCAGAAAATCACATTGTAGGATTTTTAATGAATTTATTTGCAAATTATGGTGGGAAATAAGTATTTGGTCACCTACAAACAAGCAAGATTTCTGGCTCTCACAGACCTGTAACTTCTTCTTTAAGAGGCTCCTCTGTCCTCCACTCGTTACCTGTATTAATGGCACCTGTTTGAACTTGTTATCAGTATAAAAGATACCTGTCCACAACCTCAAACAGTCACACTCCAAACTCCACTATGGCCAAGACCAAAGAGCTGTCAAAGGACACAAGAAACAAAATTGTAGACCTGCACCAGGCTGGGAAGACTGAATCTGCAATAGGTAAGCAGCTTGGTTTGAAGAAATCAACTGTGGGAGCAATTATTAGGAAATGGAAGACATACAAGACCACTGATAATCTCCCTCGATCTGGGGCTCCACGCAAGATCTCACCCCGTGGAGTCAAAATGATCACAAGAACGGTGAGCAAAAATCCCAGAACCACACGGGGGGACCTAGTGAATGACCTGCAGAGAGCTGGGACCAAAGTAGCAAAGCCTACCATCAGTAACACACTACGCCGCCAGGGACTCAAATCCTGCAGTGCCAGACGTGTCCCCCTGCTTAAGCCAGTACATGTCCAGGCCCGTCTGAAGTTTGCTAGAGTGCATTTGGATGATCCAGAAGACGATTGGGAGAATGTCATATGGTCAGATGAAACCAAAATAGAACTTTTTGGTAAAAACTCAACTCGTCGTGTTTGGAGGACAAAGAATGCTGAGTTGCATCCAAAGAACACCATACCTACTGTGAAGCATGGGGGTGGAAACATCATGCTTTGGGGCTGTTTTTCTGCAAAGGGACCAGGACGACTGATCCGTGTAAAGGAAAGAATGAATGGGGCCATGTATCGTGAGATTTTGAGTGAAAACCTCCTTCCATCAGCAAGGGCATTGAAGATGAAACGTGGCTGGGTCTTTCAACATGACAAGAGAGAGAGAGCTCCTTCACAGGTGTAGGGATAGGAGTGGGTTTTATGTGATGGTGGGTAGGTGGACCCAGGTGCTCCGCCATATTCTGCCACTGCAATGACACCACCACCACCACCACCACCACCAACAACAACAACAACAAAATGAACAAACCACATCAAGTTAGGTGAAATGGAAGAATTCAAGAAAAAACTTTTATGTTAGAATTTTTTCCTGACTTACATACTACTCTGTGTTGAGACACGTGCATATGACAGAGACGCGCGTGAATGCACAAATGGAGGGGTGAGGGAAGAGACTAATTTGGTATTCATATTTTATTTCAGTCATCATTCACTTTATTCTTAAACCTGATCGAATGGTCATGTATTTTAGTCGTTGCCTCAAACATAGCAATACATGCTGTTGATAACTTAGTCGACTTTCACTGTCATTGCTGGTACACTGACAAAAAACTAAGATAATGTGCTGTACCATAGAGATGACTACACTCACATTGTGGACAGTGGAGACAAAGAAAATAGATACACACTATACACTCAGTGTATATCAATCAAGTATACTTAGAGTAGAGTAACTTCTCAAACAAAATCTAAGGGCAGTGTGATCCACCGTCTCCTCCTCTGACAGGTTCCTAGAGGAGGTGAGGACCTGGGCTTTAAACCCCCACCTGGGCTTTAAACCCCTTCTTCTTTTCCCCCAGAAGCAGGATGGGGACATACCCTGCTGCCTTTAGACTAAGAAGCTGAAGCTACAAAGTATGTTATGTTCATTATTTCTGTACAATTTCAAAGGAAAGTCACACAAGTCTCCTTGCTGGTGGATGTGTCTGCCTCAACAAACAAAATATCAACCGATATGCTTGTGACGACAATATTTTCACTCATATGGAGGTATTCATTATCCACAGTCTGACGAATTTAGCGTCAGTCCTGGACCCCTTCTTATATTTTTTCAAGCCTCCATTTTTTTCTTTCTTTTTTTTGCCCTCACCCCAAGGGTTTGGGCACAGCTTGGACACTTTTTTGTTGTTGTTGATCCCGGCATTTCTGAAATTGAGGACAATGTGCATCTTTAAAATCTGTCAATATGAACACAAAAGGCTAATTGTTTAATATCATACTCATACCATCATGTCATATTATGTTAATCATAATTCCATAATGAGGTAGTAAGTAGAGGATTATTTAGATTATTTATTATTTAGATTATTTAGTAAGTAGAGGATATTAAATTGTCCACATCACAAACAAGATCAATAAACTGATTAAGAAGGCAGATTCAGTTATTGGAGTTAGTTATTTGACTGACTCCAGACTCTCTGGAGGTCATGACAGAGCAGAGAACCAGACAGAAACTGGATATCTGTATAGTACTTCCAATGACTCTAGGAGTACTATTAGCAACTGGCTTGTAATGCGAAAGTGCTCAACAGAAAGATTTAGGAGGTCCGTTTGACCTAATGCAACAGTTTTATTTTGTTTTTTTCTATGACCTTACTTGAGGGGTAGCCTACTTAGACTGGGTTCCGCCATGATTGTAAAATGTTGTAGGCCTATATTTGATTGTATAGTTGCTATATATTGGTAGTAAGATATTATTATTAGGCTCCCACTTCTGCCCTACAAAGGCAAAACGCAGGAAAGACGCAATGTTTTTTACTGCACAATCTGACTATAAACAATTTTCTTTCTAGACAGACAGCAATTTCTGATAATCCATGATATATTTTGATCATCTGGCTTGTTCTTGTGTCAGGAAACAGATCAAAGATGTTTTACCAAATTTGTAGTTACTGTATTTTGCCTTTGTAGGGCAGTCTTGCCAAAGTCATAGTGTTACTGGTTACACTATTGCCAGGTCACATCCCTGTTGCCCCTGTAGACTTGGACAGTAAGCCTTCCCAGTCTAGTCCACTGATGCTGTCCCAGCACACAAACTTAGGCTACAACAGTCATTTTGTGTTCGACCTGATCATCAATAAAGACAGTGAGCTGTGGGACAATGAATCATAAACACTCTAAAAAATAAAGAGTATTATCTGATCTTAAATGGTTCATCTGGATTTTTTTTTTTAAGAGGGTTCCCCTACAGCAGGGTTCTTCAATTCCGGTCCTGGAGGGCCGAAACACTTCTGTTTTTTTATTTCTACCTGGTAGTTAATTGCACTCACCTGGTGTCCCAGGTCTGAATTAGCCCCTGATTAGAAGGAGAGGATGAAAAACAGAGGTGTTTCGGCCCTCCAGGACCGGAATGGAAGAACCCTGCCCTACAAGTACAAATGGTGTCCCAAAGCACTCTTTCTTTTCTGAGTGTACTGTGAATAACATCTCAATATACTGTCAATAATGTTTCACTGAGCAACTACTAAGGCACAAAGGATTTTCTCATTTTTTTCTCTCTGATAATTTTAATGGTTGTACAGACAAGACATACCAGTAATTTGTATATTGGACACATACAGGCCAATAAAGAAACTAGCTACACTATCACAGATCTAATTAAAATGAAAAATACAATTGTTCTTCTACTATTATATGCCAAAAAATATATGCAGAGTCAATGTTTTTTCTAAAGTTTGGTGCAGAATTCAACACAATTAAGTTTATTAATTATATTGCAAATGACACGGTCAGTTCCGTTACTACGGAATCATGGGAGATTGAGTTTCACAGTCCGTCACTCACAACCCGCCAATTAAGTCATGAGTCTGAAATAAATAATTCGCAAAAAAGTATTTCCATGTGCTTACACGATTGATATTATTGATTGTCTTTTTACATAAAGGATATTAACAGCGAGTAGATTTTTAAACAGCTACTGTAACTAAAACGCCTACACGCTTCAAGGAACCAACAAGTTAACGTTAACGTTAGCATACAACAACAATGTTGGCCAGAGTAAAGATCACTTCCAGTGTACAAGATGATAAAGCAATACACATAACTGATTAAAATAAAAGTCTAGAATTACAGAAAATACTAGATTATTGGTCATTTCTTATCCGATAACTTACCTCGCTTTCACTGTAAAATAGCTAACTACGTCCAAATATGCAGTTATGTTTATTTGAACTAATAGCAAGAACTCTGAGAGCATCGAGTTAAGGAATTCAAAAGGGGCGTGGCATTGATTGCGTTCGTTGCGCCATGAGTTTGTGCTATTAGTGCATAAAACCATTTTGTCTGGGTTGCCACTCAGTAGTGTGAATAGGGGAATAGTCCATTCTGTCTGGACAGGCGAACATTGAGCAACATCATTCCTGATATGATCATGTAATCCAGGAACACTTTGACAGAGCTCAGTCATATTAAATCATCCTATAGCCCATGTACGTTCTACTACAACTTCATATTTCTGAATGTGGTTTTGGGTTGTGCGCTCTCTTAGGCAGCGTTTACACAGGGAACCCAATTCTGATATTTGTTTCCACTAATTGGTCTTTTGAACAATGACATTAGATATTTTTTTATCAAATATTTTACAGAGCTGATCTGAGTGGTCAAAAGACCAATGAGTGAAAAAAAGATCAGAATTGGGCTGCCTGTGTAAACGCAGCCAGTGCCCCCTCGCTCCCTCACTTCCTGTGGTATTCAGACCGAACACATTGTATCATACTTGTTGTTTACATTGCATAAACAGTCTCGGAGTCTGATTAGAATCTATTTGATCTGACTGAATTTGGGTGTGAGTTCAGGGTCATGTACGCAGCAGACTCTCGATGTGAGGTAACTAGCACAACCTGTCTGTCGAGCTCGCAGCTGGATTGAACCCACCCGTCTCTGGTCTTTCATCGCTGACTCGCGAATGTTAGCTAGCTAATTGTTAGATGGGTAGCTAATTCAAGCTAATGTTAACCAACTTATCGCAAGAGAAAAAAGTTAGCGTTTTATTCTTTCAGCGGCAAAATAAGGATTTGTACATTAATTCACCAAAACAAAATACATATGAATAAAACTATTTTTTTTCCAAAGAAGAAAGGCAATTTCCAAAGAAAATACAACAACAACCCTCGAGCTCGGGGTTGCATGTGCAGGGGCTACAGCCTGCAAGGCGGGCTTGGAAACCCCGAGGATTCTCGGCCTCCTCGCGAGCGTCCATCAACACTGGTGTTCAGAGGGAAAGAGTCGTCACCTGAAGCCACCAGATGGACAATGCTGATGTGAACGGGTCTTTTTGAAGTGTATGGACTTTTTGAGAGAGAACGGGACATCAGCAACTAGTTAGCTATCGCCTGAGCTCGAGGAATCTGAGAAAGACCCCCACGAACCTTGCAAGCGACAGCGCTACAGGTAAACAAAGTTGTTTTGACTGACTACATGCGTTAGCTAGCCTCCTCAATAGCTAACTATAGTTAGCCTAGCTATCAAAGCAGTGCTTTAGACAGATGGCTAACGTAATTATAACTAGCAAAATAAAGAAGTAATTATTTTTTCCCCAATCCGACAATCCATATGTGGCTGTAGCTAACGTTATGTATTAGCTAGCTAGTTAGCACTGACTTGGTTAGTTAACTAACTTGACACTTGCTACTAGGCTTGCAAGCTAGTACCCACAAGTTGCTGACCTTGCTGAGTTTCGTTAGCCTTGCATTGAAAACAGAAATCTCAGATCTAGTTAGATAGCCTGACTAAGAACATGGCAAATGTTCTACACAGCTGACCACCACAGTGTATGTGAGTGCCACACCAGGCAGAGCATCCTCAGAAGACAAAATGTAGTAGGCCCAATGTCATACATTGACATGTCAATTTTATAATGACTAGTTTACCATAATCTCTCGTGGACAGATGCATTTAGTTAACACAATCGGGCATTTGACGCAATAACACGAGATTTTAGTTCTGGGTGTGAGAGTACCATCTAGCATCTAGCTAACTACATTTATTTAGTTATCAAACTAACTACCTAACTTTTATGGTTGATGGTGATGGGATTTTCTAGCTTCATATGTTTTAGGAGTATTTGGCTTTGATACATTTTTAGCCAGGTGGATCATAACAGATTAGACTGTGTTTAGACAAAACATTAGTCAAAATACATTTGTCCTAGAAAGTAATTTGGGCACAGGGCCACAAGAAGTGTTTTGTTGAAATCTCAATGGTGGACAGGGTTGCAAGTTGTAGCTAAAATGTCTAATCCAATAACCATTCAAACCTGTCCAAAAGGGCTGAAAACAAGCTTCTTCTTTTTTCTCCCATAGCAAGAGAGGAGTTGCCACATTTATACAATAATTTTTTTCCCCATAACATTATCGAGCCAATTAAGAAGGAATATCAACATAACTTGTAACAACTTTAGAAGCAAAATTCGGTTTTCATCTAAATTATCATTCTTGTGACCTATGACATGACATAATAAACTAATTTGAATATGTCGCAAGAGAAAAGATAATTCACCCTTATTCGCCAGGTCATTTTCCATCAATGGTTGTCGATTTAACTTGTTTGACTGCTATGATTAAGCAATAAGGTATGGCATATGGCTAATATGCCACGGCTAAGGGCTATTCTTAAGCATGACGCAATGCGGGGTGCCTGGATACAGCCGTTAGCTGTGGTATATTGGCCATATACCACAAACCCCCAGGGTGCCTTATTGCTAGTATAAACTGGTTACCAACGTAAAAGTCATTTTTTTGTCATACCCATGGTATATGGTTTGCATTGTTGGTTAAGGGCTTGTAAGTAAGCATTTCACTGTAAGGTCTACACCTGTTGTATTCAGCGCATGTGACAAATACCATTTGATTTGATTTGGTCTGATATACCACAGCTTTCAGCCAATCAGCTTTCAGGGCTCGAATCTGCTTTATAATTATAAACGGGGTGGTTTGAGCCCTGAATTCTGATTGGCTGAAAGCCATGGTATATCAGACCGTATACCACAGGTATGACAAAACATTTAGTTTTACTGCTCTAATTACGTTGGTAACCAGTTTATAATAGCAATAAGGCTCCTCTGGGGTTTGTGATATATGGCCAATATACCACGGCTAAGGGCTGTGTCCAGGCACTCCGTGTTGAGTCATGCTTAAGAACAGCCCTTAGCCGTGTTATATTGGCCATATACCACACCTCTGGCCTTATGCTTCAATAAATCCCTTTTGCGCATGTACATAACTATAGATATATCTGAAAGGGGAGTTTGAGTGATGAAAGTTGGACAGAGGAGCTCAATCTCTGAGCAAGAAACACCTGGACAACCTTTTAAAAAATGAATGTTAGGCTATTTTCTCGCAATTGTGCCATTATTATGTGCCAGTTAAGACTACAAACAGTTATAAATGGCCCATTTGCGAGATTGACTTGTTAGTTCAATAGGCATAGGCTACAGACAAAAATCTGGGTTTATGATTGTATTTCAACTTGCATGGTTTGCTTGGATAGATGCAGGTAGCCTATAGCCCCAGATAGGCCTACATGAGGAACCTAGGCAAGATGTAAACTGAACTATTTAGCAGCTTGCTTAGTTCAAATTAACAGACTAATTTATTCAACATGAATAGTTAGGCGATTTTCGAGGTAAGAAGTGCTTGTGTTTTCCAATAGCCTGCTGGAATAGGCTGAGGATGGGGTCGTAATTTCAATCACTGAATTAAATATTAATAATATGTATATGAACTGAATATGCTTGTCAACAACAGCCAGTGTTATTTATATATATATATATTAACCTGTAGCCTAATCTGACTGACTGTTAAATCAATCTAATGCTTCTAACAACTGATCGGCAATTGCGATAGAGCTTTGATAACTTCCAATTTAATTAACTGAACATGGCCATTATGAATTGCATAATAACACAAGGTTAAAACAACAATACACTCAAGTTATAGGCTATTTATTAAATCCGTTTGCCAGCTCCAGGTAGGCTACACAAGTGGCACAAATTGATTTACAATGACTCGTCATTTCAACATATTTATTGTTTTGAATGGTAGCCTACAATGGCATATAAAAGTATAGGCTACTTGATGGCCAACAGATACAAATGTATCATTTGCCACATTTTAATGTCAGTTTCATTAAGGACTTTTCCCCATAACAGAAGCACGCGAAGGAGTTCCATAACTTCCATTTCAAATTTCCACTCGCGCATAATGACAAGTTAAATAGCCTTCCTACAACTGGTAAAAAGTTGTCAAGACATGCGTGTGTGCTGCTTTGTCTCATCTCACTCACGTGACCCAGCCAATAATGGACTAAGCTCTCTCAACACACACACACCCCTCCGGCCCTCCCCACCACTCAGCAACAGCCTCACTGCCTGATAGTCAGCAGCAGCAGGTCACACGCAACATGCAAGCAAAACATTTTCACCCGCGACATCGTTTTTCAAAGTAGCCCAATTTTGCAATAAAAAACTGCGAACATAGCCACCCTGACGGTGGAGTTCATTTTGCATGGCCTGGTGCCCCGGGTGGTTGGAGATTTCACTTAGGGACCAATGGAATAGTCTAAAATTAGCTAACTCTGCCACCCGGGGCACCAGGCCATGCAAAACTAACTCGACCACGACCCATCCCTTCTAGTAATGTGATGAATGTCTATGGGGCTTCCAGTTGGCAAAGTGTAATAGAGTACCACCACAGAGTTTGTAAACCCAGAGGCGCAACATCGCAAGACTTCTGGGAAAGCTTGCGAAACAGACCAAGCAGTCCAGGCTGGGGTTTGGGGTTTGAAAAGTCAATGAGAGAAGTGAAAAATTCTTCCTTGGTTGTTAATTTTGTCAATCTAAATGCACAATCTAGATTCGAGCCAATGTCTTAAGTAGTTCAACATGTTATTACTCTAATCTTGTTAAAGTGAAAACAGATTTGATGGCCTGCACATGCACAGTTCGGCGCGAGACGACCGTTAGACCCGATGACGTGTTTCTGCGCATGAGCTTAGCTAGCCAACTTCTCCATGACATCGCCTACAAGTGTGATCAGGGATTTCTATTGGAGAAGCAGTTTCTGCCTATCTTCATACTGTACTGTCTTTGATACCACAGTGTTTTCGTTGTAATACCCATAAAACCTTGCGGTCAAACACGGAAATGGTTGCAATACTTTTTTCGCCATTCATTTCTTCCTATAGGGGATTTTAGAACTACTTCCAACAAGGTCTGTTTCATGTACGCTTTCCCTGGCGGGACTTTTTGACAACCGTGTAGAGTGGACAGACGGAAACCACTCCTCAGTAAAAGGCACATGACAGCCCACTTGGAGTTTGCCAAAAGGCACCTAAAGGACTCTCAGACCATGAGAAACAAGATTCTCTGGTCTGATGAAACCAAGATTGAACTCTTTAACGAACACATTCTCTCTCTCTCTCCGTAGACATGATGGAAGAACTGCACAGCCTGGACCCTCGACGGCAGGAGCTGCTTGAGGCTCGCTTCACAGGAGCCGGAGTGGCCAAGGTCTGTCTCTCCATTCAATTGTGTCTGCATCCATTCTCTGTGTGTGACAGTGCTGCCCTGGCATCCAGTTTCCTGTGTATCAATCATAATCTGTCTCAGTAGCACTCCATGGCAAGGCACCCCACCGGGCACACCCACCCACCCACCCACCCAATAATGGAATAGTCAGCAAGCCAAGGACAAGGAGCCCTACTGCTTGATGTTACCAAGGGCCTGTGTTGCTAATTAAAGTACATTCCAACCCCAAATGAATAGGGAAGACAGACTCTCACCATATTAAGTAATTTCATTCACTTTCATTTGGGGTTAGCTGGAATTAGGGTACACAGAAGGTGTGGTAGACTGCTTTTGAGGTCTGACAAACTTTCATTTTGATACTAGTTCAGTTGCTACTGTCACAATAAATAACACGCAACGTTTATGCCTGAAACTTGTTTATATATATATATATATATATATATATATATATATATATATATATATACACTGCTCAAAAAAATAAAGGGAACACTTAAACAACACAATGTAACTCCAAGTCAATCACACTTCTGTGAAATCAAACTGTCCACTTAGGAAGCAACACTGATTGACAATACATTTCACATGCTGTTGTGCAAATGGAATAGACAACAGGTGGAAATTATAGGCAATTAGCAAGACACCCCCAATAAAGAAGTGGTTCTGCAGGTGGTGACCACAGACCACTTCTCAGTTCCTATGCTTCCTGGCTGATGTTTTGATCACTTTTGAATGTTGGCGGTGCTTTCACTCTAGTGGTAGCATGAGACGGAGTCTACAACCCACACAAGTGGCTCAGGTAGTGCAGCTCATTCAGGATGGCACATCAATGCGAGCTGTGGCAAGAAGGTTTGCTGTGTCTGTCAGCGTAGTGTCCAGAGCATGGAGGCGCTACCAGGAGACAGGCCAGTACATCAGGAGACGTGGAGGAGGCCGTAGGAGGGCAACAACCCAGCAGCAGGACTGCTACCTCCGCCTTTGTTCAAGGAGGAGCAGGAGGAGCACTGCCAGAGCCATGCAAAATGACCTCCAGCAGGCCACAAATGTGCATGTGTCTGCTCAAACGGTCAGAAACAGACTCTGTGAGGGCCCGACGTCCACAGGTGGGGGTTGTGCTTACAGCCCAACACAGTGCAGGACGTTTGGCATTTGCCAGAGAACACCAAGATTGGCAAATTCGCCACTGGCGCCCTGTGCTCTTCACAGATGAAAGCAGGTTCACACTGAGCACGTGACAGATGTGACAGAGTCTGGAGACGCCGTGGAGAACGTTCTGCTGCCTGCAACATCCTCCAGCATGACCGGTTTGGCGGTGGGTCAGTCATGGTGTGGGGTGGCATTTCTTTGGGGGGCCGCATAGCCCTCCATGTGCTCGCCAGAGGTAGCCTGACTGCCATTAGGTACCGAGATGAGATCCTCAGACCCCTTGTGAGACCATATGCTGGTGCGGTTGGCCCTGGGTTCCTCCTAATGCAAGACAATGCTAGACCTAATGTGGCTGGAGTGTGTCAGCAGTTCCTGCAAGAGGAAGGCATTGATGCTATGGACCGCCCATTCCCCAGACCTGAATCCAATTGAGCACATCTGGGACATCATGTCTCGCTCCATCCACCAACGCCACGTTGCACCACAGACTGCCCAGGAGTTGGCGGATGCTTTAGTCCAGGTCTGGGAGGAGATCCCTCAGGAGACCATCCGCCACCTCATCAGGAAATCACAAAATCCACATCTCCTGATGTACTGGCCTGTCTCCTGGTAGCGCCTCCATGCTCTGGACACTACGCTGACAGACACAGCAAACCTTCTTGCCACAGCTCGCATTGATGTGCCATCCTGGATGAGCTGCACTACCTGAGCCACTTGTGTGGGTTGTAGACTCCGTCTCATGCTACCACTAGAGTGAAAGCACCGCCAACATTCAAAAGTGACCAAAACATCAGCCAGGAAGCATAGGAACTGAGAAGTGGTCTGTGGTCACCACCTGCAGAACCACTTCTTTATTGGGGGTGTCTTGCTAATTGCCTATAATTTCCACCTGTTGTCTATTCCATTTGCAAAACAGCATGTGAAATGTATTGTCAATCAGTGTTGCTTCCTAAGTGGACAGTTTGATTTCACAGAAGTGTGATTGACTTGGATTTACATTGTGTTGTTTAAGTGTTCCCTTTATTTTTTTGAGCAGTGTGTATATATATATATATATATATATATATATATATATATATTAATATCTCTGTGTGTTTTTAAATACTTTATTGTGTGATACTCATTTAGTTAACCTGTCTTACATACAGGGCCTTCAGAAAGTATTCATACCCCTTGACTTATTCCACATTTTGTTACAGCCTGAATTAAAAATTGATTAAATGTATTTTTTTTCCTCAACCATCTACACACAATACCCCATAATGAGAAAGTAAAAACAAGGTTTTTAGAAATTTTAGCAAACGTATAGAAAATGAAATACAGAAATATCTAAATTACATAATTACATTCACACCCCTGAGTCAATACTTTGTAGAAGCACCTGGTGGCAATTACAGCTGTGAGTCTTTTTGGGTAAATCACTAAGAGCTGTGCACACGTGGATTATACAATAGTTGCCCATTTAGAAATTCTCCAAGCGCTGTCAAATTGGTTGTTGATTATTGCTAGAAGACCATTTTCAGGTCTTGCAATAGATTTTTAAGTAGATTTAAGTCTAATCTGTAACTCGACTATTCAGGAACATTTCACTGTTTTCTTGGAAAGCAACTCCAGTGTAGATTTGGCCTTGTGTTTTAGGTTATTGTGCTGCTGAAAGGTGAATTCATCTCCCAGTGTCTCGTGGAAAGCCTTCTGAACCTGTGCCTGTGCTTATAGCTGTATTTAGTTTATTTTTATCCTAAAGAACTCTAGTTCTTGCCGATGACAAGCATACCCATAACATGATGCAGCCACCACCATGCTTGAAAATATGACCGGTGGTACTCAATGAAGTGTTGTTTTGGCTTTGCCCCAAACATAACGCTTTGTATTCAGCACAAAAAGGTTTTAAAATGTAAAAAGGTCCATTTAAAATTCAGTCTGTAACACAGCAAAATGTGGAAAAAGTAAAGTGGTGTGAATACTTTCTGAAATCATTGCAGCACATAGAAGCATTTGACATCCATTTTCTTGTTGACCAATGTGTTGTTGTTTCCTCCAGGGTTCAGGAATAAACGAGTCGTCCAACCAGAGCCTGTGCAGCGTTGGCTCTCTGAGCGACAAGGAGCTGGAGGTCAGTATGACTACACACCTGTGCGTGTGGCGGTGAGGGAGGACACTTTATTTTTATTTTTTATGAGCATGGCCTTATTTCTAGTACAGCATATTGGATGACTCATTCATATTCCATTAACCCAGCTCAATGTAACATCGATAAGATTAGGCTACTACATGATACTAAAATGTTCATGTATACCAATCATGAGGTCGCTACAACAGGTAGAGAGAGAAATATGAGTAATCCAGACAGTGATACAGTGGGGAAAAAAAGTATTTAGTCAGCCACCAATTGTGCAAATTCTCCCACTTAAAAAGATGAGAGAGGCCTGTAATTTTCATCATAGGTACACGTCAACTATGACAGACAAAATGAGAAAAAAAATCCAGAAAATCACATTGTAGGATTTTTAATGAATTTATTTGCAAATTATGGTGGAAAATAAGTATTTGGTCAATAACAAAAGTTTCTCAATACTTTGTTATATACCCTTTGTTGGCAATGACACAGGTCAAACGTTTTCTGTAAGTCTTCACAAGGTTTTCACACACTGTTGCTGGTATTTTGGCCCATTCCTCCATGCAGATCTCCTCTAGAGCAGTGATGTTTTGGGGCTGTCGCTGGGCAACACAGACTTTCAACTCCCTCCAAAGATTTTCTATGGGGTTGAGATCTGGAGACTGGCTAGGCCACTCCAGGACCTTGAAATGCTTCTTACGAAGCCAATCCTTCGTTGCCCGGGCGGTGTGTTTGGGATCATTGTCATGCTGAAAGACCCAGCCACGTTTCATCTTCAATGCCCTTGCTGATGGAAGGAGGTTTTCACTCAAAATCTCACGATACATGGCCCCATTCATTCTTTCCTTTACACGGATCAGTCGTCCTGGTCCCTTTGCAGAAAAACAGCTCCAAAGCATGATGTTTCCACCCCCATACTTCACAGTAGGTATGGTGTTCTTTGGATGCAACTCAGCATTCTTTGTCCTCCAAACACGACGAGTTGAGTTTTTACCAAAAAGTTCTATTTTGGTTTCATCTGACCATATGACATTCTCCCAATCCTCTTCTGGATCATCCAAATGCACTCTAGAAAACTTCAGACGGGCCTGGACATGTACTGGCTTAAGCAGGGGGACACGTCTGGCACTGCAGGATTTGAGTCCCTGGCGGCTTAGTGTGTTACTGATGGTAGGCTTTGTTACTTTGGTCCCAGCTCTCTGCAGGTCATTCACTAGGTCCCCCCGTGTGGTTCTGGGATTTTTGCTCACCGTTCTTGTGATAATTTTGACCCCACGGGGTGAGATCTTGCGTGGAGCCCCAGATCGAGGGAGATTATCAGTGGTCTTGTATGTCTTCCATTTCCTAATAATTGCTCCCACTGTTGATTTCTTCAAACCAAGCTGTTTACCTATTGCAGATTCAGTCTTCCCAGCCTGGTGCAGGTCTACAATTTTGTTTCTGGTGTCCTTTGACAGCTCTTTGGTCTTGGCCATAGTGGAGTTTGGAGTGTGACTGTTTGAGGTTGTGGACAGGTGTCTTTTATACTGATAACAAGTTCAAACAGGTGCCATTAATACAGGTAACGAGTGGAGGACAGAGGAGCCTCTTAAAGAAGAAGTTACAGGTCTGTGAGAGCCAGAAATCTTGCTTGTTTGTAGGTGACCAAATACTTATTTTCCACCATAATTTGCAAATAAATTCATTAAAAATCCTACAATGTGATTTTCTAGATTTTGTTTTCTCAATTTGTCTGTCATAGTTGACGTGTACCTATGATGAAAATTACAGGCCTCTCTCATCTTTTTAAGTGGGAGAACTTGCACAATTGGTGGCTGACTAAATACTTTTTTCCCCCACTGTACATTCAATACCACCTTGCACACTCTTGCCTGCGTCTAGCTGATCTAGGGTGCAATTATTAGTCCAACAGTTGCAAACAAGAGTTTCTATTGGACAAATTCAGGTATGTTTATCCCTGTTTGGTTCCGCTTGCAATTGTTTTTCAAAAGAATCGGCGGAATAAATACACCCCTGATCACCCGCACACAGAGTTCACTTTCATAGCAGCCACATACAAACAGCATGATCACATAATTCCTTCTCACATCTATTCACTCTCCTCCTCTCACCTTTGCCCTTTGCTTGTGGACTTCAGTGCACTGCAAATCAGCTGTCTGTGACCAGGCAAAATTAACGCCAAGCCAAACCTTCATATCGTAACCGCTAACCTCTACACACAGCCTACATCCTTATCACCAAACTGTATTAGCGAACATCATAGTCAACATAGCTACTAGAACTAACGCGTTAGTAAACCCGCTACAATCATGCAGTACAGTCAGCAAGCAGTTTAGCAGTTACATCGGCGGGGCCCCGGTGGTAATAAATTAATACAACCAAAAGCTTACCTTGACTTGGAAGAGTTCCAGTGTTGGATAGCCATAGCCAGCTAGCTAACATAGCATCCCTCTCTGTTTGAACCGGGTGTTTGAGTAGGCTAAACTAGCTCGCTGCATTCGCTAGCAAAGTGAAAAAAATACTACTAAATATAGCTTGCTCTCTCTCCCTCTCTTGCTTCTCCTTAATTTTTTTATTAATAATTTTGTTCAAAACTGTTTAATCTTTAATCATGTTATGTACTGCAGTGCTAGCTAGCTGAAGTTAATGCTTTCAGTACTAGATTCATTCTCTGATCCTTTGATTGGGTGGACAACATGTCAGTTCATGCTGCAAGAGCACTTATAGGTTGGAGGGCATCCTACAAAGTTGTCATAATTACTGTGGAAGTCTGTGGAAGGGGGTGAGAACCATGAGCCTCCTAGGTTTTGTATTGAAGTCAATGTACCCAGAGGAGGACGGAAACTAGCTGTTCTCCGGCTACAACATGGTGCTACCCTACAGACTGCTGTTGAGGCTACTGTAGACCTTCATGGCAAAACAGTTTGTTTTATTAAATTATTTGCTAACGTGAATATATTTATTATAGTTTTATCTAAAAATGATAACTTTTTTCAATGTAACTTTTTATTTTTATTAAATTCACTGAGGAGGATGGTCCTCCCCTTCCTACATTTACATTTACATTTTAGTCATTTAGCAGACGCTCTTATCCAGAGCGACTTACAGGAGCAATTAGGGTTAAGTGCCTTGCTCAAGGGCACATTTACGTCATTTAGCAGACGCTCTTATCCAGAGCGACTTACAAATTGGTGCAATCACCCTATAGCCAGTGGGATAACCACTTTACAATTATTATTTTTTTGGGGGGGGGGGGGGTAGAAGGATTACTTTATCCTATCCCAGGTATTCCTATTCCTCCTCTTAGGAGCTTCCACGTGCATGTACACACACACACACAATTCAGTCCCATTCAAAATACTATTTTCCCTAACCTTAAACCTAGCCCTAGCTCCTAACCCTAGCTCCTAAACCTAATTCTAACCTGAACCCTAAACCCCCTAGAAATAGCATTTGACCTTGTGGGGACTAACAAAATGTCCCCAGTTGGTCAAATGTTTGTTTGTTTACTATTCATGTGGGGACTTCTAGTCCCCACACATATAGTTAAACACACACACACACACACACACACACACACACACACACACACACACACACACACAATCAATCAATGGAAATTAGGTAACCCAGAAAAGAGGGACACAAGTTATTCTGTAGTTGTCTTTCTTCCAATGGTGTGTACTGTGGGATCCCTTTGCTTAGACACCAGAGAAGAAGCCCAGTGACCAGAGAACCAGGAAGAGGAAAGGAGAGCAGTACGATAAGGGAGGCGCAAGAAGTCACAAAATTAGCGATTACTTTGAGGTGAGTGAAAAATTCATGACGTGCGCAGCTTTCTTGCTAACATATGGCTTACCTGCATGTGAAGCACTTTAATTAACGCTCTTGATTTGAAATAGATCATTTCTTCAGACTCTTTGTCTGTGCTTGTACATTCATCCTTCAATTGTTCAATCATTTCTCTCTGTTTCTCTTGCGCGCACGTGCTTTGGCTCAGTTTGCCGGTGGTAGTTGCCCTGCTACCAGTCCGGCGTGGGGCATCCCTCCCCTGGTGCTCTCTTCCTCTCAACACTCACACTCTAACCCCCCAGTGGCGGTGAGCACCAGCTCTCTTTATGCTCCCTCACTTAACGACTAACATAACTATCAGTGTAGATCAATGGGAACAGTCTGAAATGTCTCTCCCCCCTTCTTTCTCATTAGGTGCAGCAGGGCAGTCCGTCATCCACCGGCTCAGCAGCTCCCGCAGAGCCCTCCTCTTCCTCCTCCTCCAGCTCTCTGAAGCCTGCTCTACTCCACTCCTCGTCCTGCCACAAATCTACTCAGGTAAACAGCCCTGCCTGGCCTGGCCTCCCAACTTACCTGACATGGCTAGATAGGGTGGTCTCCCCTGGCACAGCTCACATCCACCTCTGCCATATTAGAATGCGCTGTTGTTGTGCCACTCCATACTAGGCAGTTGAAGTAATCCTATCCTTAACTTGGAAATAATTGGAAAGCTGGTTATTGACCACCAGCCTAACTACGCATTTGTTGATTAATCAACCCTATTGATGGATGCATTGTCCCTTCTGTCATTAGTGCCTTTTCTATTAACTTTTCTCAAACCCCACTCTCTCTCTCTCTCTCTCTCTCTCTCTGTCTCTCCAGTCGGACTTGACGCTTGAGAAGCTGACAGCATTAGAGAACAACAAGAACTCTGACCTAGAGAAGAAGGAGGGACGGATAGACGACTTACTGAGGGTAAGACATTGTTTCACATCTTTATCTCTTTCTACGGATTTGGAGTTACTCGGTAGAATAAAAACTTTTGTACGTTTTATCACAGGTGTGTAGGAGAATCCAAAATGTTTAATGTGACCAAAACGTTGCTTGTTTATTTGCAAATCATCTGAGTTTACCTTTTTTGTCTAATTACATCTCCCCAGCTTGTCAAATGATATCTCCCGAGTGGCGCTGTGCCACTAGAGATCCTGGTTCGAATCCAGGCTCTGTCATAGCCGGCCGCGACCGGGAGACCCATGGGGCGGCGCACAATTGGCCCAGCGTCGTCCAGGGTAGGGGAGGGAATGGCTGGCAGGGATGTAGCTCAGCTGGTAGAGCATGGCGTTTGCAATGCCAGGGTTGTGGGTTCGATTCCCACGGGGGGCCAGTATGAAAAAAAAAAAAAATGTATGCACTCACTAACTGTAAGTCGCTCTGGATAAGAGCGTCTGCTAAATGACGTAATTGTAAATGTTGGGTAGTTACTTTGATAGTAGCTGTAGGTGTCTGATAACTAGGGTTGCAAAATTACTACTGATAACTGTATACAAACACACATTGTTTTTAAGGCTAACTGTGACCTGCGACGCCAGATAGACGAGCAACAGAGGGCGCTGGAGCGGTGCAAGGAGCGCCTCAACAAGTGTGTGACCATGAGCAAAAAGCTGCTTATCGAGAAGGTGAGTGTCTGTATTTCCATGGGCACCCTTGGTCCTAAATGTCCAAACAACAAACTGATATGGTCAAACTTCAAAACTAGCAGTACTTAGTGCAAAATCGATGCTGAGTGGCATAAGGGTCTGTTCACACAGCAGAAGAAGCACAACCTGGCTCAAGATAAATTCTAACCCTGGAGTACTAGCTACCTGGTAGTTAAATGGCAATTCCACCACTTCAACCTCATTTTAGTTATCTCCAGCACAATACCAGTGTGTACATATGTGAAAACGGTGCATTTCTATGTTTTGTTGGAAAAAAATATCAAGTTAAAAAGTTCTACCCGATGACATCGTCAAAAGTTAAAACAGTGATTTTTAAAACGTGAGTTTCACAGTTAGACCCTCCCTCTGGCTAGAAACTCATTGCAGGTTTTGAAAATCACTCTTTTTATTACTTCCCAGAACCATTTTTTAGGACCTTATCTCTTTAACCATAGATCATAGAAACGTGCCATTTTCACATATGTAGACAATGGTATGGTGTTGAAGATAATGATTATGAGGTTGAAAAGTGGCAGAATTGCCCTTTAATTAATTGGCGAGAGGTTCATAGGAATTAAAGAATTGTAATCAGCTGTGTGTGTGTGTGTGTGTGTGTCCAGTCGAAGCAGGAGAAGAGGACGTGCCGGGACAAAAGCATGCAGGACCGCCTGCGACTGGGCCACTTCACCACCGTGAGACACGGAGCCTCCTTCACCGAGCAGTGGACTGACGGATACGCCTTCCAGAACCTCATCAAGTCAGTACAAACACACACTCTCAACCTCTTCAAGTGAACACACACACAGCTTAGAGGCACACATACATACACTGTACACCCAACACATAGAAATAAATAGAATAACTATGATTTCTATGGTCCAGCACTGTGCCACCCTCACTGCCCCTCATTGTGTCTGCCTCTCTGTGTGTGTGTTCCCAGGCAGCAAGAGAGGATAAACTCTCAGAGGGAGGAAATAGAGAGACAAAGGAAGCTGCTGGGTAAGAGGAAGCCCTCCACCTCCTCCACCACCACCACCACCACGGCCCAGAGCCTCACCCTCCTCACCACCCCCAACACCATGGAGCCTCCAACCACCCCCAACAGCTCCGGCACCAACAAACGCAAGAACAAGAGCAACGGACAAGACAACGAAGCGTAAGGAAGAATTGTACCTTTGGCTTATCTTTGAGTGGGTCATGTTCATTCGGAAACAAAATGGAAGAAAACATAGGAAAACGGGGAGGGACTACCTGAATTTGTCCAGTAAGAAAGACTCCTTTTCATTTTCTGTTGCAAAATGTTTTCCCTTGAGTGTCCTTATGAACACGACACAGATATAGGGAAAAGGGTGTCCCAATCCCAAATCGACCCTATGCCCTTGTAGGAATTTGAGACTATTTAATTGATATAGGTAATATGGTGAAACTTCCACCTAGCCTATCAGAGGACAAGTTGGAGCTATTACGATATTGCTTACACCTGTTGAATCCATTCAGATCTCCACAAGTACAGAGGGTCTAGAGGTCAATTTGGGATTTGGCCAGTGTTGTTGACTTATGTCAAGCCCCCACAGTATGAGTTTGGAACGATAGTGGCACGATTCATGTGTCGCAGCAATTTTTCATGACCTTTAGGTCATTCACGAAAAACAGTCGCACACTACTCCGCGGCTGTCCTACCTTATCGGTGACTAAAACCAGATTGTTGCCCTTTGCCTCCCTCCATAGGATCCATGAGATTTAACAATAACGTTTGACCGAATGTAAACTTCCTGCCTCCCCCCATTGTCTCACTCAGTAACTTTCCATACACATAGTTATTATCCACCCTCCATTGACACCAACATATACATTCATTATACATGTAAAGTAATCAATAAGTTCTAGTATGGTAACATGAATAAGTCTATTTCAAGCTAGAATCCAACAAGGGTAAAATATGCACATCCAAGTTGTTCAGGTGCAAGCTTCCACACAGGTGTAGCTGGTCCATTAATTAAGCACCTAACTGGGACAGTGTTCAGTAGACACGAAACTAACGAAGATTACTTTGTTTTAAAGTTGACCCTTTGTCATTGAACCACACAGGTTGTCGCTTGCAGAATATCACGAGCAGGAGGAGATTTTCAAACTCCGGCTTGGGCATCTAAAGAAGGTACTGTCCTCCTTTCGCTGTCATCTCTGCAAGAAACATAGGAGAAATGCAATACACAATAAATCCAAACAATACTGTCATCAGACTAACAAGTGTGTGTGTCTCCTGTAGGAGGAGGCAGAGATCCAGGCAGAGCTGGAGAGGTTGGAGCGTGTCAGGAACCTCCACATCCGGGAGCTAAAGAGGATCCACAACGAGGACAACTCCACGTACGCTCCCCTTTGCCTTCATCTCTTTTTCTGCATTCCATTCCAATTACCAAACTCGTTCTCACTGCAAAGCACTAGCACACCTGATTTATGCCCCGCACATTGACTCTGTACCGGTACCCCCTGTATATAGCCTCCCTACTGTTATTTTATTTTACTGCTGCTCTTTAATTATCTGTCATTTGTATTTTTTACTGATCTATTTTTTTTCTTAACTGCATTGTTTTTTAAGGGCTTGTAAGTAAGAATTTCACTCTACGGTCTATGTCTACACCTGTTGTATTCGGCGCATGTGGCAAATAAAATGTGATTTGATTTGATCATGGTCCCAAAGATTAAAGGCAGGTTGACGTTTATTGTCATGAATCTTGCCCTGTAGGCAGAACTGAGAGATTTCCGCTAGCTGGGCCAGCTGTAAAGTCAAAATTGGCTATATTGTAAAAATTCATGAAAACAAAAATGTAACCTTTAATTTAAGGTTAGGGTTAGGCATCAGAGTTGGCAGTGTGGTTGGGGTTAAAATACGATTTGATGACTTTGTGGCCACACCAGATAGTGACCACTCTGCAGAGCTTTATCCAGGGAAAGATTCATGACAATAAATACCAACCTGCAGATTGAAGACCTTGATTATTTGAATCTAGTGTGTTTAGTGCTGGGCTGGAGCAAAAGCTAGCACATCCTGTAGCTCTCCAAAACCAGCCAGAGTACACAACATTTGGAGTGGGCTGTCCTGTTGTATGTTTATCCTCCTGGAATGTAGCATGTACCTGTTCCTTTGATCAATCCTCATTCAGAAACTGACCTGTGGCCTCCCCCTCTCATCAGATTTAAAGACCACCCCACGTTGAACGACCGATACCTGCTATTATATCTGCTGGGACGAGGTGGCTTCAGTGAAGTCTACAAGGTGACCACTTTTTTAGGCTTGGTGTCAGTAAACGTCAGCAAAGAACTGAAGAAAATTGTTGCCAACATCACCGTCACTGACCCTAGATAACATGAAAACAGTCTAACCAGCTCTGCCAGGGCAAGTAAAATTGTCAGTGTGGTGTTGTCTCATTTGTTTCTGGAAGTTGCTAGCAAACTAGCCAACGTTAGCCAGTTAGCTTGGGTGCTCAACTGCCGTTGTGAGATTAGAACGCTCAGATTAACCCTACTTCTTGGCCAGAGCGTCCAGTGTTCGCTCTAAGCGCTCAAAGTGAACGAACAATCTGACAACGCTCTGAATTTACGAACAACCCAGAGCGCACTCTGTAACACTGGAGGCAATTTACGAAGTCCATCCATCCATGCTATGAACTGAATATTGCTCTATATCATTCCATTGGTTTGGTCTGACTCTGTATTTACTCTGTGTTCATCCCTAGGCCTTTGACCTAACCGAGCAGAGATACGTGGCGGTTAAGATCCACCAGCTCAACAAGAACTGGAGGGACGAGAAGAAGGAAAACTACCACAAGTAAGGAAGCCTGCGGCTGGGCGACCATGTTGTGTCCGCCAAACAGCCCTCGCAGTGCACAGGATAATCATTTGAAGTAGACTGGAAAGCACTTAATGGAAAACGAGTTTGATATACTGCTGTTGGCGGTTTTATCATATACAATGCAGTTTCTCGCTTTTTTCTTTAGATTTGAGTAAATAATTGCTGCCTTCTCAAGGAAATCATCCAAGAGAAATTCTAAGATAATTGACGCTACAATATTCTTAGAAGTAAGGTAATACTAGTAAATCAGTTGTGTTATGCGTACAGAAAATGTTGCCTCCAGTCGTTGGCAGTGTTTTAAATATTTGGCTCTGCCCATAAAATAAAGGCTTTTAACTTAATCACACACAAACTCCTTGGATGGTTAATGCATATTTGGTTGATGTAATACCCCCTTATTCTGTACATCCATTATCCGGTTGTTGGGATTTTCCACGATGTTCTTGGCTGTATATCTTCATGTGACTGCTTAGGTCCGACGCTGTAGACATCTTCTCTGTGTGTGTGTGTGTGTACTGTGTTAAATCACTACAGTATTTGACCTTAGTGCATTCATGTTTGTTTCAGGCACGCCTGCAGAGAGTACAGGATCCACAAGGAACTGGACCATCCCCGAATAGTCAAACTGTATGACTATTTCTCACTGGACACAGACTCGTAAGTCACTCAATCACTAACTCATTGATGAATAGGAACTTTCATCCCTGCCTTTATTCGTAGGCAATCTAGTCAATTTAGCCCTTAGTTCTGTGTCTGTATGGTGCTTCCCATTTTATTATATGGTTTTCTCCTAATTTTAAAAGGCTTTAATGTGTGTGTTCTCCACCCCAGGTTCTGCACAGTACTGGAGTTCTGCGAGGGCAACGACCTGGACTTCTACCTGAAGCAGCACAAGCTGATGTCTGAGAAGGAGGGCCGCTCCATCATCATGCAGATCGTCAACGCACTCAAGTACCTCAATGAGATCCGCCCGCCCATCATCCACTATGACCTCAAGCCAGGTCTGTCATGCCACGGTCCCTGACAACCCTTACCCTAACCAACCCCTGATAATCCTAACCTAAATCGTTGTGGCAGTAGGCTTGTGCTGTGCAGGAGTGACCGGGTCAAATATATACAGTACCAGTCAAAAGATTGGAAACAAGTACTCATTCCAGGGTTTTTCTTTAATTTTACTATTTTCTACATTGTAGAATAATAGTGAAGACATCAAAACTATGAAATAACACATATGGAATCATGTAGTAACCAAAAAAGTGTTAAACAAATCAAAATATATTTTATATTTGAGACTTCAAATAGCCACCCTTTGCCTTGACAGCTTTGCACACTCTTGGCATTCTCTCAACCAGCTTCATGAGGTAGTCACCTGTAATGCATTTCAATTAACAGGTGTGCCTTCTTAAAAGTTAATTTGTGGGATTTCTTTCCTTCTTAATGCGTTTGAGCCAATCAGTTGTGTTGTGACAAGGTAGGGGTGGTATACAGAAGATGGCCCTATTTGGTAAAATACCATGTTCATATTATTGCAAGAACAGCTCAAATAAGCTAAGAGAAACACCAGTAAATCATTAATTTAAGACATGAAGGTCAGTCAATACGGAAAGTTTCTTCAAGTGCAGTCGCAAAAACCATCAAGCGCTATGATGAAACTGGCTCTCATGAGGACCGCGACAGGAATGGAAGACCCAGAATTAACTCTGCTGCAGAGGATAAGTTCATTAGAGTTACCAGCCTCAGAAATTGCAGCCCAAATAAATGTTTCTTAGTTGAAGTAACAGACACATCTCAACATCAACTGTTCAGAGGGGACTGTGAGAATCAGGCCTTCATGGTCAAATTGCTGCAAAGAAACCACTACTAAAGGACACCAATAAGAAGAAGAGACCTGCTTGGGCCAAGAAACATGAGCAATGGACATTAGACCGGTGGAAAAACCCTTGAATGAGTAGAGTAGGTGTGTCCAAACGTTTGACTGGTACTGTATATGTCAAACACTTGACGGTATTTGAGGTGCACTAGATTTAGCTTGGATTTTACACCTTTGGGACTATTCCATTGGTTCGACTTGCAAACTAAATAGAGCGCAGCTTATTTGAAAGTATTTGATTGTGTTTGACCCTGCTGTGACGTCCAAGCATATCTGGGTATTAAATTAGCCGGTCCACTATAGTCTTCCCTTTTTATAGGATTTTGTAGCAGACACCAAATAAAGTTCAAGGTAAAATGTATGTATCATATGCAATGTTCCCTCTAATTTTTTTCAGCACTGAGCAAATTTCAGGTCTGCTGAGCTCAAACTTGAACGTTGTGAAAATTCTGTGCAACTTCCAGCACGCGTTTACTGTAAACACTGAGGCTGTACCCGCTTTTAGTTAGTTTTAAGTGGCCGAGTAGGCTACTGTGGCTATTTTATCATAACATAGGCCTACCAGAGTGGCCTACCATCAACTATGGCGAAAATGCATCCCATAACATTTTAACATGGAAATAGCTGTTCTATCATTCAGCCTAAAGTAGCAGCCAATGTGTGGTGTTCAATGTAGACCTACATTCCATGAGACTTTTGGAAAAAAAACATGCAGGGCTTGACATTAACCCATTTATCCACTTGAGGTGACTTAAAATGTTTTTTGATGCAAGAAACCACTTTACAAAATATATTACGTTATTATTCCCATACCATTATTACTGAGAATTAGACAAATTATGCTACCCTTTGCCTATTGGTTACTTAGCTTATTCAAGCCTGTCTCAAAATACAACACTGCCTTTAATACAAAAAAAAAAGCTCTTTACCTGACTCTCTTTTCAAAGATGTCTAGAAATGTATACGTTTTGTGCTCTTGTAGGAAGCAATCCCTCCCCTAATGCTGACTACAAATGATCTATAACTGGGCTAATAACTAACTAGCAAAGGATATTAGCAAAATGTGCACACATGGCAACATGCAGCTCTCACTTTGAGTAAGTAAGTGGCACAGATCCGTATACGGCAGTGGTCTATTTGTATATAGGCCTACTGCAGCTCTGATTGGTTATACCGCACCGGTCTGTGTAGAGTACGGGCTAAGTCGTGCGTGTCAATGCAATAGAATCCTACTCCATGCATTCTGCCTACAACAAAATCTCTTGCATAGTTAGTTTTGTTTCGGTATGTTGCATTGAAAGTGACTAATATTGCGTTGATTCAATCACAATTGCCACAGTAAAGGGAAACATTGATAGTGTTAACTAACAGGGAAAACTTTAGAAAGTTGAGTAAAGTTCAATCTCATGCTTCTCTCCGTGGGCTGATATTGTATTTCTTCTGCGCGGCAGTCTCCGCTTCTGCGCACCCACGCAACGCATGCAACTTAGAGGGAATATTGACCATATGTATGAAATACAATGAACTGCTTACTCACAAATTACCTCTCAATAATCAAAAGATTCATCACAATGTGTGTTTGACTACATTTCCCATATCTCCCTCTCCATAGGCAACATCCTCTTGGTGAACGGCACGGCATGCGGCGAGATCAAGATCACCGATTTCGGCCTGTCCAAGATCATGGACGACGACAGCTACAACTCTGTGGACGGGATGGAGCTGACCTCCCAGGGAGCAGGGACTTACTGGTACGCACTTACACACACACTTGCAAGCACACATACACGTGTGCAAGCAAAACACACACATACACACAAAGTTTCCATTGCTGACTGTTGTAACATTCACACACTCAATCTACATTGAAAAAAATATATACATTTTACATGCAACAATTTAAAAGATTTTACTGAGTTACAGTTCATATAAGGAAATCAGTCAATTGAAATTCAGCAGGCCGTAATCTATGGATTTCCTTATGATCTGTTGGTCACATATACTGTATCTTTTTAAAAAAAGGTAGGGGCTTGGATCAGAAAACCAGTCAGTATCTGGTGTGAACACCATTTGCCTCATGCAGCGCGACACATCTCCTTCGCATAGAGTTGATCAGGCTGTTGATTGTGGCCTGTGGAATGTTGTCCCACTCCAATGGCTGTACGAAGTTGCTGGATACTGGCGGGAACTGGAACACGCTGCCATACACATCGATTCAGAGCATCCCAAACATGCTCAATGTGTGAGTATGCAGGCCATGGAAGAACTGGGACTTTTTCAGCTTCCAGGAATTGTGTACAGATCCTTGCGACATGGGGCCGACATGGCGACGGATGAATGGCACGACAATGGGCCTCAGGATCTCATCACGGTATCGCTGTGCATTCAAATTGCCATCAATAAAATGCAAGTGTGTCGTTGTCCGTAGCTTATTCCTGCCAATAGCATAACCCCACTGCCACCATTGGGCACTCAGTTCACAACGTTGACATCAGCAGACCTCTCACCCACATGACGCTATACACACTGTCTGCCATCTGTCTGGTACAGTTGAAACGGATTCATCCTTGAAGAGCACACTTCTCCAGGGTGCCAGTGGCCATCGAAGGTGAGCATTTGCCCACTGAAGTCTGTTACGACGCCAAACTGCAGTCAGGTCAAGACCCTGGTGAGGACGACGAGCACACAGATGTCCTTCCCTGAGACGGTTTCTGACAGTTTGTGCATGGAACATTTCTGGGATCTTTTATTTCAGCTCATGAAACATGAAACCAACATGTTTACATGTTGCGTTTATATTTTTGTTCAGTATAATTTACTAACTAATTATAATGCCCCCTCTGCAGGTACCTGCCCCCAGAGTGTTTTGTGGTGGGGAAGGAGCCCCCCAAGATCTCCAACAAGGTGGACGTGTGGTCGGTGGGGGTCATCTTCTACCAGAGCCTCTACGGACGCAAGGTAAACACACAACGCTTGAATTGATTCCCCTTCGCACACTGTGTGTCCTTGCAATGTTTTGCTAACATCATGCCTGACAAATGTCACTGTCTGAAACTTTACTCTAGAACCAGTTGTGTAAGTCTGGTAGGGAGGCTACTGAAACTCTACATTTTAATAAATATTTATTTGCTAGTCCCTTCAACCCTTCTGCTTTTGTCCTTTCAAGCAACAATGATCTTGAAAGTCTTGGAGTTTGTAGGCTTTCAAAGAACTCCTGCCTCATTTACCCTCTTTTCCCCCTCTATCGCTTTTCTGTCTCTCTCCGTAAATCTCTAACATTCCTTTTCTTCCTCTCTCCAGCCGTTTGGACACAACCAGTCCCAGCAGGACATCTTGCAGGAGAACACCATACTGAAAGCCAAAGAGGTGCAGTTTCCCCCCAAACCTGTGGTCACCACAGAAGCCAAGGTACGCAACACACATTTGTAAACACACACTTACTTGCATGCACACAAACATTCACACTCCGTCACTCTACCGTTCTCTTTCCACGCACACACACAAACTTTCATTCACTCGCACACACACACTCTGTCACAGTCCGCTAAACCATGTAATCAAACTCCCATCTCTTTAACTCCTCACAATCGTTTACCCAGATTAAATTGTATAGTGAGTGAACCATCCACCATTCCTTTAACTTCACAAAATAATCCAAAAGTCTGATGCTTGGGAAAATGGTCACAACGAGGGACCAGCGTGTGTGTGTTTCAGGGTAGGGGGGTGTGTCGAGCTCCATCAGCTAGGACTAGACATTGGATAATCAAATCTCCCCATTCTTGCTCAATTTTGCATGCATTCTGTCGTGGACAATTTTAGTACTGAGAGAGACTTGTCATTTCTTTAACAATCATCTTTATTCAATATCGATTTAATTATTGCAATAATGAGACTGGTCGACCCAACATTCTTGACTGTTGGCCGAGAACCTTTACAGAAAATGCTGGTTCTTATATAGCTGACACTTGTTAGCGCAAGCTATCTCTAGTGACCATACGCCCAGATTAGCTGCAGGGAGCTAGAGTGGAGACCATGAAAACACTGCATTCGTAGAACAGAAATGACTTACTATTTGTTATGTATTAATATCAAACACATTTTTCTCTCACACTTCTCAAACAGATACAACTGTATATTCATTCACACATCAAGTCTTCTCTTAATTTGGGCTCTAATGGAGCAACTGTTGAACATCTGAGCTTGTGGTTGTTTTGTGGGGAGTGTGTATGAGTGTGTGTATCCCACATCTGTTGCTATAGGGTAATGATGTTAGGGACTACAGGATGAATCTCAATTGTTTTCCAAAATAATAATTGCTTGCCAAAAATGTAATTTTTGTAATGCCTATCCTGGTTATAGGTAACAATCCTTCCTATGAACTGCCTACATTAGTATGCATATTATTCGTTAATTGTGGAAATAAATTAACTGTAAATAAATAAAATAACTGTATACAATGCAATTGAGGTGAGGGCGTTGGAAATGCTTTTGGCAGGTAATCTGCATTGGTTCTGTGGGTGGCACTGTGTGCTCTTTTTAAAGGATGGGGGGGGGGCGAAATATACTTCTCCCATGGGGCAAACAAACTCAAAAGGGGTGATGATATTAATGAACAATAATTTGGATCAAAATGTGCAAATTGTTCAAACAGATCCGCAAGGTAGATGGATTCTTTTAAATATGTTATTGGACCATAAACAGATTTGGCTCGTTAATCTATACGGTCCAAATAATGATAATCCACGCTTCTTTGAAAATATATATACAAATGTATTATAAAATTCTAGCAAAATGCATTGAGTATGGAATTAAAAAGGTATTGTAGGATATTATTCATTCTAATCACACATGTTTTTTACATGGACGATACATTGGATATAGTATAAGGCAAGTACTGGAAACGACTAGAATTTATATATAAATGCCTGGAATATTTCAATTTTGGAGAATCTCTTATACAATGGGTTAAGGTTATGTATAGTAACCCTAGGTGTAAAATAGTAAATAATGGCTACTTCTCAGAAAGTATTAAACTGTCACAAGGAGTAAAACAAGGTTGTCCACTATTGGCATATCTATTTATTATGGCCATCGAAATGTTGGCTATTAAATAATATCAAGGGGCACTAGAAATCTAGGGCTTAAAAACAAAGGTGTCATTGTACGCTGATGATTCATGTTTTCTTTCAAATCCACAATTTGGATCCTTCCACAGCCACATACAGGATCTAGATAATTATTCTAACCTCTGGATTACAACCAAATTATGATATACAGTGGGGAGAACAAGTATTTGATACACTGCCGATTTTGCAGGTTTTCCTACTTACAAAGCATGTAGAGGTCTGTAATTTTTATCATAGGTACACTTCCAAAATCCAGAAAATCACATTGTATGATTTTTAAGTAATTAATTTGCATTTTATTGCATGACATAAGTATTTGATCACCAACCAACCAGTAAGAATTCCGGCTCTCACAGACCTGTTAGTTTTTCTTTAAGAAGCCCTCCTGTTCTCCACTCATTATCTGTATTAACTGCACCTTTTTGAACTCATTACCTGTCTAAAAGACTCCTGTCCACACACTCAATCAAACAAACTCCAACCTCTCCACAATGGCCAAGACCAGAGAGCTGTGTAAGGACATCAGGGATAAAATTGTAGACCTGCCCAAGGCTGGGATGGGCTACAGGACAATAGGCAAGCAGCTTGGTGAGAAGGCAACAACGGTTGGGGCAATTATTAACAAATGGAAGAAGTTCAAGATGACGGTCAATCACCCTCGGTCTGGGTCTCCATGCAAGATCTCACCTCGTGGGGCATCAATGATCATGACGAAGGTGAGGGATCAGCCCAGAACTACACGGCAGGACCTGGTCAATGACCTGAAGAGAGCTGGGACCACAGTCTCAAAGAAAACCATTAGTAACACACTACGCCGTCATGGATTCAATTCCTGCAGCGCACGCAAGGTCCCCCTGCTCAAGCCAGCGCATGTCCAGGCCCGTCTGAAGTTTGCCAATGACCATCTGGATGATCCAGAGGAGGAATGGGAGAAGGTCATGTGGTCTGATGAGACAAAAATTGAGCTTTTTGGTCTAACCTCCACTCGCCGTGTTTGGAGGAAGAAGGAGGATGAGAACAACCCCAAGAACACCATCCCAACCGTGAAGCATGGAGGTGGAAACATCATTCTTTGGGGATGCTTTTCTGCAAAGGGGACAGGCGACTGCACCGTATTGAGGGGAGGATGGATGGGGCCATGTATCGCGAGATCTTGGCCAACAACCTCCTTCCCTCAGTAAGAGCATTGAAGATGGGTCGTGGCTGGGTCTTCCAGCATGACAACGACCCGAAACACACAGCCAGGGCAACTAAGGAGTGGCTCCGTAAGAAGCATCTCAAGGTCCTGGAGTGGCCTAGCTAGTCTCCAGACCTGAACCCAATAGAAAATCTTTGGAGGGAGCTGAAAGTCCGTATTGCCCAGCGACAGCCCCGAAACCTGAAGGATCTGGAGAAGGTCTGTATGGAGGAGTGGGCCAAAATCCCTGCTGCAGTGTGTGCAAACCTGGTCAAGACCTACAGGGAACGTCTGATCTCTGTAATTGCAAACAAAGGTTTCTATACCAAATATTAAGTTCTGCTTTTCTGATGTATCAAATACTTATGTCATGCAATAAAATGAAAATTAATTACTTAAAAATCATACAATGTGATTTTCTGGATTTTTGTTTTAGATTCTGTCTCTCACAGTTGAAGTGTACCTATGATAAAAATTACAGACCACTACATGCTTTGTAAGTAGGAAAACCTGCAAAATCGGCAGTGTATCAAATACTTGTTCTCCCCACTGTATGTATACATACATGCAGACATACATACATATATATATATACACACACACACATATTTTGTATATATGGGGATTGTAAATGATGCAGACAATTACATTGATGGAAGCTACAATCTATCTGCAATATTAAAGCTGATCTACCCCCTTTACCTCCCTCTCTCCGTCAGGCCTTCATCCGCCGCTGCCTGGCCTACCGCAAGGAGGAGCGCATCGACGTGCTGCAGCTGGCCCAAGACCCCTTCCTCATGCCCCCCTTCCGCAAGGCCCTGGCCACTGGAGCCGGGCCCTTGGCGTCGGGCTCCACACCCTCCACGTCCAGCGCCTTCAACAGCAGTGCCTCAAACTGAGGCGCCCAACGCCACCCTAGAGGGCCCGTGGGGGCCACATTACTCAAACGCCCTCCTTTCTGAAGAGAGGGATGGGGGTAGGAGGATGGAGGGGAGAGGGTAAAAACAGAACAAGGGATGGGGATGGAGGAGTAATAGCTGAAGCGCCCTCCCTCTCCCCACCCCTCCTAAGACACAAAGGGGCAGTGCCAGTCTGGCTTGTCTATAAGACCCAATGGCTGCCCACGCACATGTACACACATACCCCTGCCACAAAGAAGGGAAAGACCTTACTTGCCCTGTCCAGTGGGCTGCATCTCAGGGCCATTGGAAAATGGCCTAAAGTCATGGTGTGTGTGTATAGTGTGTGCCCTGTGCATACCTGTTTTCGGGATAACCAAACCGCGCCATTCCATTTGATGTTTTGAGAGAAAAGCTTTTTTTAAATACATTTTTGCTTGAGTTGTATCGTAAGTTGAACTCTATATATTTTTCCAATAATATAATAATCTGCAGCCAGTCCAACCCCCCCCCCCCCCTACACAATTGTGAGCCATGAAGTTTTTGGAAGGGTTCAAATGAAGGGGGAGTTTCTGTTTCTGATGACCAAAGTTGAAGGCATTCCTGGTTGATACAACAGTTACATTATACACACGTCTAACTGACAAGCTAAAGAAAGCAATCGTTTTCACTAGGATTGTCACTTTTGACTATTTTAATCAGTTTGAAATAATTGCTTGGAAATCGTACTGGGAGTTGACTTTGTTATTTGGATGGTTGTCCACCTTTTTTCATGAGGCTTGCCCCCAAAATGGAGAGGGAGAGCGACTTAATAGAACTGCATATAAACCATTAAACTGACTTTTGGTATGACTTTGTGGTTTGTTAGCAAGGAGTTATGTCAAAGATAATACTCATTCATTGCAAATCGTGCAGTATAACAATCTAAATTCCAACATGACTTAAATATTGGCAAAGTTATTTTAGTACATTGTGATACCTGATTTCACTCTTGAGCATAGGCCTGTTGTATACCAGAGAAAAGCAGAATAGCTTAACTTGTAATACTCAAATATACACAGACATACAGAGCTAGCAACCCAACGACTGCCTGAAGAGCCAATCTCATAACGTGCCTATAGAAAGTATTCACACCACTTTTTACACATTTTGTTGTGTGGATTAAATTGAGATTTTGTCACTGACCTATACATAATACCCTATAATGTCAAAGTGGAATTATGTTTCTAGAAATTTTAACAAATGAATTAATGGAAAGTCTTGCGTCAACAAGTATTCAACCCCTTTGTAATGGCAAGCATAAAGTTCAGGAGTAAAAATGTGCTTAACAAGTGACATTCTATGAATGACTACCTCATCTCTGTACCCCACACATACAATTAATAATCTGTAAGGTCTCTCAGTTGAGCAGTGAATTTCAAACACAGATTCAACCACAAAGACCAGGGAGGTTTTCCAATGCCTTGCAAAGAAGGGCACCTATTGGTAGATGAGTAAAAAAAAATGAACAGACATTAAATATCCCTTTTGAGCATGATGAATTTTAATAATTACGCTTTGGATGGCGTATCAATATACCCAGGCACTAGAAAGATACAGGCGTCCTTCCTAACTCAGTTGCCGGAGAGTAAGGAAACCGCTGAGGGATTTCACCATGAGGCCAATGGTGACATAAAACTGAGTTTAATGGCTGTGATAGAAAACTAAGGATGGATCAACAACATTGTAGTTACTCCATAATACTAACCTAAATGAGTGAAAAGGAAGCATGTACAGAATAAAAATATTCCAAAACATGCATCCTGTTTGCAATAAGGCAGTAAAGTAATACTGCAAAAAATGTGGCAAAGAAATTGACTTTATGTCCTGAATACAAAGCGTTATGTTTGGGGCAAATCCAACAACATCAGTGAGTACCACTCTTCATATTTTCAAGCATGGTGGTGGCAAAATCCTAGAGGAAAACCTGTTTCAGTCTGCTTTACAGACATTGGGAGATATTCACCTTTCAGAAGGACAATAACCTAAAACAAGGCCAAATATACACTGGAGTTGCTTACCAAGACGACATTGAATGTACCCGAGTGGCCTAATTACAGATTTGACTTAAATCGGCTTGAAAATATATGGCAAGACTTGAAAATGGCTTTGTATCAACAACCAACTTGACAGAGCTTGAAGAATTTTTAAAAGAATAACATGCAAATATTGTACAATCCTTGTGTGCAAAGCATTTAGAGACTTACCCAGAAAGTCTCACAGCTGTGATCGCTGCCAAAGGTGATTTTAACATGTATTGACTCAGGAGGTGAATACTTATGTTAGAATTGTAAATATCCTTTTACGTAAGGTGTTCTGTGCTGGTCCATTATCATTGCCATGTTCATATGGGTAAAGAACCTGAAAAATCAATCACAAGCCTCCTTGTCTACATTTAAATCGACACCAAGCATTCACTTGTAGTAAAAGGATTGACTTGTTGAATTTGCCAAAGAACAAAAGCACATAGTATAATCCCGACGTCAAAGCTTTCAATAGACACTTGGTGCGAGTGGGGAGACGAGAACAGACAAGACAAACGTTCCAATGCTGTTCCAACGCATGGTGAAATTAAACAATTTTTACCTTATCAGCACAGTAAAAGAAAAACTATTAAAACATGCACAATCTATATTATTCTGTGGCTATAGTGGGGTTAAACCTCAGAAAGACACAAACAATTTGAAGAAAAATAGGCAGAAAACCAGATTTGTGCCACTCCAGTTTTGCTTCTGGAGCAAAGTAAGAAGCATGCGATACATAATAAGAACCCATTCCAGTGCTGCATCTCAGTAGTTCAACTTCTCCTTCTCTCATAGTCTCCCTTCCTTTCATTTGTACTGATCTTTAATAATTGAACAGGTCAATTGGAAACATCTGATGCTTTCATCTATCCAGTGTCATAAGATCTGTGTATAAGAAGGAAAAGAGACAACCAGAAGCCACTTAGCTACTATTAGGATGCAATCCTGGGATGTGCTCCAAAAGCTTCAGATAGCTCCCTTCATAACACCTACTAGTCTAGGTGGACTTGAATGTGTATAATTTAACCGTTTTTATCTTGTCCTTTCAAATGGTCAATATGGAAATCAAACAAGGAAACAAGACTTATTGGATTGGAACTCACACCAGTGGTGAATCTCAAAAGTCATTTCTCCAGTCTTCTCCCCACCCACTCAAAACATTATAGGGAAGCAAGGAGAGCATTGTAGGAGAAGATCCGTGGAGAGGAACTTTTGAGATTCACACATTATGAGGAAATTGGGGTTTTCACACCCAGGGTAAGTCCTCATCTTCCTCCTCTATCGATTGTAAAACTGAGATGACACCCACGCCAGGCCCCACTTGAGGTTGGTCAACATGAACTTGAGCGCCTTGGTCCACTGCTCCTCCGAGTTGAACTGGGTCTTGATGGAGTAGGAGCCACCCCTGCCACCCGTGTCCTCAATCTTGCCCTTTTCCACGTCCATCCTGAAAAAAGGTAGTTAAAGACTTGGGGGTTTGAGGCTTATTTATTTCTCAAGAGGGGTATGAAAGAACCTGGCGCAACATCTACAGCTGCTGACACCAACATTTGTATCTAAAGCCAGTACGCTATGACAAACTAATCTGCAGATTTCTCATGCTAGTGACTAGTTGGAGGCAAATGTTCATGCAGAGACAAAGGATTAAGCTGACCAACTCCAGTTCTTTGTGTAAATTTGGCAAGTTATTAAATCAGAGTACCACAGTATGAGTCATAATACCCATATAACATAGCAGTCCCTTAAGGGATTTTAGAAAAACTTAAAATAAGGGCTGTGTTTCATGATAACCGTGTAAATCGCTGTAGGACAAGGTGACTTAATATTTTCGCCTGTATTTAGCCCCCCAAAATGAAATGCTAATTAGATGCTAATGTGGCTATCATAAAGAACTACAAATGCCATGATGATGTGGATGACACTGCAGAGGCAAGAATCTCTGGATTAACTATCTGTTAGTTAAATTTGCCTCCCAAGTGGCGTAGTGCTCTAGGGCACAACATCGCAGTGCTAGCTGTGCCACTAGAGATCCTGGTTCGAGACCAGGCTCTGTCGCCGTCGGCCGCGACCGGGAGACCCATGGGGCGGCGCACAATTGGACCAGCGTCGTCCAGGTTAGGGGAGGGTTTGGCCGGCAGGGGTATTCTTGTCCCATTGCTCATGTGGCGGGCAGTGCACGCTGACACGGTCGCCAGGTGCACAGGGTTGCCTCTGACACATTGGTGCTTCCGGGTTAAGCATGCATTGTGTCAAACAGCAGTGCGGCTGGGTTGTGTTTCCAAGGGACCAGAGTCTGTTGCTCTTTTGTATTTTGGATTGAACAGACAGACAGACATACAGTGACTGCTAAACCACCTGCTGCCCAAAAGAGGACATCTACTTTGGAATCTGTGAGGGTTCCAATAAGAGGCAGTACTACTAGGAGGCAGTATTGTATCCAGAACCATCTAAACCAACAGTGTTCAGCAGTTCCTCAAATCTACAGAAACACCTGTGTAAAACACTCATCTAAATAAATAAATAAATGAAATATTAAAAAACAAGGGAATGTATTTGTCAAATCTGAATATGAAAAGGAGTGAAAAAATTATAATATGAATTGGCAAAATGAAGAAAGAAACTAATTGATTTAGTTGTATAACATGCCAAACTTACACAAATAACTGAAGTTGGTCAGCTTTTGACAGCTTAATCCTTTGTTTCTCTGCATAATCCATAGATGATTACAATTATAATTTGATGATGTCTGCTAGACTAGTTGACTGCCCTGTAGGGCAGGCAGAATCCCGTGTCTCCCTTCTCCACCTCGAACTGCTGCACAGTCCAGGAAGGCCAACATGGCATGGTCAAACTTGTTGTCCCAGAAGAAGCGTAGGCCCCCTGAACAGTACAGTGGTAGCTCCTACACACACAAAGAGGAAAGAGAGAGTGGAATGTACCATTACAACATGGCCTATTCACGGGGGTTGGCTTGGCTAATGAGTATTGCAAAATAATATTTAAAGGATAGATCACTCTTTCACAGCTCATGAAACATTTTTTGTTGTTTGTCTCCATATAGTATCCAGTGGTAAGTGTGTTCATGTGCCTTTTGGTTTGAAACCTCACTTGTTGGTAACAACCATTACCTTGGACTTGTCTGTAAGTGACTCCAGGTTTGAGTGGTTTCCATATGGGTCCAGGCGGTATCTATAGAGAGAGGTTCAAGAAATTCACCAAGATATTTTACATTATTTTAATGACGCATGTTTATTTGGATATGACAAAGGAGCTGATTAAAATACAGTTACTTCTTTGGCAATTGAACATATTACATGGCGTAAAAGGGTGTGTGCCACGTCTATGTCCTTGTGTGTGTCATGTCTGACCTCTGGAAGCGTAGCCCCATCTTGTTGGCGAGGGCGTGGAGCAGTAGCACGGTCTGACCCCAGGCGGCATTGATCTCGTTCCACTCTACGGGGACACTGGGTAGTCGGCCCAGACGGAAGTTGTTGATAGTGCCAAACTGGCCACTGTGCCTGGGGACCAGAGACAAAGTTATTATCAGCACTAGAAACTATCAATGTAAAGGATGCCCTTCAAAATTCTATGTGAAGATGAGGGGTGAGAGACAGAGGCAGCTGTGCTTTCATTCTAAATACAAGCAAGCAAGCGCCACCACTTCAAACAGAGGAGCTTAAGTCGCTAAACTGACATACAGTGCCTTGCAAAAGTATTCTTCCCCTTTGGCGTTTTTCCTATTTTGTTGCATTACAAGCTGTAATTTTTATGGATTTTTATTTGGATTTCATGTAATGGACTTACACAAAATAGTCCAAATTGGTGAAGTGAAATGAAAAAAATAACTTGTTCAAAAAATTCTAAAAAATAAATAACGGAAAAGTGGTGCGTGCATATGCGATCACCCCCTTTGCTATGGAGCCCCTAAATAAGATCTTGTGCAACCAATTACCTTCAGAAGTCACATAATTAGTTAAATAAAGTCCACCTGTGTGCAATCTAAGTGTCACATGATGTCAGTATATACACACCTGTTCTGAAAGGACCCAGAGTCTGCAACACCACTAAGCAAGGGGCACCACCAAGCAAGTGGCACCATGAAGACCAAGGAGCTCTCCAAACAGGTCAGGGACAAAGTTGTGGAGAATTACAGATCGGGGTTGGGTTATAAAAAAATATCAGAAACTTTGAACATCCCACAGAGCACCATTAAATCCATTCTTAAAAAATGGAAAGAATATGGCACCACAACAAACCTGCCAAGAGAGGGCCGCCCATCAAAACTCACGGACCAGGCTAGGAGGGCATTAATCAAAGAGGTAACAAAGAGACCAAAGATAACCCTGAAGGAGCTCCACAGCGGAGGTTGAAGTATCTGTCCATAGGACCACTTTAAGCCGTACACTCCACAGAGCTGGGCTTTACAGAAGAGTGGCCAGAAAAAAGCCATTGCTAAAGAAAAAAATAAGCAAACACGTTTGGTGTTCACCAAAAGGCATGTGGGAGACTCCCCAAACATATGGAAGAAGGGACTCTGGACAGATGAGACTAAAATTAAGCTTTTTGGCCATCAAGGAAAACGCTATGTCTGGCGCAAACCCAACACCTCTCATCACCCTGAGAACACCATCTCCACAGTGAAGCATGGTGGTGGCAGCATCATGCTGTCGGGATGTTTTTCATCGGCAGGGACTGGGAAACTGGTCAGAATTGAAGGAATGATGGATGGCGCTAAATACAGCAATTCTTGAGGGAAACCTGTTTCAGACTTCCAGAGATTTGAGACTGGGACGGAGGTTCACCTTCCAGCAGGACAATGACCCTAAGTATACTGCTAAAGCATCAATCGAGTGGTTTAAGGGGAAACATTTAAATGTCTTGGAATGGCCTAGTGAAAGCCCAGACCTCAATCCAATTGAGAATCTGTGGTATGACTTAAAGATTGCTGTACACCAGCGGAACCCATCCAACTTGAAGGAGCTGGAGCAGTTTTGCCTTGAAGAATGGGAAAAATCCCAGTGGCTAGATGTGCCAAATTTTATAGAGACATACTCCAAGAGACTTGCAGCTGTAATTGCTACAAAAGGTGGCTCTACAAAGTATTGACTTTGGGGGGTGAATAGTTATGCACGCTCAAGTTTTCAGTTTTTGTGTCTTATTTCTTGTTTGTTTCAAAATAAAACATATTTTGCATCTTCAAAGTGGTAGGCATGTTGTGTAAATGAAATGATAGAAACCCCCCAAATAATCAATTTAAATTCCAGGTTGTAAGGCAACAAAATATGAAAAATGCCAAGGGGGGTGAATACTTTGGTCAATAATTAATGTGTGTGTCTGTGTGTTTTAGTGTATGTATATGTAACAGAGTTATATTGGTGATTCCCCTTGCCACTTTATTGTTAAGCCAATGGGTTTTTGGTTTTGTCTTGCCTTCACCTACTCAACATGGCATCTTATTGGCTGGTTGGCGTAGCTTGCTTACGAGGGAGGATGTTTCAGTTAGAATCGTCCCAGTGAACAAGCACCAAACCAGCGGTTGCAAAGCACTGTACATCAAAAGGGATTTTTATGCTCCCAAGTGATGATGTAAATGTATAATTTATATGAATTTGTTTGTAAATGTTATTCGAACATCACACATAAGATGCAGTGTTTTTTGGTGAATATTTGTTGTGCATTTTGTTGTAGAGAATTCCAGCTAATACTAGCTAGCTACTTACTGTGTCTGGTGGAGGGGTTGTATATTTTGTACAGTGCGTGAGTGCAGAGTTGGATGGTGAGCCGTGCATTGCATGACGTGCAATTTTGTGCTGTTCCTATCAGAATAAAGCTCCATGAATGGTGTTACAAGATATAATAAAAATCCAAAGCGACTTACAGTCATGTGTGCATACATTTTTACGTATGGGTGGTCCCGGGGATCGAATCCACTACCCTGGAATTACAAGCGCCATGATCTACCAATTGAGCTACAGAGGACCAACACGAGTTCGTGTTGATGATTGATTGTACACAACGCAAGAAGAGTACTATTACAGTAGTGCCGTGACCGTTCTTCTGGATCGGATCATACTTCGCTGGATTTCCATCTCAGAATTTCGCCGTGGTTGCCTTTGAAGAATCAGATAAGACGTTGCTGGTGCAGTTCATGGCAATATCGCATTTCGCCACAAGAGGGCGCTACTGCAGCGTTTTACTATCGAAATGGATGATTTCTATGGTTGAGACTTTCTCTTCACGGATAAACGATATAACTTTTGTGTTACTTGTTTATTTGCAATTCTATAAGTAGGGTGAGTTTTACCAGTGTACTAAATATAGGTTAGATTTTGACGTGATGTAAAAAAAAATATATATATATTGCTATTTACATTTTTATTAGTGTGTTGATTTCCAATTGTTAAGATGGAAGGTGTTGAGAGAGGTAGGGGTTTCCTGACATTTAATCTGTCACCATCTGTTGGTAGGGGTTCAGCCAAAATTCCAGTTGCTTCTACACCTATGCCTAAACTGGAGGGTTTTGGGAGTTTTGATGATAGTTTAACCATGGAAACGCCCAAAGATGTGTATGAAAGAGTTTTGCCAAATGCAGGGAGTGGGGAGGTCTCCATGGATTTCATAGCAGACATAGTACAGCAGATTGGTCATTCCATTGGGGAGAACATTACCTCCTGTTTGGAGTCAAAGGCAATTGTTGGACATGTTGGTGACAATGTAATGGGAAATGCATGCAGCTCTAGGGGTATGGATGTGTCAGTCTGATATCAGGGAACCGGTGTACTTTCGGGGGGATGGCTCTGAAAAGTGCACAGTGCATGAGTGGGAGGATATGGTCATGGTTTACATGCGTAAGAGGGGCGTATCTGTGATGGACCAAGCAGATGAGGTTATGGGTAGGCTTATGGGAAGGGCCCATGATGTTGTTAAAGTGGGCATACGCAGCAATCCCTCCATTGATTTATCTAAAGGCCCGAGTCCCATCTTTGACATACTGAAACAACATTTTAGTGGCACTGCTTTTTCAAGCATGCCCCTCGCTGACTTTTATGCCACATTACCTCTGACTGATGAACAACCATTCGACTATTGGCTCAGACTGAACAGGGCTATGGAGGTTGCTGAAGATTGTCTAAAGAGACAAAAAAAAAAGTGTTGAAGACCCATCTCGTGAGCTCACAGTCATGTTCATCAGACATTGCCCTAACGCTGAACTGTCGCTTATCTTTAAGTGCAAACCATTACAGCAGTGGACCGCTGCAGATGTTCATGAGAGGTTGGATTAATACAGGAGGGAGCAGAGGTACTCTCACTTATCTAAGGTGACCCCAGCCATCGCAACAATGAAGCAGGAAGTTGGTGCTGTCATGCCAATCACCATGCCTGCTGTGAGGCCCCACATGGTAGTACCTGTAGCTCCTCCAGTGACAGGCATGAGGCAAGAGGTCTTGATTCAAATACAGGGCTTTAATGCTGGTCAACCCGTGAGAACTGGTTTAAAGAAAGAAAAAATACATTAACAAAATAATGCCATATGCATGTCTCACACATCTGGCGTTATAATCAAGCTCATACAGCTAGCCACTTATGTATATTTTACACCAAAACTGACGCACGTAAACACAAACACCCTCATAGCAAAATAAGTAGTCAACAAACCTCATTGCTGCTTATCACACAGAGGTACTAAACATCCTTTTAAATGTCCTTTATCTTCTTCTGTATACTTTCTTTGTAAGTATGCACTTAAACACGATAACAGTGGAAAAATAATTCGCTTTTGGCGGTAAAGTTTCCTCGGTGCGTCGCTAAAGGCGCTCGGGTGACAACACTCGGGCGGAACCAATAATTAGTTCCGTCTTGCTGTAAACGTACAATTCAGAAGAAATTAAATAATAAAAAGTGCAAATACATGAAATAAACTGGCGACAGAGGCAGTTACACTCCCACCAAATCACAAGTGATTTCTTAAAACTTGGAGACAAACCTACTGCATGAATAAATAAAATGAAACTCTGTCCTAATAAACAACTAATAAACTGTGTGTGAGTGTATGATAGAACCATCAGTCTGCTTCTAGCAATGTAACTGTTTTCTGAATGGGTCTCTCCAGGTAAACAGGTTTGGCTGTACGCTTTCCTCTTCCATCCAGGGAGGAGTCACTGATGAGTAACTTGAGTCTCCTCACTCTTTCATCACTTCCAGGATACACCTCGATGACTCTTGCTAGCTTCCATTGGTTTCGTGGTGTGGCAGCATCTTGTAACAGAACAATGTCACCGACCTTTGCATTTCTGCGATCTTTGGTCCACTTCTGTCTGTGTTGGAGATTCAGGAGATACTCCTTTTTCCATCGTACCCAAAAGTTGTTGGTTAAGAGTTGAACTCTGCGCCATCTTTTGCGGAGGTAGAGATCCTCCTTGACAAACTTTCCAGGAGGAGGGAGAATGATTGTGGATTTCATGGTCAAGATGTGGTTTGGTGTCAAGGGCTCTGGACTGGTAGAATCGTTCAGATGATCAGTGGTTAGAGGTCTGCTATTCACAACCGCCATAACCTCATATAGAAATGTTCGTAGGGAAGAGGAGTCAAGTTGCCTGGACGACTGTTCTAGAATGGACGCCAGGACACTTCTGATAGTGCGGATTTGTCTTTCCCAGACTCCACCCATATGACTTGAGGCAGGGGTGTTCATGATGAACTCGCAGCCCAAATCTTTGAGCTCTTCTTGATCCATCTCTTTCAGTGCTTCAATGAACTCACGCCTTGCTCCGACAAAGTTTGTCCCTTGATCACACCTTATCTGCCTTACTGATCCACGAATGGCGATGAATGAACGCAGAGCATTGATAAAGGCATCTGAGGTCAAGTCATCAAGTGCTTCAATGTGAACTCCTCTTGAACACAACGGACATAGTTTGTGCAACTGGTTGGCTTTGTCTTTGACCTTTGTCTCCTTATGATGTCTAAGGCGTTGAATTTCTTGAGAGAGAGTTGCTTCTTGGACCATCTTGATTATGGTCAGCTCCGCCTCTTTCCTTTCCTCCAAGTTCGAGGCCTCACAGGACTTTGGCTTGAGACCTTTGATTTCCTTAGCACGGCGCTTGAGTCTGGCAACAGCCTTCACCATTCTTGCCCAGTCTGAGAACTTGTGTAGACGATCTAAAATTGTTTTTGCTTCTTCTGCCTGAGTGTCATGAACCTGAGCTTTCTTGACCTCTGGGTCACTGCTCTCGATCTCTCCCACCATGACAACTCCAGTTGGTAGCTCTTTTTGCCAAAGAAGGTCTGGACCTGTGAACCAGTTAGAAGCTGTGAGTTGTTCTGCTGTGACACCCCTTGAGGCGTGGTCAGCTGGGTCATCTTCTGAAGCCCTTTCTACAAAATCAGATTCCAACACCTTGATGACGTCTGTTGGAAGGACTACTTCTTTGATCTGTGTTCTACAGACATAGTGCACTTCGTTTGGGAGATTTGGAAGAACTGATGTCACTTGCTTCACAATGACTTGATGGCTTATTCCAAAGGCATCTCCAAAGTCAAGACATGGGTTGCCATAGCCGACTACACTCCAACCCAAGTCTGTTCTCTGAGCAAAGGGCTCATTTTCTTCTCCAGCAACCACTTGTCTTGGTACAAGAGCTTGAGGACAGTTGTAGCCAATTAGTAGGCCGATGTCACAGCTCTGCAGAGGAGCAATTTCATCTGCAATGTGCTCAAGATGAGACCATGCCTTGGCAGTCTCTGGTGTGGGAATATGATCTCTGTTTGCAGGGATGAATTCTCTTGAGTAAGTTCCTGGCAGGTAGATTATCTTATCGGAGTAGAATCCTCTTATTTGTAGATCAGTCAGCCTTCTGCTAGGCACCACTGTATTTCTTGAAGCCATTGTGGAGAGCTTTAACTGGACTGGTTCATTTTTAGTGTGAAGCATCTTTGCTGTCTCTTCAAGGATGAAGGTCGTGTCACTCTGTGTATCGAGAAGAGCGTACACAAGGACTTCATGATTTGGCTTACTTGTAGTGGACAACCACACAGGAATGACTGAGGATGTATGGGTGCCTTTCACATTCTGGATAACTCTGTTAGATGTTACCTCGCGTGGTGGTTTTGTCACCCTCTCTTGTGAACGATCTGTCGTTCCTTCTCTTGACTTGTCACTCTCCATTTCTCCATCAGTCCTTGTTGACATTCCTCTTTCTTTGCTGCGATTATCGTGTAGGCAGGTTGGATGTCCTTTCTCACAAGTATCACAGATCCTTCTATTTTCACACTCCTTTGAGCGATGGCCAGGCTTCAGACAGCCAAAGCACCACTTCATCCCCTGAACAAACTTGACTCGCTCAGAGATGGTTTTATTCATAAATTTCCAACACTTGTGTAGACTGTGACCTGACTTCTCACAAAAAACACAGCTTGTGGAGAAAGCTTTTTCATCTGAGTTAGTTGCTAGTACCTTTGCTCCGAGAGCTCTGTTCTTTAAAACATTGATCTGCTCACCTTCAGCAGGTTTCAGAGCATGGAGAGATGTTATTGGGTTATTTGCAATCTTAGCTTCACGTGTGAGAAACTTTACAAACTGCTGGAAGCTTGGGAATGTGTGACTTTCTTCCTCCACTTCTATGACCTTTCTGTTCCATCTCGAGGTCAGCCAGTCTGGAAGCTTTGCAAGTAACTTCTGGTTCTCATTGCAGTCATTAAGTACTTCGAGGCCTCTGATCTGAGTCATAGCAGCCTCACAGCTCCGAAGAAAATCAGCAAACTCTTGAAGTTCGATACTGCCTTTGGAGCTTATCTTGGGCCATGCCTCCAGCTTATCTCTGAATGCTTTGGCTATGAGGAATGGATTTCCATATCTTTCCTCGAGAATCCTCCATGCTGCGTGATAGGCTGACTCTGAACCAAGCAGGAAGTAGCTCTCTATAGCCTTTTTAGCAGGTCCACCCACATACTTTCGCAAGTAATATATCTTTTCTTCGGCTGGAATGTTTTTCCGATCAATGAGTGTCTGAAAAGAAACCTTCCAGTCATTGAATCTGAGTGGGTCGCCATTGAATATTGTTGGTTCAGGTATAGGAAGACGACCTGCACTGATGGACTCTGCAAGTGCTCTAACAAGAGCTGCTGTGCTGTCATCCTGCTTTGAATGTGCCCGGTCTTGTGGTGAAGAATGGTGCTGCAACAGATTATTTTCATGTTTAACTTCTTCCTTTTCCTTCATACAGACACTTTGATGGAGTAGACTGCTTATTTCTTTATCTGAGCACTCACTCTGATCATACACTCGCTGACGTGCCTTAGCAGCCTTTAACTTTTTAACTATCTCTAGTCGCTCCAGTTGTCTCCGCTTTGCATCTAGCACCTTTTGTCTCTCTGCAGCTTCAGCTTCAAGCCTTTCCAATTCCTCAATGCAACACTCTTGTTCTAGTAGTACTTCTAGAGTAGCTTCATTGGCAGCAACTTCAGCAGCGGCATCTTGTCTGCTAACAGAAATCCGACTTGAATGTCTGGAGCTGCTTTGAGCATGAGAGGACTTAGTGCATTGGGATTTGATACTTATCTTGTCTGAGGCTACAGACTTGAATATAGACGATGTCGCCCTGTTGCTTCGTTGTTCATCTCCTCCACCGTTATCTTCTGTCTCCAAACGATATTTTGCAGTTTGGATGATCTTCCTGGTTACTGCATCACAGTTGTCAATTCTGCGACGTGTGTCATGGTCAGGGTTGTCTATGCGCCTTAACTCATCATAAGCAATGTTCAGATTCTCTGAGGCAGCACTTATTTTGCTTATGTGTTCATGTAGCAGGTTGTTTGAGCATTGTCCACTCAAAGCTTGCTTGGTGTCTTTAGCAATAGCCTTCCACTCCTCATAGCTCACAGTGAAACGGTGAGCAAATCTTCTTATTTGCTCATTGTACAGTTCTTGGCCCTTTTCTGTTAACTTTCGGTCTCTTTGGCTTCTGCGTGGTGCTTGTGAGGAAGTGTGGTCATTAGCTCTTGTGCCTTTAGTAGCCTGTGGTTGCATGTCTATGCACTGCTGCTCTATACTTTCACCTACATTAACCTGCTTTCTCCCAGAGGTAAGACTAGGCTCTGACATTGTTACTTGGTGTACTTAAATTTGGGTTAAATCTAATTTGGCCTGTAGCTAAGTGATTCAGCTCCCATTAGCTATTCACATTTATACTATTTTTACCACTAATATTATTTTTTAGAACATATTCACTTCTACTTCACACAAATCAATATCACGTTGTTCTATGAAATGCAAAATTCAGTCTCTTGGTTGTAGCTTAGTTAACACTTAAACATACACACAACTATACCGTATGAATATGAAGGCAAAATGTGTCAGTCTCTTGTGGGAAATAGTTTAAGCTTCTTTGCATCAGCTGGATTCATGGTAAGGCGCCTGGATTCTTCTGTGGATGCTGCGGCTGTGTAAATGTCAGGAGCAGATGCACACTCTTGGATGTAGAGATGTCCCTTCTTGTCCATGGATCACGGCTCTTTGGTACTGTCTTCCTCGTCTACTCATGCAGAGCAGTTGAGTTCTCACTGTAGCTCCTCCAGTGACAGGCATGAGGCAAGAGGTCTTGATTCAAATACAGGGCTTTAATGCTGGTCAACCCGTGAGAACTGGTTTAAAGAAAGAAAAAATACATTAACAAAATAATGCCATATGCATGTCTCACACATCTGGCGTTATAATCAAGCTCATACAGCTAGCCACTTATGTATATTTTACACCAAAACTGACGCACGTAAACACAAACACCCTCATAGCAAAATAAGTAGTCAACAAACCTCATTGCTGCTTATCACACAGAGGTACTAAACATCCTTTTAAATGTCCTTTATCTTCTTCTGTATACTTTCTTTGTAAGTATGCACTTAAACACGATAACAGTGGAAAAATAATTCGCTTTTGGCGGTAAAGTTTCCTCGGTGCGTCGCTAAAGGCGCTCGGGTGACAACACTCGGGCGGAACCAATAATTAGTTCCGTCTTGCTGTAAACGTACAATTCAGAAGAAATTAAATAATAAAAAGTGCAAATACATGAAATAAACTGGCGACAGAGGCAGTTACAGTACCTAATGCGTTGCCTTCTCCAGCCCAGACTGTTCAGGGCTCAGCTGAGCCGATGGAACGTATCCTTGCAATGCTGGAGCGTGTGCTGGAGCAGAGGCCACAACAGTCTGACCGTAAGTTCCAAAATGAGAATAGGAGCAAATTGAAGTCTAATGGGCCATGTAATGTGTGCGGGGATGCTGGACGTGATACTTACTTTCACTGCAGGGCCAATCACCTCTGCTTTCTTTTTCATGTAGCTGGCCACGCACGCTCTCAGTGCCCCAAGGCCGCAGCTCTGAGCACAGCTGGTGGAGTCCCTACAGTAATCACTGCTCAGCTCCTGGGAAACTAGCAGGCCTGCATGTAGAAGGGGAGAGTGTTGGGCCTTTTGTAGAGTCCCCATCGGCGAGAGCTGTTGATTTGGAGTCTGTATATAAAAGTGTTTGTGACGAAATGGAGACTGAGAAGAGTATCATAATGCAGAACACACAGAGACTTTCCCCATATCATGATTTATTCTATGCCAAGGTGTTAATAGGAGAAGTAGAAGTGAGAGCTATGCTTGACAGTGGGTCCATGGCTTGTACCTTGAGCTCTAGGGTCTTACCTGTTGAAAAGTCCATCATTGAGTCCTACAGAGGTAGTCTTGGTTGGTTGTGGTGGGTTGAAGACGAGGCCTTCGGGAGTATGTGAGCTGGAGATGGAGGTGTACGGCTGTAGAGTTGCCGTGCCTACACTGGTGGATGAAGGCCAGAGTGATGACCTCATCTTGGGCAGCAATCTCCTAAAGCACTTGATTCGCCACCTGAAGACTAATGGAGATCTCTGGAAGAGGGTTTATACTCCTGTGTGTGATGGGGGTGAGGAGAGCAAGCTAATCAACATGATGGCTAATGTGGAGAGATAGTGAAGTACCTGACAAAGTTGGAACTGTGAGACTAGAGCCTATGCAGGAGCACTTAGTCTGGGGCAGACTACGAAACACTCAGAATCTATCAGCGGGCAGTACTGTTTTCATTGAGCCCAGCAGTTCAAGGTCAACACCAAGGTCAATCCTGGTAGGGAGGACAGAAGCTCTATTGCGGGGGGATGGGTGGCTCCCTGTTAGAGTGATAAACCCTTCTCAGAAGACAGTGACATTGAGACGAAACGCCACTCTAGCCGATGTCTTTCCTTGCATGGCTCTAGAGGACTTTGACTGTTTGTGTGTGAATGATGATTCATCAGCAGCTTTTCAGCAGCAAGTGCAGAGAACGGCTGATATACTCACTGACTTCCAAGATGACTTGACACTGACTGATGACGGTTCCAGCCAACTTCACGATACTGACGGACCTGACAGTTCAATCAGTCCTGAGGTCTTACGTGACTTAGGTTTGACTGATATTGATGTCGACTCCTGTCAAGTGTCCCCTGCTGGTAAGAAGAAACTCATCAAGCTCACAGCTGAGTACCAGTCCATTTTTTCCAGGCACAAGTTGGATTGTGGAAAAGCTTCTGGATGTCTTCACCGCATTCAACTGAGTGATGAGAAACCCTTTCGGATGCCCTACCGACGCCTTTCACCAAATAATTATGAGAAGCGCAAGCAAGCATTGAATGAGATGGAAGAACGTGAAATCATAAGGAAGTCTAGTAGTGAGTTCACCTCTCCCCTTGTCCTTGTATGGAAGAAATCTGGAGACCTGAGACTCTGTACTGATTTTCGTTTGCTCAATGCTCGCACCATCAAGGACGCACACCCACTCCCTCACCAGGCTAATGCGCTGGCTGCTTTAGGTGGAAATGCCTTTTTCTCGACAATGGATCTTACCTCTGGCTACTACAATGTGGAAGTGCATGAGGATGACCGGAGATTCACAGCTTTTACGTCGCCATTTGGATTGTACGAATACAATCGTATGCCACAGGGGTTATGTAATGTAATGCTAAGCTACAGGACTGTTTTGCTAGCACAGACTGGAACATGTTCCGGGATTCTTCAGACAGCATTGAGGAGTACACCACATCAGTCACTGGCTTCATCAATAAGTCCATCGATGATGTCGTCCCCACAGTGACCGTACGTACATACTCCAACCAGAAGCCATGGATTACAGGAAACATCCGCACTGAGCTAAAGGGTAGAGCTGCCGCTTTCAAGGAACATGACTCTAACCCGGACGCTTATAAGAAATCCTGTTATGCCCTCCGACGAACGATCAAACAGGCAAAGAGTCAATACAGGACTAAGATTGAATCGTATTACACTGGCTCTGACGCTCGTCGGATGTGGCAGGGCTTGAAAACTGTTACAGACTACAAAGGGAAGCACAGCGCGAGCTGCCCAGTGACACAAGCCTACCAGACGAGCTAAACCACTTCTATGCTCGCTTCGAGGCAAGCAACACTGAAGCATGCATGAGAGCACCAGCTGTTCCGGATGACTATGTGATCACGCTCTCCGTAGCCGATGTGAGTAAGACTTTTAAGTAGGTCAACATTCACAAGGCCGCAGGGCCAGACGGATTACCAGGATGTGTACTCCGAGCATGTCCTGACCAACTGGCAAGTGTCTTCACTGACATTTTCAACATGTCCCTGACTGAGTCTGTAATACCAACATGTTTCAAGGAGACCACCATAGTCCCCGTGCCCAAGGACTCTAAGATAACCTGCCTAAATGACTACCGACCCGTAGCACTGACGTCTGTAGCCATGAAGTGCTTTGAAAGGCTGGTCATGGCTCACATCAACAGCATTATCCCAGAAACCCTAGACCCACTCCAATTTGCATACCGCCCCAACAGATCCACAGATGATGCAATCTCTATTGCACTCCACACTGCCCTTTCCCACCTGGACAAGAGGAGCACCTACGTGAGAATGCTATTCATTGACTACAGCTCAGCATTCAACACCATAGTGCCCTCTAAGCTCATCACTAAGCTAAGGATCCTGGGACTAAACACCTCCCTCTGCAACTGGATCCTGGACTTCCTGACGGGCCGCCCCCAGGTGGTAAGGGTAGGTAACAACACATCTGCCACACTGATCCTCAACACGGGAGCCCCTCAGGGGTGCATGCTCAGTCCCCTCCTGTACTCTCTGTTCACCCATGACTGCATGGCCAGGCACGACTCCAACACCATCATTAAGTTTGCCGACGACACAACAGTGGTAGGCCTGATCACCGACAACGATGAGACAGCCTATAGGGAGGAGGTCAGAGACCTGGCCGTGTGGTGCCAGGGCAACAACCTCTCCCTCAACGTGACCAAGACAAAGGAGATGATTGTGGACTACAGGAAAAAAAAGAGGACTGAGCACTCCCCCATTCTCATCGACGGGGCTGTAGTGGAACAGGTTGAGAGCTTCAAGTTCCTTGGTGTCCACATCACCAACGAACTATCATGGTCCAAACACACCAAGACAGTCGTGAAGAGGGCACGACAAAGCCTATTCCCCCTCAGGAGACTGAAAAGATTTGGCATGGGTCCTCAGATCCTCAAAAAATTCTACAGCTGCACCATCGAGAGCATCCTGACTGGTTGCATCACCGCCTGGTATGGCAACTGCTTGGCCTCCGACCGCAAGGCACTACAGAGGGTAGTGCGTACGGCCCAGTACATCACTGGGGCCAAGCTTCCTGCCATCCAGGATCTCTATACCAGGCGGTGTCAGAGGAAGGCCCTCAAAATTGTCAAAGACTCCAGCCACCCTAGTCATAGACTGTTCTCTCTGCTACCGCACGGCAAGCGGTACCGGAGTGCCAAGTCTAGGTCCAAAAGACTTCTCAACAGCTTCTACCCCCAAGCCATAAGACTCCTGAACAGCTAATCATGGCTACCCGGACTATTTGCACTGCCCCCTCACCCCATCCTTTTTACGCTGCTGCTACTCTGTTAATTATTTATGCATAGTCACTTTAACTCTACCCTCATGTACATATTACCTCAACTGCCTCAACTAGCCGGTGCCCCCACACATTGACTCTGCAACGGTACCCCCCTGTATATATATAGCCTCCCTACTGTTATTTTATTTTACTTCTGCTCTTTTTTTTCTCAACACTTTTTGATGTTGTTGTTTTATTTTTACTTTTTTTGTTAAAAATAAATGTACTGTTGGTTAAGGGCTGTAAGTAAGCATTTCACTGTAATGTCTGCACCTGTTGTATTCGGCGCATGTGACCAATAAAATTTTATTTGATTTAATAGTCCTGCAACCTTTATGAGGATGATGCTAAACATCTTTGGGGATCAGAACTTTCTTAGCCTGCTGTGTTACCTTGACGATGTCTTGGTCTATGCACCCACTGAAGATCTGGCTATACAGCGCCTGGAAATGGTTTTTGAGCGTCTCAAGGCTCACAACCTGAAGTTGGCGCCTAAAAAGTGTAACTTTCTGCAGAGGTCTGTGAAGTTTCTGGGGCATATCATTAGTGCGGATGGTGTAGCTACAGACCCTGAGAAGGTGAGGGCCATTACAGGAGTAACAGAAGCTGATCTGATGGAAGATGGCACTGACATTCCATCTCAGAAGAAATTGAGGTCATTCCTTGGTGGTGTATTATCAACAGTTTATTGAAGGTTGCTCGACCATCGCAAAGCCTCTCTTTGGATTGACTACTGGACACAAGGCTCCACGCTGGAAAAAGAAGCGACGCTCACCTGTCAGGAAGTTGACGGCTGCCGACTGGACAACAGAATGCAGACAGGCCTTATTCCAGCTAAAGCAAGCCTTACTGGACCAGGTTTTGTTGGCCCACCCCAACTTCGACAAACCCTTTCTACTCTCGGTGGATGCGTCCAGCAACGGCTTAGGTGCTGTGCTGTCCCAGGTGCAGGAACAGGGAGCTACAGCGAGACCTATAGCCTTCGCAAGCAAGTCCCTCAGTTATGCGCAGTCGAGGTATCCTGCGCACCGGCTCAAGTTCTTTGCCATGAAATGGGCTATCTGTGACAAGTTCCACCACTGGCTACGGGGACAGCAGTTCATGGAATGGACGGATAATAATCCCTTGACATACATTCTGACCAAAGCAAAGCTTGATGCTTGTGAACAGAGATGGGTCGCCAAGCTGGCACCGTACGAGTTTGACATCAAGTACATCCCTGGAAAAATAAATGTTGTTGCAGATGCTTTGAGCAGAGAGCCCTTCGTACGACCCAGTGCACTCCATCGCCTGACAAGGGTCCTGTACAAGACCTTACTAGCTGAAGCTAACGCTGTGCGCACAGACAGAGTGCAAGATGTGTTTAGCTGGTCCAGCCACCCCTTTGACAAAGCCTCTGACTCCAACGAAGTGGTCATTAACTGTCAGGCTACTGTTGACCCCCCATCTGGTGCTTTATCAAGACATGAAGTTGCAGCTGTTCTTCATTCACACAGGTGCTGGGTGGGTGAAGTGGGCTCACATGCACTACTGTTGCCACAGCTTCCACAGGCTGTTATGCCATCAGAGCAGACCGATGTCGATGTTCTGCCACACGACCTACTGATGAGTAAGCAGCGTGATGACAACGTGATCAGCAGAGTGATCTTCTTTGTGGAGAGGGGGAGAAGACCATCCCGGAGAGAGCGTGCCCATGAGAGTGTTGAGGTTTTGTGTCTTCTCAGGGACGAGTTGACCATGAAGATGGGTGTACTGTATCGTGTTTCGAAGAATGTGGTTACAAAGAGGAAGATGTATCTGTATGTGGTTCCAGCCTCCATGAAAGCAATGGTGTTGAAGGGTGTCCATGATGAAGCTGGCCACCAGGGCCAACAGAGAACAGTCTACCTGACAAGACAGAGGTTCTTCTGGCATGGCCTGGAGAGGGAGGTAAAAGCATATGTGAAGTGCTGCAGGAGATGCGTCGTGAGCAAGACTCCTGATCCGGAAGCAAGAGCTCCTCTTGAGAGCATAATAACAACTGAGCCTCTTGAACTAGTGTGCATAGACTTTTGGTCTGCAGAAGATTCTTCAGACAAGTCCTTGGATGCGCTCGTTGTTACTGACCACTTTACCAAATTGGCTCATGCCTTCTTGTGCCCGAACCAGTCTGCTAAGTCAGTAGCTCATCAGTTGTGGAACAACTATTTCTGTGTCTACGGGATGCCTCGCCGTATACACTCAGACCAGGGAGCCAACTTTAAGAGCGCTTTAATAGCCGAACTGTTGAGTGTTGCAGGTGTTCAGAAGTCTCACACCACGCCATACCATCCGATGGGGAACGGGTCCTGTGAAAGGATGAATAGGACATTGGGAAACATGATCCAGGCCCTGCCGACGAGAGCAAAGCACAGATGGCCTCAGGCGCTGAAGTCCCTCACGTTTGCGTACAATTGTACCATCCACGAGACCACAGGCTTTGCCAAGACTGCCTGTTGACATAGTATTTGGCTCTGTCATAGAGGACCCAGAAGTTGTCGACTTTGATCAATTCGTTCAGTCTTTGAGGAGAGATCTGAAAGAAGCCATGAATACAGCACAGGCATCTGCCGCGAAGCAGTTGAAGAGGCACGCTGACCTTTGTGACAGAAGAGTCAGAGGAGCACCAGTGGAGATTGGGGATCGAGTGTTGCTGGCTAACAAGGGGGAGCGAGGAAAGCGGAAGCTCGCTGACCGTTGGGAGGATACTGTCTACCTTGTCACTGGATTGAATGCTGACAGTCACACTTTTAAGATTCAGAACAGCTCCACTGGACAGGAGAAGACGGTACATCGCAACCTGATAATGCCAGTCAACTTTCTTCCTCTTCCCCATGCTGCCGTTGATGAGGGAACAGACATGTCTGGATTAACAGAGTTTGAGGACATGAATGACAGCTTTGTGGTCTCAGCTGCCATGGACACTGCAGTGGATGATGATGCTGAGTACAGAACAAGAGTGTGGGTGTCAGAGTTGCCTTCTGAAGGAATAGGTGACACAAGCCTGGAGGGTGATGTGCGATCCTTGGAAGCTCAGGATATTCCACCTTTGGATTCTGTGGAAGATATACTGCAGCTGGAAGGTCTGCCTCCATCAGAGAGTCTTCAAGAATCTGACCGAGACCGTAACAGTGTAGTGAGAGAGATAATTGACCAGTTAAGATATCCATACTGACCTACCAAACTCGGACCATTCCTTACCTGATCAGTTACGCACTGACTCTGTTGACAGACCCACTATTGCAACAGTACACAACACTGTTACCCCTTATGCAGTTGAAGGTACTCGGGGTCGTATTAGGTCAAGGGCAGGAAGAATATTTAAACCAGTGTCTAGACTGATTGAGATTATGAATCAGCAGAAAGTTAGCTCTTGAAGGTTAGTATGTGAATGGTATTGACATCTTTTATTTGTTTTGTTTTACATCATTGTGACCATGATTAGAGGTTGCAGGATGGTAATGTGACGGATATGATAAAGTCTCTTATGGTTGTTTATTTTATTACTTGGATGTTTTAAAGTCACTGAGTGTACTTAACATGTAACAGGCATGTTTACCTATGAGGGCTAAGGGGATTGATCAAACGCTTTTCACTCTAATTCTCAAGGAGAATAGTCTAATGACTGGAATATTTAGTGACTGTTTTAAAGCAGGGTCTGCATCCTCGATATACACAGCTTTACCTTTTAGTTTTCTATATTAGGTAGTATAAAAATATATCTATAAAAAGTTTTTTTTATTTTCTCTCTCTGAATTATTCTGTACATATGTTGAGTGTTTCTGTACTTGGTATGTTTGCCCAGTGCCGTTTTGTATTTTTATTATTTTTCTTTGCAAGTGGAATTCAGTAGGGGGGAGTGTAACATAGTTATGTTGGTGATTCCCCTTGCCACTTTATTGTTAAGCCAATGGGTTTTTGGTTTTGTCTTGCCTTCACCTACTCAAAATGGCATCTTATTGGCTGGTTGGCGTAGCTTGCTTACGAGGGAGGATGTTGGTCTTCTTCAGGTGGTCCAGTTGGATCTGGCAGTAGCGCATCTGGTTGTCCACGCTCGTCATCCAGCTCCAGCTGCTGCCGCTTGAACTCACTGTACTCCTTCTGGTACCTGGAGCACACGGACACACATCACTCACACAGGCCAGGGGAGGATAAGGGATTCATTTGTGAAATTGAATTATATCGTGCAGATATATACCCCCATTGTCTCACTCAGTAACTTTCCATACACATAGTTATTATCCACCCTCCATTGACACCAACATATACATTCATTATACATGTAAAGTAATCAATAAGTTCTAGTATGGTAACATGAATAAGTCTATTTCAAGCTAGAATCCAACAAGGGTAAAATATGCACATCCAAGTTGTTCAGGTGCAAGCTTCCACACAGGTGTAGCTGGTCCATTAATTAAGCACCTAACTGGGAGAGTGTTCAGTAGACACGAAACGAAAGAAGATTACTTTGTTTTAAAGTTGACCCTTTGTCTTTGAACCACACAGGTTGTCGCTTGCAGAATATCACGAGCAGGAGGAGATTTTCAAACTCCGGCTTGGGCATCTAAAGAAGGTACTGTCCTCCTTTTGCTGTCATCTCTGCAAGAAACATAGGAGAAATGCAATACACAATAAATCCAAACAATACTGTCATCAGACTAACAAGTGTGTGTGTCTCCTGTAGGAGGAGGCAGAGATCCAGGCAGAGCTGGAGAGGTTGGAGCGTGTCAGGAACCTCCACATCCGGGAGCTAAAGAGGATCCACAACGAGGACAACTCCACGTACGCTCCCCTTTGCCTTCATCTCTTTTTCTGCATTCCATTCCAATTACCAAACTCGTTCTCACTGCAAAGCACTAGCACACCTGATTTATGCCCCGCACATTGACTCTGTACCGGTACCCCCTGTATATAGTCTCCCTACTGTTATTTTATTTTACTGCTGCTCTTTAATTATCTGTCATTTGTATTTTTTACTGATCTATTTTTTTTCTTAATTGCATTGTTGTTTAAGGGCTTGTAAGTAAGAATTTCACTCTACGGTCTAGGTCTACACCTGTTGTATTCGGCGCATGTGGCAAATAAAATTTGATTTGATTTGATCATGGTCCCAAAGATTAAAGGCAGGTTGACGTTTATTGTCTTAGGTAAAATGTATTTATCATATGCAATGTTCCCTCTAATTTTTTTCAGCACTGAGCAAATTTCAGGTCTGCTGAGCTCAAACTTGAACGTTGTGAAAATTCTGTGCAACTTCCAGCACGCGTTTACTGTAAACACTGAGGCTGTACCCGCTTTTAGTTAGTTTTAAGTGGCCGAGTAGGCTACTGTGGCTATTTTATCATAACATAGGCCTACCAGAGTGGCCTACCATCAACTATGGCGAAAATGCATCCCATAACATTTTAACATGGAAATAGCTGTTCTATCATTCAGCCTAAAGTAGCAGCCAATGTGTGGTGTTCAATGTAGACCTACATTCCATGAGACTTTTGGGGAAAAAACATGCAGGGCTTGACATTAACCCATTTATCCACTTGAGGTGACTTAAAATGTTTTTTGATGCAAGAAACCACTTTACAAAATAAATTACGTTATTATTCCCATACCATTATTACAGAGAATTAGACAAATTATGCTACCCTTTGCCTATTGGTTACTTAGCTTATTCAAGCCTGTCTCAAAACACTGCCTTTAATACAAAAAAAAAAGCTCTTTACCTGACTCTCTTTTCAAAGATGTCTAGAAATGTATACGTTTTGTGCTCTTGTAGGAAGCAATCCCTCCCCTAATGCTGACTACAAATTATCTATAACTGGGCTAATAACTAACTAGCAAAGGATATTAGCAAAATGTGCACACATGGCAACATGCAGCTCTCACTTTGAGTAAGTAAGTGGCACAGATCCGTATACGGCAGTGGTCTATTTGTATATAGGTCTACTGCAGCTCTGATTGGTTATACCGCACCGGTCTGTGTAGAGTACGGGCTAAGTCGTGCGTGTCAGTGCAATAGAATCCTGCTCCATGCATTCTGCCTACAACAAAATCTCTTGCATAGTTAGTTTTGTTTCGGTATGTTGCATTGAAAGTGACTAATATTGCGTTGATTCAATCACAATTGCCACAGTAAAGGGAAACATTGATAGTGTTAACTAACAGGGAAAACTTTAGAAAGTTGAGTAAAGTTCAATCTCATGCTTCTCTCCGTGGGCTGATATTGTATTTCTTCTGCGCGGCAGTCTCCGCTTCTGCGCGCCCACGCAACGCATGCAACTTAGAGGGAATATTGACCATATGTATGAAATACAATGAACTGCTTACTCACAAATTACCTCTCAATAATCAAAAGATTCATCACAATGTGTGTTTGACTACATTTCCCATATCTCCCTCTCCATAGGCAACATCCTCTTGGTGAACAGCACGGCATGCGGCGAGATCAAGATCACCAGGGGCTTGGATCAGAAAACCAGTCAGTATCTGGTGTGAACACCATTTGCCTCATGCAGCGCGACACATCTCCTTCGCATAGAGTTGATCAGGCTGTTGATTGTGTTCTGTGGAATGTTGTCCCACTCCAATGGCTGTACGAAGTTGCTGGATAATGGCGGGAACTGGAACACGCTGCCATACACATCGATTCAGAGCATCCCAAACATGCTCAATGTGTGAGTATGCAGGCCATGGAAGAACTGGGACTTTTTCAGCTTCCAGGAATTGTGTACAGATCCTTGCGACATGGGGCCGACATGGCGACGGATGAATGGCACGACAATGGGCCTCAGGATCTCATCACGGTATCGATGTGCGTTCAAATTGCCATCAATAAAATGCAAGTGTGTCGTTGTCCGTAGCTTATTCCTGCCCATAGCATATCCCCACTGCCACCATTGGGCACTCAGTTCACAACGTTGACATCAGCAGACCTCTCACCCACATGACGCTATACACACTGTCTGCCATCTGTCTGGTACAGTTGAAACGGATTCATCCTTGAAGAGCACACTTCTCCAGGGTGTCAGTGGCCATCGAAGGTGAGCATTTGCCCACTGAAGTCTGTTACGACGCCAAACGGCAGTCAGGTCAAGACCCTGGTGAGGACGACGAGCACACAGATGTCCTTCCCTGAGTCGGTTTCTGACAGTTTGTGCATGGAACATTTCTGGGATCTTTTATTTCAGCTCATGAAACATGAAACCAACATGTTAAGATCTCCAACAAGGTGGACGTGTGGTCGGTGGGGGTCATCTTCTACCAGAGCCTCTACGGACGCAAGGTAAACACACAACGCTTGAATGGATTCCCCTTCGCACACTGTGTGTCCTTGCAATGTTTTGCTAACATCATGCCTGACAAATGTCACTGTCTGAAACTTTACTCTAGAACCAGTTGTGTAAGTCTGGTAGTGAGGCTACTGAAACTCTACATTTAATAAATATTTATTTGCTAGTCCCTTCAACCCTTCTGCTTTTGTCCTTTCAAGCAACAATGATCTTGAAAGTCTTGGAGTTTGTAGGCTTTCAAAGAACTCCTGCCTCATTTACCCTCTTTTCCCCCTCTACCGCTTTTCTGTCTCTCTCCGTAAATCTCTAACATTCCTTTTCTTCCTCTCTCCAGCCGTTTGGACACAACCAGTCCCAGCATACTGAAAGCCAAAGAGGTGCAGTTTCCCCCCAAACCTGTGGTCACCACAGAAGCCAAGGTACGCAACACACATTTGTAAACACACACTTACTTGCATGCACACAAACATTCACACTCCGTCACTCCACCGTTCTCTTTCCACGCACGCACACACACAAACTTTCATTCACTCGCACACACACACTCTGTCACAGTCCGCTAAACCATGTAATCAAACTCCCATCTCTTTAACTCCTCACAATCGTTTACCCAGATTAAATTGTATAGTGAGTGAACCATCCACCATTCCTTTAACTTCACAAAATAATCAAAAAGTCTGATGCTTGGGAAAATGGTCACAACGAGGGACCAGCGTGTGTGTGTTTCAGGGTAGGGGGGTGTGTCGAGCTCCATCAGCTAGGACTAGACATTGGATAATCAAATCTCCCCATTCTTGCTCAATTTTGCATGCATTCTGTCGTGGACAATTTAGTACTGAGAGAGACTTTTCATTTCTTTAACAATCATCTTTATTCAATATCGATTTAATTATTGCAATAATGAGACTGGTCGACCCAACACTCTTGACTGTTGGGCCGAGAACCTTTACAGAAAATGCTGGTTCTTATATAGCTGACACTTGTTAGCGCAAGCTATCTCTAGTGACCATACGCCCAGATTAGCTGCAGGGAGCTAGAGTGGAGACCATGAAAACACTGCATTAGTAGAACAGAAATGACTTACTATTTGTTAAGTATTAATATCAAACTTAAAAAAAAATTCTCTCACACTTCTCAAACAGATACAACTGTATATTCATTCACACATCAAGTCTTCTCTTAATTTGGGCTCTAATGGAGCAACTGTTGAACATCTGAGCTTGTGGTTGTTTGTGGAGAGTGTGTATGAGTGTGTGTATCCCACATCTGTTGCTATAGGGTAATGATGTTAGGGACTACAGGATGAATCTCAATTGTTTTCCAAAATAATAATTGCTTGCCAAAAATGTAATTTTTGTAATGCCTATCCTGGTTATAGGTAACAATCCTTCCTATGAACTGCCTACATTAGTATGCATATTATTAGTTAATTGTGGAAATAAATTAACTGTAAATAAATAAAATAACTGTATACAATGCAATTGAGGTGAGGGCGTTGAAATGCTTTTGGCAGGTAATCTGCATTGGTTCTGTGGGTGGCACTGTGTGCTCTTTTTAAAGGATGGGGGGGGGGGGGGGGGGGCAAATATACTTCTCCCATGGGCAAACAAACTCAAAAGGGGTGATGATATTAATGAACAATAATTTTGATCAAAATGTGCAAATTGTTCAAACAGATCCGCAAGGTAGATGGATTCTTTTAAATATGTTATTGGACCATAAACAGATTTGGCTCGTTAATCTATACGGTCCAAATAATGATAATCCACGCTTCTTTGAAAATATATATACAAATGTATTATAAAATTCTAGCAAAATGCATTGAGTATGGAATTAAAAAGGTATTGTAGGATATTATTCATTCTAATCAGACTTGTTTTTTACATGGACGATACATTGGAGATAGTATAAGGCAAGTACTGGAAACAATAGAATACTGAAAAATCTGGGAAACCAGGCATGGTATTGATAAAGTACGACTAGAATTTATATATAAATGCCTGGAATATTTCAATTTTGGAGAATCTCTTATACAATGGGTTAAGGTTATGTATAGTAACCCTAGGTGTAAAATAGTAAATAATGGCTACTTCTCAGAAAGTATTAAACTGTCACGAGGAGTAAAACAAGGTTGTCCACTATTGGCATATCTATTTATTATGGCCATCGAAATGTTGGCTATTAAATAATATCAAGGGGCACTAGAAATCTAGGGCTTAAAAACAAAGGTGTCATTGTACGCTGATGATTCATGTTTTCTTTCAAATCCACAATTTGGATCCTTCCACAGCCACATACAGGATCTAGGTAATTATTCTAACCTCTGGATTACAACCAAATTATGATATACAGTGGGGAGAACAAGTATTTGATACACTGCCGATTTAGCAGGTTTTCCTATTTGCAAAGCATGTAGAGGTCTGTAATTTTTATCATAGGTACACTTCAACTGTGAGAGGCAGAATCTAAAACAAAAATCCAGAAAATCACATTGTATGATTTTTAAGTAATTAATTTGCATTTTATTGCATGACATAAGTATTTGATACATCAGAAAAGCAGAACTTAATATTTGCTACAGAAACCTTTGTTTGCAATTACAGAGATCATACGTTTCCTGTAGGTCTTGACCAGGTTTGCACACACTGCAGCAGGGATTTTGGCCCACTCCTCCATACAGACCTTCTCCAGATCCTTCAGGTTTCGGGGCTGTCGCTGGGCAATACGGACTTTCAGCTCCCTCCAAAGATTTTCTATTGGGTTCAGGTCTGGAGACTGGCTAGGCCACTCCAGGACCTTGAGATGCTTCTTACGGAGCCACTCCTTAGTTGCCCTGGCTGTGTGTTTCGGGTCGTTGTCATGCTGGAAGACCCAGCCACGACCCATCTTCAATGCTCTTACTGAGGGAAGGAGGTTGTTGGCCAAGATCTCGCGATACATGGCCCCATCTATCCTCCCCTCAATACGGTGCAGTTGTCCTGTCCCCTTTGCAGAAAAGCATCCCCAAAGAATGATGTTTCCACCTCCATGCTTCACGGTTGGGATGGTGTTCTTGAGGTTGTACTCATCCTTCTTCTTCCTCCAAACACGGCGAGTGGAGTTTAGACCAAAAAGCTATATTTTTGTCTCATCAGACCACATGACCTTCTCCCATTACTCCTCTGGATCATCCAGATGGTCATTGGCAAACTTCAGACGGGCCTGGACATGCGCTGGCTTGAGCAGGGGGACCTTGCGTGCGCTGCAGGATTTTAATCCATGACGGCGTGGTGTGTTACTAATGGTTTTCTTTGAGACTGTAGTCCCAGCTCTCTTCAGGTCATTGACCAGGTTCTGCCGTGTAGTTCTGGGTTTTCTTTATTTTTACTATTTTACATTGTAAAATAATAGTGAAGACAACAAAGATATGAAATAACATATGGAATCATGTAGTAACCAAAAAAGTGTTAAACAAATCAAAAATGTATTTTATATTTGAGATTGTTCAAAGTAGCCACCCTTTGCCTTGATGACAGCTTTGCACACTCTTGGCATTCTCTCAACCAGCTTCATGAGGTAGTCACCTGGAAAACATTTCAATGAACAGGTGGCCTTGTTAAAAGTTAATCTGTGGAATTTCTTTCCTTCTTAATGTGTTTGAGCAAATCAGTTGTGTTGTGACAAGGTAGGGGTGGTATACAGAAGATAGCCATATTTGGTAAAAGACCATGTCCATATTATGGCAAGAACAGCTCAAATAAGCAAAGAGAAACGACAGTCCATCATTACTTTAAGACATGAAGGTCAGTCAATCCGGAAAATGTCAAGAACTTTGAAAGTTTCTTCAAGTGCAGTCGCAAAAACCATCAAGCGCTACGATGAAACTGGCTCTCATGAGGACCGTCACAGGAAAGGAAGACCCAGAGTTACCTCAGATTGCAGCCCAAATAAATGCTTCACAGAGTTCAAGTAACAGACACATCTCAACATCAACTGTTCAGAGGAGACTGGGTGAATCAGGCCTTCATGGTCGAATTGCTGCAAAGAAACCACTACTAAAAGACACAAATAAAATAATAATAAGAGAATTGCTTGGGCCAAGAAACACGAGCAAATCAAATCAAATCAAACCAAATGTTATTGGCCACATGCGCCGAATACAACAGGTGCAGACATTACAGTGAAATGTTTACTTACAGCCCTTAACCAACAGTGCATTTATTTTTAATAGAAAAGTGTTTAGAAAAAAAGAGCAGAAGTTAAATAAAAGAACAGTATGGAGGCTATATATACAGGGGGGTACCAGTGCAGAGTCAATGTGCGGGGGCACCGGCTAGTTGAGGTAGTTGAAGTAATATGTACATGTGGGTAGAGTTAAAGTGACTATGCATAAATAATTAACAGAGTATCAGCAGCGTAAAAAGATGGGGTGGGGGGGCAGTGCAAATAGTCCGGGTAGCCATGATCAGCTGTTCAGGAGTCTTATGGCTTGGGGGTAGAAGCTGTTGAGAAGTCTTTTGGACCTAGACTTGGCACTCCAGTACCGCTTGCCGTGCGGTAGCAGAGAGAACAGTCTATGACTAGGGTGGCTGGAGTCTTTGACAATTTTGAGGGCCTTCCTCTGACACCGCCTGGTATAGAGGTCCTGGATGGCAGGAAGCTTGGCCCCAGTGATGTACTGGGCCGTACGCACTACCCTCTGTAGTGCCTTACGGTCGGAGGCCGAACAGTTGCCATACCAGGCGGTGATGCAACCAGTCAGGATGCTCTCGATGGTGCAGCTGTAGAATTTTCGGAGGATCTGAAGACCCATGCCAAATCTCTCCTGAGGGGGAATAGGCTTTGTCGTGCCCTCTTCACGACTGTCTTGGTGTGTTTGGACCATGATAGTTCGTTGGTGATGTGGACACCAAGGAACTTGAAGCTCTCAACCTGTTCCACTACAGCCCTGTCGATGAGAATGGGGGCGTGCTCAGTCCTATTTTTTTCCGTGTAGTCCACAATCATCTCCTTTGTCTTGGTCACGTTGAGGGAGAGGTTGTTATCCTGGCACCACAAGGCCAGGTCTCTGACCTCCTCCCTATAGGCTGTCTCATCGTTGTCGGTGATCAGGCCTACCACTGTTCGTCCGCAAACTTAATGATGGTGTTGGAGTCGTGCCTGGCCATGCAGTCATGGGTGAACAGGGAGTACAGGAGGGGACTGAGCACGCACCCCTCAGGGGCCCCCGTGTTGAGGATCAGTGTGGCACATGTGTTGTTACCTACCCTTACCACCTGGGGACGGCCCATCAGGAAGTCCAGGATCCAGTTGCAGAGGGAGGTGTTTAGTCCCAGGATCCTTAGCTTAGTGATGAGCTTTGAGGGCACTATGGTGTTGAATGATGAGCTTTAGTCAATGAATAGCATTCTCACGTAGGTGCTCCTCTTGTCCAGGTGGGAAAGGGCAGTGTGGAGTGCAATAGAGATTGCATCATCTGTGGATCTGTTGGGGCGGTATGCACATTGGAGTGGGTCTAGGGTTTCTGGGATAATGGTGTTGATGTGAGCCATGACCAGCCTTTCAAAGCACTTCATGGCTACAGACCGGTAGCTACGGGTCGGTAGTAGTCATTTAGGCAGGTTATCTTAGTGTCCTTTGGCACGGGGACAATGGTGGTCTGCTTGAAACATGTTGGTATTACAGACTCAGTCAGGAACATGTTGAAAATGTCAGTGAAGACACTTGTCAGTTGGTCAGCACATGCTTGGAGTACACGTCCTGGTAATCCATCTGGCCCTGCGGCCTTGTGAATGTTGACCTGCTTAAAAGTCTTACTCACATCGGCTAAAAAGAGCGTGATCACATAGTCATCCGGAACAGCTGGTGCTCTCATGCATGCTTCAGTGTTTGCTTGCCTCGAAGCGAGCATAGAAGTGGTTTAGCTCGTCTGGATGTCTTGTGTCACTGGGCAGCTCGCGGCTGTGCTTCCCTTTGTAGTCTGTAATAGTTTTCAAGCCCTGCCACATCTGACGAGCGTCAGAACCGGTGTAGTACGATTCAATCTTAGTCCTGTATTGACTCTATGCCTGTTTGATGGTTCGTCAGAGGGCATAGTGGGATTTCTTATAAGAGTCCGGGTTAGAGTCCCGCTCCTTGAAAGCGGCAGCTCTACCCTTTAGCTCAGTGCGGATGTTTCCTGTAATCCATGGCTTCTGGTTGGGGTATGTACGTACGGTCACTGTGGGGACGACATCATCAATGCACTTATTGATGAAGCCAGTGACTGATGTGGTGTACTCCTCAATGCTGTCTGAAGAATCCCGGAACATGTTCCAGTCTGTGCTAGCAAAACAGTCCTGTAGCTTAGCATTACATTACATAACCCCTGTGGCATACGATTGTATTCGTACAATCCAAATGGCGACGTAAAAGCTGTGAATCTCCGGTCATCCTCATGCACTTCCACATTGTAGTAGCCAGAGGTAAGATCCATTGTCGAGAAAAAGGCATTCCCACCTAAAGCAGCCAGCGCATTAGCCTGGTGAGGGAGTGGGTGTGCGTCCTTGATGGTGCGAGCATTGAGCAAACGAAAATCAGTACAGAGTCTCAGGTCTCCAGATTTCTTCCATACAAGGACAAGGGGAGAGGCGAACTCACTACTAGACTTCCTTATGATTTCACGTTCTTCCATCTCATTCAATGCTTGCTTGCGCTTCTCATAATGATTTGGTGAAAGGCGTCGTTAGGGCATCCGAAAGGGTTTCTCATCACTCAGTTGAATGCGGTGAAGACATCCAGAAGCTTTTCCACAATCCAACTTGTGCCTGGAAAAAATGGACTGGTACTCAGCTATGAGCTTGATGAGTTTCTTCTTACCAGCAGGGGACACTTGACAGGAGTCGACATCAATATCAGTCAAACCTAAGTCACGTAAGACCTCAGGACTACTTGAACTGTCAGGTCCATCAGTATCGTGAAGTTGGCTGGAACCGTCATCAGTCAGTGTCAAGTCATCTTTGAAGTCAGTGAGTATATCAGCCGTTCTCTGCACTTGCTGCTGAAAAGCTGCTGATGAATCATCATTCACACACGAACAGTCAAAGTCCTCTAGAGCCATGCAAGGAAAGACATCGGCTAGAGTGGCGTTTCGTCTCAATGTCACTGTCTTCTGAGAAGGGTTTATCACTCTAACAGGGAGCCACCCATCCCCCCGCAATAGAGCTACTGTCCTCCCTACCAGGATTGACCTTGGTGTTGACCTTGAACTACTGGGCTCAATGAAAACAGTACTGCCCGCTGATAGATTCTGAGTGTTTCGTAGTCTGCCCCAGACTAAGTGCTCCTGCATAGGCTCTAGTCTCACAGTTCCAACTTTGTCAGGTACTTCACTATCTCTCCACATTAGCCATCATGTTGATTAGCTTGCTCTCCTCACCCCCATCACACACAGGAGTATAAACCCTCTTCCAGAGATCTCCATTAGTCTTCAGGTGGCGAATCAAGTGCTTTAGGAGATTGCTGCCCAAGATGAGGTCATCACTCTGGCCTTCAACCACCAGTGTAGGCACGGCAACTCTACAGCCGTACACCTCCATCTCCAGCTCACATACTCCCGAAGGCCTCGTCTTCAACCCACCACAACCAACCAAGACTACCTCTGTAGGACTCAATGATGGACTTTTCAACAGGTAAGACCCTAGAGCTCAAGGTACAAGCCATGGACCCACTGTCAAGCATAGCTCTCACTTCTACTTCTCCTATTAACACCTTGGCATAGAATAAATAATGATATGGGGAAAGTCTCTGTGTGTTCTGCATTATGATACTCTTCTCAGTCTCCATTTCGTCACAAACACTTTTATATAGACTCCAAATCAACAGCTCTCACTGATGGGGACTCTACAAAAGGCCCAACACTCTCCCCTTCTACATGCAGGCCTACTAGTTTCCCGGGAGCTGAGCAGTGATTACTGTAGGGACTCCACCAGCTGTGCTCAGAGCTGCGGCCTTGGGGCACTGAGAGCGTGCGTGGCCAGCTACATGACAAAGAAAGTAGAGGTGATTGGCCCTGCAGTGAAAGTAAGTATCATGTCCAGCATCCCCGCACACATTACATGGCCCATTAGACTTCAATTTGCTCCTATTCTCATTTTGGAACTTACGGTCAGACTGTTGTGGCCTCTGCTCCAGCACACGCTCCAGCATTGCAAGGATACGTTCCATCGGCTCAGCTGAGCCCTGAATAGTCTGGGCTGGAGAAGGCAACGCATTAGGTACTTCCATGTGGGGCCTCACAGCAGGCATGGTGATTGGCATGACAGCACCAACTTCCTGCTTCATTGTTGCGATGGCTGGGGTCACCTTAGATAAGTGAGAGTACCTCTGCTCCCTCCTGTATTAATCCAACCTCTCATGAACATCTGCAGCAGTCCACTGCTGTAATGGTTTGCACTTAAAGATAAGCGACAGTTCGGCGTTAGGGCAATGTCTGATGAACATGACTGTGAGCTCACGAAATGGGTCTTCAACACTTTTTTTCTGTCTCTTTAGACAATCTTCAGCAACCTCCATAGCCCTGTTCAGTCTGAGCCAATAGTCGAATGGTTGTTCATCAGTCAGAGGTAATGTGGCATAAAAGTCAGCGAGGGGCATGCTTGAAAAAGCAGTGCCACTAAAATGTTGTTTCAGTATGTCAAAGATGGGACTCGGGCCTTTAGATAAATCAATGGAGGGATTGCTGCGTATGCCCACTTTAACAACATCACGGGCCCTTCCCATAAGCCTACCCATAACCTCATCTGCTTGGTCCATCACAGATACGCCCCTCTTACGCATGTAAACCATGACCATATCCTCCCACTCATGCACTGTGCACTTTTCAGAGCCATCCCCCCGAAAGTACACCGGTTCCCTGATATCAGACTGACACATCCATACCCCTAGAGCTGCATGCATTTCCCATTACATTGTCACCAACATGTCCAACAATTGCCTTTGACTCCAAACAGGAGGTAATGTTCTCCCCAATGGAATGACCAATCTGCTGTACTATGTCTGCTATGAAATCCATGGAGACCTCCCCACTCCCTGCATTTGGCAAAACTCTTTCATACACATCTTTGGGCGTTTCCATGGTTAAACTATCATCAAAACTCCCAAAACCCTCCAGTTTAGGCATAGGTGTAGAAGCAACTGGAATTTTGGCTGAACCCCTACCAACAGATGGTGACAGATTAAATGTCAGGAAACCCCTACCTCTCCCAACACCTTCCATCTTAACAATTGGAAATCAACACACTAATAAAAATGTAAATAGCAATATATATATATTTTTTACCTCACGTCAAAATCTAACCTATATTTAGTACACTGGTAAAACTCACCCTACTTATAGAATTGCAAATAAACAAGTAACACAAAAGTTATATCGTTTATCCGTGAAGAGAAAGTCTCAACCATAGAAATCATCCATTTCGATAGTAAAACGCTGCAGTAGCGCCCTCTTGTGGCGAAATGCGATATTGCCATGATCTGCACCAGCAACGTCTTATCTGATTCTTCAAAGGCAACCACGGCGAAGTTCTGAGATGGAAATCCAGCGAAGTATGATCCGATCCAGAAGAACGGTCACGGCACTACTGTAATAGTACTCTTCTTGCGTTGTGTACAATCAATCATCAACACGAACTCGTGTTGGTCCTCTGTAGCTCAATTGGTAGATCATGGCGCTTGTAATTCCAGGGTAGTGGATTCGATCCCCGGGACCACCCATACGTAAAAATGTATGCACACATGACTGTAAGTCGCTTTGGATTTTTATTATATCTTGTAACACCAGTCATGGAGCTTTATTCTGATAGGAACAGCACAAAATTGCACGTCATGCAATGCACGGCTCACCATCCAACTCTGCACTCACGCACTGTACAAAATATACAACCCCTCCACCAGACACAGTAAGTTGTTAGCTAGTATTAGCTGGAATTCTCTACAACAAAATGCACAACAAATATTCACCAAAAAACACTGCATCTTATGTGTGATGTTCGAATAACATTTACAAACAAATTCATATAAATTATACATTTACATCATCACTTGGGAGTATAACAATCCCTTTTGATGTACAGTGCTTTGCAACCCCTGGTTTGGTGCTTGTTCACTGGGACGATTCTAACTGAAACATCCTCCCTCGTAAGCAAGCTACGTCAACCAGCCAATAAGATGCCATGTTGAGTAGGTGAAGGCAAGACAAAACCAAAAACCCAATGGCTTAACAATAAAGTGGCAAGGGGAATCACCAATATAACTCTGTTACATATACATACACTAAAACACACAGACACACACATTAATTATTGACCAAAGTATTCACCCCCCTTGGCATTTTTCATATTTTGTTGCCTTACAACCTGGAATTTAAATTGATTATTTGGGGGGTTTCTATCATTTCATTTACACAACATGCCTACCACTTTGAAGATGCAAAATGTTTTATTTTGAAACAAACAAGAAATAAGACACAAAAACTGAAAACTTGAGCGTGCATAACTATTCACCCCCCCCAAAGTCAATACTTTGTAGAGCCACCTTTTGCAGCAATTACAGCTGCAAGTCTCTTGGAGTATGTCTCTATAAAATTTGGCACATCTAGCCACTGGGATTTTTCCCATTCTTCAAGGCAAAACTGCTCCAGCTCCTTCAAGTTGGATGGGTTCCGCTGGTGTACAGCAATCTTTAAGTCATACCACAGATTCTCAATTGGATTGAGGTCTGGGCTTTGACTAGGCCATTCCAAGACATTTAAATGTTTCCCCTTAAACCACTCGATTGATGCTTTAGCAGTATACTTAGGGTCATTGTCCTGCTGGAAGGTGAACCTCCGTCCCAGTCTCAAATCTCTGGAAGTCTGAAACAGGTTTCCCTCAAGAATTGCTGTATTTAGCGCCATCCATCATTCCTTCAATTCTGACCAGTTTCCCAGTCCCTGCCGATGAAAAACATCCCCACAGCATGATGCTGCCACCACCATGCTTCACTGTGGAGATGGTGTTCTCAGGGTGATGAGAGGTGTTGGGTTTGCGCCAGACATAGCGTTTTCCTTGATGGCCAAAAAGCTTAATTTTAGTCTCATCTGTCCAGAGTCCCTTCTTCCATATGTTTGGGGAGTCTCCCACATGCCTTTTGGTGAACACCAAACGTGTTTGCTTATTTTTTTCTTTAGCAATGGCTTTTTTCTGGCCACTCTTCTGTAAAGCCCAGCTCTGTGGAGTGTACGGCTTAAAGTGGTCCTATGGACAGATACTTCAACCTCCGCTGTGGAGCTCCTTCAGGGTTATCTTTGGTCTCTTTGTTACCTCTTTGATTAATGCCCTCCTAGCCTGGTCCGTGAGTTTTGATGGGCGGCCCTCTCTTGGCAGGTTTGTTGTGGTGCCATATTCTTTCCATTTTTTAAGAATGGATTTAATGGTGCTCTGTGGGATGTTCAAAGTTTCTGATATTTTTTTATAACCCAACCCCGATCTGTAATTCTCCACAACTTTGTCCCTGACCTGTTTGGAGAGCTCCTTGGTCTTCATGGTGCCACTTGCTTGGTGGTGCCCCTTGCTTAGTGGTGTTGCAGACTCTGGGTCCTTTCAGAACAGGTGTGTATATACTGACATCATGTGACACTTAGATTGCACACAGGTGGACTTTATTTAACTAATTATGTGACTTCTGAAGGTAATTGGTTGCACAAGATCTTATTTAGGGGCTCCATAGCAAAGGGGGTGATCGCATATGCACGCACCACTTTTCCGTTATTTATTTTTTAGAATTTTTTGAACAAGTTATTTTTTTAATTTCACTTCACCAATTTGGACTATTTTGTGTAAGTCAATTACATGAAATCCAAATAAAAATCCATAAAAATTACAGCTTGTAATGCAACAAAATAGGAAAAACGCCAAAGGGGATGAATACTTTTGCAAGGCACTGTATGTCAGTTTAGCGACTTAAGCTCCTCTGTTTGAAGTGGTGGCGCTTGCTTGCTTGTATTTAGAATGAAAGCACAGCTGCCTCTGTCTCTCACCCCTCATCTTGTCTTCACATAGAATTTTGAACGGCATCTTTTACATTGATAGTTTCTAGTGCTGATAATAACTTTGTCTCTGGTCCCCAGGCACAGTGGCCAGTTTGGCACTATCAACAACTTCCCTCTGGGCCGACTACCCAGTGTCCCCGTAGAGTGGAACGAGATCAATGCCGCCTGGGGTCAGACCGTGCTACTGCTCCACGCCCTCGCCAACAAGATGGGGCTACGCTTCCAGAGGTCAGACATGACACACACACAAGGACATAGATGTGGCACACACCCTTGTACGCCATGTAATATGTTCAATTGCCAAATAAGTAACTGTATTTTAATCAGTTATTTAGTCATATCCAAATAAACATGATACATTGTACAATGTCATTAAAATAATGTAAAATATCTTGGTGAATTTCTTGAACCTCTCTCTATAGATACCGCCTGGTCCCATATGGAAACCACTCAAACCTGGAGTCACTTACAGACAAGTCCAAGGTAATGGTTGTTACCAACAAGTGAGGTTTCAAACCAAAAGGCACATGAACACACTTAACACTGGATACTATATGGAGACAAACAACAAAAAATGTTTAATGAGCTGTGAAAGAGTGAACTATCCTTTAAATATTATTTTGCAATACTCATTAGCCAAGCCAACCCCCGTGAATTGGCCATGTTGTAATGGTACATTCCACTCTCTCTTTCCTCTTTGTGTGTGTAGGAGCTACCACTGTACTGTTCAGGGGGCCTACGCTTCTTCTGGGACAACAAGTTTGACCATGCCATGGTGGCCTTCCTGGACTGTGTGCAGCAGTTCAAGGAGGAGGTGGAGAAGGGAGACACGGGATTCTGCCTGCCCTACAGGTCAGTCAACTAGTCTAGCAGACATCATCAAATTATAATTGTAATCATCTATGGATTATGCTGAGAAACAAAGGATTAAGCTGTCAAAAGCTGACCAACTTCAGTTATTTGTGTAAGTTTGGCATGTTATACAACTAAATCAATTAGTTTCTTTCTTCATTTTGCCAATTAATATTATACTTTTTTCACTCCTTTTCATATTCAGATTTGACAAATACATTCCCTTGTTTTTTAATATTTCATTTATTTATTTATTTAGATGAGTGTTTTACACAGGTGTTTCTGTAGATTTGAGGAACTGCTGAACGCTGTTGGTTTAGATGGTTCTGGATACAATACTGCCTCCTAGTAGTACTGCCTCTTATTGGAACCCTCACAGATTCCAAAGTAGATGTCCTCTTTTGGGCAGCAGGTGGTTTAGCAGTCACTGTATGTCTGTCTGTCTGTTCAATCCAAAATACAAAAGAGCAACAGACTCTGGTCCCTTGGTGCATCACACCACAGATCGCTTCATGTAGCCGGCCATTTCAGTGCCCTTGAGCCGGTGCTTGGTGGAGTCATAGACCCCCCGTCTAGAGCTATTGGAGGAGAGCTTGGCACAGATCTCGCTGTGTTTCTCCAGGCGGCTAGGATCAAAGCACCGGCCGCAGTGCTCACACTGCTTCAGCTTGGAGTTGGCTGCACTCATCCCAAATCGACGTTTCAACACCCCCTGAATTAATAGATGTTATCAGATGGGCAGCTAGGGCAACAAATACAAGATATACAACATGTACAAACCAGATGAGGCTGGTGGGAGGAGCTATAGGAGGACAGGCTCATTGTAATGGCTAGAATGGAATAAAGGGAACGGTATCACACACACAATCATATGGAAACCACATTTGACTCCGTTCCATTTATTCCATTCCAGCAATTATGAGCCCATACTTCTATAGCTCCTCCCATCAACCTCCTCTGATACAAACGCATGTGATCACCAACACTACACTAGATCAGCAGTTAGCATGGCTTTGAAATGTCAAGCTACTTTACCTGTCCGTCCTCCTTTTTCTCTTCCATGTTCAAACCCTTCTTCACTTCCTTTGGCTTGCTCACAGCGTATCTCGTGACTGTCTGCTTTGGCTTACTTGCCACGCTGCTTTCTTCTCCATTTCTCCTCACCTCTTTACTCCTTCCTTCCTTCCTCTTCTTCGTAATATCTTATCATCTCCCATAGGTCAGAATCCACCTTCATCAGGCAGATCTCCTGGATGTACTTCTCCACCTTTTTTCTGAACAGTTCCTTTCCGTTTTTCTCCTCCAAAGCCTGAGCACCCATCTTGGACCCACTCTTAATCAGGTTCAATTCTTGGGTGACACTGATCAGCTTGGCCTTCAAATATGCCATCACCTGCTCAGCCTCGGAGTTGAAGACATCCCATACCATCTCATCGGGGCATGGCGGTAGATCCTGTGCAGTTAGCGTCTTGAACTGAATGTGTTTCTTCACAACCTGCCTTCTGAACTTTGAAGCAGCAGGACGAGGGCTGCCCTCTGGTCTGACTGGCTGGAATGTCTCCTTCTTGGCATCATTGTTTGGCACTCTGGCTCTAATGGGAGGCAGTGGCATCTTGACGAATATTTTGGCTCCATGGACTGCCTTCAATGGCTTGGCGCTATGGAGGTAGATATCTTTCACCACGCAGGTTTGATCCCTCTTGTTGCGGATGGGTTGCAGTGGCTTCCGGATGGGAGGAACAGTAGCCTTCCCTCGCTGCTGAGATGTTGGAGCTACATGCAGTCCTTGACTCTTCCCATTGCAGATGGACCTCTTCTTCTGCAGTACTGGGATTTTGGAGGGAGGATGTGGTTTATTTTCCTCAGTGTCAAACTTTTCCACAGCCTTCAAACTGGCAAGTCGTTGCGGAGCACTCTTTCTTTCTTCAGTCAACTCCAGTACTGGGATTCTGGAGGTGTTTAAACTGTTTTGATTGAGCGCAGGAAGCTTCTCAGTGGCCTTGGGTTGAGATGGTGGGGCAGGCTGAACGGAGTTGCTACTGGCAGCTCCAAGGTTCCCTGTTAAAGCATTATCTTCCTGTATCGGCTGCAGGAATCTCCTCATCATCAAGGAGATCGACAGTGGCATTCTTCTAACCCCGTTCTGCAACCTCAAGTTTTCGTCTAGTAGCACTTTCTATATTTTATGGTGATCTAATGTGTTAACTATATCTCAGGAGGCATCTGCTAGATTCTCTTGAATACTGATGTTCTATGTTCAGCAATCAGACAACAGAATGTTCAAACAGAACATTTGGAATTTATTGATCAGTTGTGACATCATCATTGGTTCACACAGATTGAGACTTCTAGAATCTCACAGCTTATGTGGATGTCATGTCATAATGGACCATAATATACTTCCCAAAATGGTTAATGTGACCTATCTGTGTTGAACTGCTTGCCCTCATCTCATATTTAAACATGCCACTTTTCTTTGAGGGGAAACATATTACTGTACTCTCTGAATTATCAATTTAAAGAAATCTTGGCAATTTATTCATTACAAAATGTAGTTAACATTATTTTTTATTTTACCCCTTTTTCTCCCCAATTTCGTGGGGAGAAATGTCCCATCGCTGAAACTCCCGTACGGACTCGGGAGAGGCGAAGGACGAGAGCCGTGCATTCTCCTAAACACAACCCAGCCGAGCCGCACTGCTGTTTGACACAATGCCTGCTTAACCCGGAAGCACCAATGTGTCAGAGGCAACCCTGTGCACCTGGCGACCGTGTCAGCGTGCACTGCCCGCCACAGGAGCAATGGGACAAGAATACCCCTGTCGGCCAAACCCTCCCCTAACCTGGACGACACTGGGCCAATTGTGCGCCACCCCATGGGTCTCCTGGTCGCGGCAGACTGCGACAGAGCCTGGTCTCAAACCAGGATCTCTAGTGGCACAGCTAGCACTGTGATGCTGTGCCTTAGAGCACTAAGCCACTCGGGAGGCAAATTTAACTAACATTAGATAGTTAATCCAGAGATTCTTGCCTCTGCAGTCTCGTCCAGATCATCATGGCATTTGTAGTTCTTTATGATAGCCATATTAGCATCTAATTAGCATTTCATTTTGGGGGGCTAAATACAGGCGAATATATTAAGTCACCTTGTCCTACAGAGATTTACACGGTTATCAAAACGTCACACAAGGGTAAGCCTACATGAAACACAGCCCTTATTTTAAGTTTTTCTAAAATCCCCTAAGGGACTGCTATGTTTTATGGGTATTATGACTCATACTGTGGTACTCTGATTTAATAACTTGCCAAATTTACACAAAGAACTGGAGTTGGTCAGCTTTTGACAGCTTAATCCTTTGTCTCTGCATGAACATTTGCCTCCCACTAGTCACTAGCATGAGAAATCTGCAGATTAGTTTGTCATAGCGTACTGGCTTTAGATACAAATGTTGGTGTCAGCAGCTGTAGATGTTGCACCAGGTTCTTTCATACCCCTCTTGAGAAATAAATAAACCTCAAACCCCCAAGTCTTTAACTCACCTTTTTTCAGGATGGACGTGGAGAAGGGCAAGATTGAGGACACGGGTGGCAGCGGTGGCTTCTACTCCATCAAGACCCAGTTCAACTCGGAGGAGCAGTGGACCAAGGCACTCAAGTTCATGTTGACCAACCTCAAGTGGGGCCTGGCGTGGGTGTCATCTCAGTTTTACAATCGATAGAGGAGGAAGATGAGGACTTACCCTGGGTGTGAAAACCAACATTTCCTCACAATGTGTGAATCTCAAAAGTTCCTCTCCTCGGATCTTCTCATACAATGCTCTCCTTGCTTCCCTATGATGTTTTGAGAGGGTTGGGAGAAGACTGGAGAAATGACTTTTGAGATTCACCACTGGTGTGAGTTCCAATCCAATAAGTCTTGTTTCCTTGTTTGATTTCCATATTGACCATTTGAAAGGACAAGATAAAAACGGTTAAATTATACACATTCAAGTCCACCTAGACTAGTAGGTGTTATGAAGGGAGCTATCTGAGACTTTTGGAGCACATCCCAGGATTGCATCCTAATAGTAGCTAAGTGGCTTCTGGTTGTCTCTTTTCCTTCTTATACACAGATCTTATGACACTGGATAGGTGAAAGCATCAGATGTTTCCAATTGACCTGTTCAGTTCTTAAAGATCAGTACAAATGAAGGGAAGGGAGACTAGGAGAGAAGGACATGTTGAACTACTGAGATGCAGCACTGGAATGGGTTCTTATTATGTATCACATGCTTCTTACTTTGCTCCAGAAGCAAAACTGGAGTGGCACGAATCTGGTTTTCTGCCTATTTTTTTCCAATTAGTGTGTGTCTTTCTGAGGTTTAACCCCACTCTAGCCACAGAATAATATACATTGTGCATGTTTTAATAGTTTTTCTTTTACTGTACTGATAAGGTTAAAAAAAATTCATTTCACCATGCGTTGGAACAGCATTGGAATGCTTGTCTTGTCTGTTCCCACTCGCAGTGCGCACCAAGTATCTACCGAAAGCTTTGGCGTCGGGATTATACTGTGTGCTTTTGTTCATTGGCAATTTCAACAAGTCAATCCTTTTACTACAAGAGACTGCTTGGTGTGGATTAAATGTAGACAGGGAGGCTTGTGGCAGTATTTAATGCCCATATCAATGTGTTGATTGGTTTTTTTTACCCATATGAACATGCCAATGATAATGGACCCACACAGAACGCTTTAAGTAAAAGGATATTTACAATTCTAACATTTGTAAAAAATAAATATGTATAAATAAGTATTCAACCTCCTGAGTCAATACATGTTAAAATCACCTTTGGCAACGATCAAAGCTGTGAGTCTTTCTGGGTAAGTCTCTAAATGCTTTGCACACAAGGATTGTACAATATTTGCACGTTATTCTTTTTTAAATTCTTCAAGCTCTGTCAAGTTGGTTGTTGATACAAAGCCATTTTCATGTCTTGCCATATATTTTCAAGATAATTTGAGTCAATACTGTAACTAGGCCACTCGAGAGCATTCAGTGTCGTCTTGGTAAGCAACTCCAGTGTATATTTGGCCTTGTTTTAGGTTATTGTCCTTCTGAAAGGTGAATATCTCCCAATGTCTGTAAAGCAGACTGAAACAGGTTTTCCTCTAGGATTTTGACACCACCATGCTTGAAAATATGAAGAGTGGTACTCACTGATGTTGTTGGATTTGCCCCAAACATAACGCTTTGTATTCAGGACATAAAGTCAATTTCTTTGCCACATATTTTGCAGTATGACGTTACTGCCTTATTGCAAACAGGGTGAATGTTTTGGAATATTTTTTATTCTGTACAGGCTTCCTTTTCACTGTCATTTAGGTTAGTATTGCGGAGTAACTACAATGTTGTTGATCCATCCTTCGTTTTAGCCATTAAACTCTGTTTTAAAGTCACCATTGGCCTCATGGTGAAATCCCTGAGCGGTTTCCTTCCTCTCTGGCAACTGAGTTAGGAAGGACGCCTGTATCTTTCTAGTGACTGGGTATATTGATACACCACCCAAAGTGTAATTTTTAACTTCACCATGTCAAAGGGATATTCAATGTCTGTTTTGTGTTTTTACCCATCTACCAATAGGTGCCCTTCTTTGCGAAGCATTGGAAAACCTCCCTGCTCTTTGTGGTTGAATCTGTGTTTGAAATTCACTGCTCGACTGAGGGATCTTATATATAATTAATTGTATGTGTGGGGTACAGAGATGAGGTAGTCATTCATAAAATGTGTGACTTGTTAAGCACATTTTTACTCCTGAACTTTATGCTTGTCATAACAAAGGGGTTGAATACTTATTGTCGCAAGACTTTCCATTAATTAATTTGTAAAAATGTCTAGAAACATAATTCCACTTTGACATTATGGTGTACTGTGTATAGGTCAGTGACAAAATCTCAATTTAATCCACGCAACAAAATGTGGAAAAAGTCAAGTGGTGTGAATACTTTCTATAGGCTCTTTATGAGATTGGCTCTTCAGGCAGTTGTTGGGTTGCTAGCTCTGTATGTAGCAAGCTCTGTATGGCTGTGTATATTTGAGTTTTACCAGTTAGGCTATTCTGCTTTTCTCTGGTATACTATGCTCGAGGGAAATCAGGTTTCACAATGTCCTAAAATAACTTTGTCAATTATTATATTCTTGGGAAATATATAGAGTTCAACTTATGATACAACTCAAGCAAAAATGTATAAAAAAAGCTTTTCTTTCAAAACATCAAATGGAATGGCACGGTTTGGTTATCCCGAAAACAGGTATGCACAGGGCACACACTACACACACACTGTTACTTTAGGCCATTTTCCAATGGCCCTGAGATGCAGCCCACTGCACAGGGCAAGTAAGGTCTTTCCCTTCTTTGTGGCAGGGGTATGTGTGTACATGAGCGTGGGCAGCCATTGGGTCTTATAGACAAGCCAGACTGGCACTGCCTCTTCGTGTCTTAGGAGGGGTGGGGAGAGGGAGTGCACTTCAGCTATTACTCCTCCATCCCCATCCTTTGTTCTGTTTTTACCCCGTCCCCTCCATCCTCCTTCCCCCATCCCTCTCTCCAGGCAGCGGCGGATGAAGGCCTGACGGAGAGAGAGAGGTAAAGGCACCGAAGTGAGATGTTTATTTTTTTTTGGGAGGGGCGGGTAGATCAGCTTTAATATTGCAGATAGATTGTGGCTTCCATCAATGTAATTGTCTGCATCATTTCAAATCTCCCATATACATACATACATACATACATACATACATACATACATACATACATACATACATACATACACATACATCACTAGTCAGAAGTTTGGACACACCTACTCATTCAAGGGGTTTTCTTTATTTTTACTATTTTTACATTGTAAAATAATAGTGAAGACAACAAAGCTATGAAATAACACATATGGAATCATGTAGTAACCAAAAAAGTGTTAAACAAATCGAAATGTATTTTATATTTGAGATTGTTCAAAGTAGCCACCCTTTGCCTTGATGACAGCTTTGTACACTCTTGGCATTCTCTCAACCAGCTTCATGAGGTAGTCACCTGGAATGCATTTCAATGAACAGGTGGCCTTGTTAAAAGTTAATTTGAGCCAATCAGTTGTGTTGTGACAAGGTAGGGGTGGTATACAGAAGATAGCCCTATTTGGTAAAAGACCAAGTCCATATTATGTCAAGAACAGCTCAAATAAGCAAAGAGAAACAACAGTTCATCATTACTTTAAGACATGAAGGTCAGTCAATCCGGAAAATGTCAAGAACTTTGAAAGTTTCTTAAAGTGCAGTCGCAAAAACCTTCAAGCGCTATGATGAAACTGGCTCTCATGAGGACCACCACAGGAAAGGAAGACCCAGAGTTTCCTCAGATTGCAGCCCAAATAAATGCTTCACAGAGTTCAAGTAACAGACACATCTCAACATCAACTGTTCAGAGGAGACTGGGCGAATCAGGCCTTTGTGGTCAAATTGCTGCAAAGAAACCACTACTAAAAGACACAAATAATAAGAAGAGACTTGCTTGGGCCAAGAAACACGAGCAATGGACGTTAGACCGGTGAAAATGTGTCCTTTGGTCTGATGAGTCCAAATTTGAGATTTTTGGTTCCAACCGCGTGTCTTTGTGAGACGCAGAGTAAGTGAACGGATGATCTCCGCATGTGTGGTTTATTTAGAATTCAAGGCACACTTAACCAGTAGATACACAATCCCATCTGGTTTTCACTTAGTGGGACTATCATTTGTTTTTCAACAGGACAATGACCCAAAACACACCTCCAGGCTGTGTAAGGGCTATTTGAATGCTTTTCCAACAGTCTTGAAGGAGTTCCCACATATGCTGAGCACTTGTTGGCTGTTTTTCCTTCACTCTGCGGTCCAACTTATCCCAAACGATCTCAATTGGGTTGCGGTCGGGTGATTGTGGAGACCAGTTCATCTGATGCAGCACTCCATCACTCGCCTTCTTGGGAAAATAGCCCTTACACAGCCTGGAGTTGTGTTGGGTCATTGTCCTGTTGAAAAACAAATGATAGTCCCACTAAGCCCAAACCAGATGGGATGGTGTATTGCTGCAGAATGCTGTGGTAGCCATGCTGGTCAAGTGTGCCTTGAATTCTAAATACATCGGTGGGAACTACACATGCGGAGATCATCCGTTCACCCACACCGCGTCTCACAAAGAAACGGCGGTTGGAACCAAAAATGTCAAATTTGGACTCCAGACCAAAGGACACATTTCCACCGGTCTAATGTCCATTGCTCGTGTTTCTTGGCCCAAGCAGGTCTGTTCTTCTTATTGGTGTCCTTTAGTAGTGGTTTCTTTGCAGCCGATCGACCATGAAGTCCTGATTCACACAGTCCCCTCTGAACAGTTGATGTTGAGATGTGTCTGCTACTTGAACTCTGTGAAGCATTTATTTGGGCTGCAATCTCTGAGGCTGTTAGCTCTAATGAACTTATCCTCTGCAACAGAGGTAACTCTGGGTCTTCAATTCCTGTGGCGGTCCTCATGAGAGCCAGTTTCATCATAGTGCTTGATGGTTTTTGCGACTGCACTTGAAGAACTTGAAAAGTTCTTGAAATATTCCGGATTGACAGACCTTCATGTCTTAAAGTAATGATGGGCTGTCGTTTCTCTTAGGATAATTAAAGTAGCAGGTTAGTATAAATAAGTTAAGAAAAAGGGTGCGGCTGTCATGCTGTCTCACAGATAGAGCGTAAAATGAGCTTGTAAAGTCTGCTATCTCAACCTTATGCACATAGTAAAGAAATGAATGGGACACCGTTCACCCTACTGGGAACATGCAAAAACACACATTCTGAGAATGTATCCAGCAGGGTTTCCCAAACTCGGTCCTCGGGACTCCAAGGAGTGCTCGTTTTGGTTCTTATCCTAGCGGTACACAGCCGAATCAAATAATCAACTAATCATCTAGCTTTGATCATTTGAATCAACTGTGTAGTGTTATGGCATTATCCAAAATGTGCACCTCTTGGGGTCCTGAGGACCAAGTTTGGGAAACGCTGCATTTTGCAAGACAGGAGAATGGGATGAGGAAAAAGAGGGAGACTCCAAATCGACCCCTACTCTCTGCACGATATAATTCAATTTCACAAATGAATCCCTTATCCTCCCCTGGCCTGTGTGGGTGATGTGTGTCATAAAACCGTCGTGGATGTGGTGGAGGAGTCAAGCGCAGGAAGCAGAGGTTTAGTCCAACAAGACTTTTAATAGTCTCAAAAGCAAATGTATAAACCCCGACCTCGAATAACACGAAGAGGCGAGGGAACATTACGCACACGCGTAAAACACTAAACATAGAAAAATGATACGGAAAAACAAACACGTATCATATAAAAGAGGCAACGGAAAAATAACAACACACAATTACCATACAGCAAAACAAGGAACTTATAAGACACATAATCAACACTCAACCAGACACAGGTGTGACAGACAGACAAAAGCAATCAAACACAGAAACATAGAGCGGTGGCAGCTAATACTCCGGGGACGGCGAACGCCGAAGCCTGCCCGAACAAGGAGGAGGAGCAGCCTCGGCCGAAACCGTGACAGTACCCCCCCCTTGACGCGCGGCTCCAGCCGCGCGCCGACCCCGGCCTCGGGGACGGCCAGGAGGACGCGGACCCGGGCGCGTGGGATGCCCATGGTGAAACTCAGTCAGGAGGGATGGATCAAGTATGTCCCCCCTGGGCACCCAGCACCGTTCCTCCGGACCGTACCCCTCCCACTCCACGAGATACTGGAGACCACTCCTCCGGCGCCTCGAGTCCAGGATGGTCCTGACCCTGTACGCCGGGGCCCCCTCGATGTCCAAAGGGGGCGGAGGGGTCTCTCCTATCTCATCTTCTTGGAGTGGGCCAGCTACCACCGGCCTGAGAAGAGACACATGGAACGAGGGGTTAATATTTTTATACTCAATTGGCAGTTGTAACCTGTAACACACGTCGTTCAATCTTCTCAGGACTTTGAAGGGCCCCACAAACCGCCGACCCAGCTTCCGGCAGGGCAGGCGGAGGGGCAGGTTTCGAGTCGAGAGCCAGACTCGATCTCCCGGTGTGTACACCGGCCCCTCGCTGCGGTGGCGATCGGCGCTCGCCTTTTGTTGACGTATGGCACGCTGCAGATGGACATGGGCAGCGTCCCACGTCTCCTCCGAGCGCCGAATCCACTCGTCCACCGCAGGGGCCTCGATCTGGCTCTCGTGCCACGGTGCCAGGACCGGCTGATAACCTAAAACACACTGGAAAGGTGTTAAGTTGGTGGAGGAGTGGCGGAGAGAGTTCTGGGCCATCTCTGCCCAGGGGATGAACCTCGACCACTCCTCCGGCCGGTCCCGGCAATAGGACCTCAAAAACCTACCCACATCCTGGTTGACACGTTCCACCTGCCCATTACTCTCTGGGTGGTACCCCGAGGTAAGGCTTACCGAGACCCCCAACCGTTCCATGAACGCTCCCCAAACTCTGGAAGTGAACTGGGGACCTCGGTCAGACACAATATCCTCGGGGACCCCATAGTGCCGTAAAACATGGGTGAATAGGGCCTCAGCGGTTTGTAGGGCAGTAGGGAGACCCGGCATGGGAAGGAGACGACAGGCCTTGGAAAACCGATCCACAACGACCAAAATGGTGGTATTCCCCTGGGAGGGGGGAAGGTCGGTTACGAAATCCACCGATAGGTGTGACCATGGTCGTTGCGGAACAGGCAGGGGATGTAGCTTACCCCTGGGCAAATGTCTAGGCGCCTTACACTGGGCACACACCGAGCAGGAGGAGACATAAACCCTCACATCCCTGGCTAACGTTGGCCACCAGTATTTCATGCTAAGACAGTGCAATGTCCGGCCAATACCAGGATGTCCAGAGGAGGGTGATGTATGAGCCCAATAAATAAGTCTATCACGAATCTCGAGCGGAACGTACGTCCGCCCCACAGGACACTCGGGGGGAGTAGGGTCGGTACGCAGTGCCCGCTCGATTTCTGAATCGACCTCCCACACCACCGGAGCCACCAAACAAGACTCCGGCAGTATGGAAGTAGGCTCGTTGGACCTCTCCTCTGTGTCATATCGCCGGGACAGGGCGTCTGCCTTACCATTCTGGGACCCAGGGATGTATGTGATCTTAAAAACTAACCGGGTTAGGAACATGTTCCACCTAGCCTGACGAGGGTTCAATCTCCTAGCTGCCCGGATGTACTCCAGGTTACGGTGATCCGTCAGAATGAGGAAAGGGTGTTGAGCCCCCTCAAGCCAATGCCTCCACACCTTTAGGGCCTGGACTACGGCTAACAGCTCCCTGTCCCCGACATCATAGTTACTCTCCGCCGCACTGAGCTTCTTGGAGTAGAACGCACAGGGGCGGAGTTTAGGTGGCGTGCCGGACCGTTGTGATAGAACTGCCCCAATACCAGTCTCGGACGCGTCTACCTCAACCTGGAATGGTAAAGAGGGATCCGGATGCGCCAGCACAGGAGCCGAGGTGAACAGGTTCTTAAGTTTGACAAATGCCCTGTCCGCCTCAGCCGACCACTGCAAGCGAACCGGACCCCCCTTTAGCAGGGACGTAATGGGAGCTGCAACCTGTCCAAAACCCCGAATAAACCTCCGGTAGTAATTAGCAAAACCCAAGAACTGTTGCACCTCTTTTACAGTGGTTGGAGTTTGCCAATTACGCACGGCCGATACCCGGTCTACCTCTATCTCCACACCAGACGCGGACAACCGATAACCCAAAAAGGAGACGGACTCCTGGAAGAACAGGCATTTCTCTGCCTTGACATACAAGTCATGCTCCAACAGTCGTCTCAACACTCGGCGTACCTGGGCTACATGCTCGGCTCGAGTAGCAGAGTACACTAGGATGTCGTCTATGTACACTACTACTCCCTGCCCATGCATGTCCCGGAAAATCTCGTCAACAAAGGATTGGAAGACTGAAGGAGCATTCATTAAACCGTATGGCATGACGAGATACTCGTAATGACCCGAGGTGGTGCTAAATGCTGTCTTCCATTCATCCCCCTCCCTAATGCGCACCAGATTGTACGCGCTCCTGAGATCCAACTTTGTGAAGAACCGCGCTCCGCGTAATGACTCCGTCATCGTCGCAATCAGTGGAAGTGGGTAGCTGTATTTAACTGTGATCTGATTGAGACTACGATAATCAATACACGGGCGCAATCCCCCGTCCTTCTTCTTCACAAAGAAGAAACTCGAGGAGACTGGGGAAGTAGAGAACCGTATGTATCCCTGTGCCAAGGACTCGGCTATGTAGGTCTCCATAGCCGCAGTCTCCTCTTGAGACAGGGGGATACACATGACTCCGGGGAAGAGCCGCTCCGGTCTGGAGATTTATCGCACAGTCCCCCTGTCTATGAGGAGGTAGCCGTGCTGCCCTCGATTTGCTAAACACGAGTGCTAAATCCTCATACTCGGGGGGAATGCGCAGTGCGGGCCCTTGGTTCGGACTCTCTACCGATGTTGCCCCTATGGAAACACCTAGACATCTCCCTACACACTGGGCAGACCACTCCATAAGAGCCCTCTGTTGCCACGCTATGGTAGGATCATGGGTACTTAACCAGGGAAGGCCCAACACCACTGGGTACGCAGGAGAGTCAATCAGATAGAACTGAATGATTTCCTCATGACCCCCCTGCGTCGTCATAGTCAGTGGTGCTGTGACATCCCTGATCAGACCCGACCCCAACGGCCGGCTGTCTAATGCGTGGACAGGGAATGGAACTTCTACCGGCCGAAGGGGAATTCCTAACCTAGCACAAAATGCTCGATCAATAAAGTTCCCAGCTGCGCCTGAATCTACTAGCGCCTTATGCTGGGAATGAGGTGCCACCTGTGGAAACCTCACAGGAATACTCATGTGACCAACAGAGAGCTCTGGGTGAGTGGGGCGCCTACTCACCTGAAATGACTCCCCAGTGCGTGGCCTGTTGTCACCTCTCCCAGGAGACCCTCCCCAGCACCTGGCCGCAGTGTGTCCTCCACGACCGCAGGTGGTGCAGTGGATGGCCCCCCTCGGGTTCCCTCTCCTCCTCTCTCTAGCGCCAGCACCCCCTAGCTCCATGGGAATCAGCTCGGGGGTGCTAGAGGGTGGACTGGACGACCCCCACTCGGGACGTCCGCGGGTAGCCAGCAGGGTATCCAGACGGATGGAAATGTCCACCAACTGGTCAAAAGACAGGTTGGTGTCCCTGCAGGCCAGCTCCCTACGAATGTCCTCTCGTAGACTACATCGGTACTGGTCGATGAGGGCCCTCTCATTCCACCCCGCATCCGCCGCTAGTGTCCGGAACTCCAGTGCGAACTCCTGTGCGCTCCTCTTCCCCTGTCGGAGGTGGAATAGACGCTCTCCCGCCGCTTTCCCCTCAGGGGGATGATCGAAGACAGCCCTGAAGCGGCGGGAGAACTCCGCGTAGGTGATGGTAGCGGCGTCTATTCCCCTCCATTCGGCGTTGGCCCATTCCAACGCCTTGCCGGAGAGACAGGAGATGAGGGCGGAGACGCTCTCGTATCCCGAGGGCGCCGGGTGTATAGTGGCAAGGTACAGTTCTATCTGCAGGAGGAATCCCTGACACCCGGCTGCAGAACCGTCATATGCCCTCGGGAGTGAGAGCCGAATGCCACTGGGTTCCGGTACTGAGAGAGGAGGACTGGCCGTTGGTGATGCGAAGTTGTAAGGGTCCTTGGCCACCTCAGAGTTCACCAATCGGCGCAGGGCGTTGGACACCTCGTCCATGACGGTCCCGAGTTGCTGGATCATGGCGTCCTGGAAATTGATCCGGTCCAGCAGGGATTCGGGTGCCGTCGCTGATCCTGCTGACTCCATAATGGTGTGTTGTTCTGTCATAAAACCGTCGTGGATGTGGTGGAGGAGTCAAGCGCAGGAAGCAGAGGTTTAGTCCAACAAGACTTTTAATAGTCTCAAAAGCAAATGTATAAACCCCGACCTCGAATAACACGAAGAGGCGAGGGAACATTACGCACACGCATAAAACACTAAACATAGAAAAATGATACGGAAAAACAAACACGTATCATATAAAAGAGGCAACGGAAAAATAACAACACACAATTACCATACAGCAAAACAAGGAACTTATAAGACACATAATCAACACTCAACCAGACACAGGTGTGACAGACAGACAAAAGCAATCAAACACAGAAACATAGAGCGGGGGCAGCTAATACTCCGGGGACGGCGAACGCCGAAGCCTGCCCGAACAAGGAGGTGGAGCAGCCTCGGCCGAAACCGTGACAATGTGTGTCCGTGTGCTCCAGGTACCAGAAGGAGTACAGTGAGTTCAAGCGGCAGCAGCTGGAGCTGGATGACGAGCGTGGACAACCAGATGCGCTACTGCCAGATCCAACTGGACCACCTGAAGAAGACCAACATCCTCCCTCGTAAGCAAGCTACGCCAACCAGCCAATAAGATGCCATTTTGAGTAGGTGAAGGCAAGACAAAACCAAAAACCCATTGGCTTAACAATAAAGTGGCAAGGGGAATCACCAACATAACTCTGTTACACTCCCCCCTACTGAATTCCACTTGCAAAGAAAAATAATAAAAATACAAAACGGCACTGGGCAAACATACCAAGTACAGAAACACTCAACATATGTACAGAATAATTCAGAGAGAGAAAATAAAAAAAACTTTTTATAGATATATTTTTATACTACCTAATATAGAAAACTAAAAGGTAAAGCTGTGTATATCGAGGATGCAGACCCTGCTTTAAAACAGTCACTAAATATTCCAGTCATTAGACTATTCTCCTTGAGAATTAGAGTGAAAAGCGGTTGATCAATCCCCTTAGCCCTCATAGGTAAACATGCCTGTTACATGTTAAGTACACTCAGTGACTTTAAAACATCCAAGTAATAAAATAAACAACCATAAGAGACTTTATCATATCCGTCACATTACCATCCTGCAACCTCTAATCATGGTCACAATGATGTAAAACAAAACAAATAAAAGATGTCAATACCATTCACATACTAACCTTCAAGAGCTAACTTTCTGCTGATTCATAATCTCAATCAGTCTAGACACTGGTTTAAATATTCTTCCTGCCCTTGACCTAATACGACCCCGAGTACCTTCAACTGCATAAGGGGTAACAGTGTTGTGTACTGTTGCAATAGTGGGTCTGTCAACACAGTCAGTGCGTAACTGATCAGGTAAGGAATGGTCCGAGTTTGGTAGGTCAGTATGGATATCTTAAGCAGACTGGTCAATTATCTCTCTCACTACACTGTTACGGTCTCGGTCAGATTCTTGAAGACTCTCTGATGGAGGCAGACCTTCCAGCTGCAGTATATCTTCCACAGAATCCAAAGGTGGAATATCCTGAGCTTCCAAGGATCGCACATCACCCTCCAGGCTTGTGTCACCTATTCCTTCAGAAGGCAACTCTGACACCCACACTCTTGTTCTGTACTCAGCATCATCATCCACTGCAGTGTCCATGGCAGCTGAGACCACAAAGCTGTCATTCATGTCCTCAGACTCTGTTAATCCAGACATGTCTGTTCCCTCATCAACGGCAGCATGGGGAAGAGGAAGAAAGTTGACTGGCATTATCAGGTTGCGATGTACCGTCTTCTCCTGTCCAGTGGAGCTGTTCTGAATCTTAAAAGTGTGACTGTCAGCATTCAATCCAGTGACAAGGTAGACAGTATCCTCCCAACGGTCAGCGAGCTTCCGCTTTCCTCGCTCCCCCTTGTTAGCCAGCAACACTCGATCCCCAATCTCCACTGGTGCTCCTCTGACTCTTCTGTCATAAAGGTCAGCGTGCCTCTTCAACTGCTTCGCGGCAGATGCCTGTGCTGTATTCATGGCTTCTTTCAGATCTCTCCTCAAAGACTGAACGAATTGATCAAAGTCGACAACTTCTGGGTCCTCTATGACAGAGCCAAAGACTATGTCAACAGGCAGTCTTGGCAAAGCCTGTGGTCTCGTGGATGGTACAATTGTACTCAAACGTGAGGGATCAGTAACAACGAACGCATCCAAGGACTTGTCTGAAGAATCTTCTGCAGACCAAAAGTCTATGCACACTAGTTCAAGAGGCTCTGTTGTTATTATGCTCTCAAGAGGAGCTCTTGCTTCCGGATCAGGAGTCTTGCTCACGACGCATCTCCTGCAGCACTTCACATATGCTTTTACCTCCCTCTCCAGGCCATGCCAGAAGAACCTCTGTCTTGTCAGGTAGACTGTTCTCTGTTGGCCCTGGTGGCCAGCTTCATCATGGACACCCTTCAACACCATTGCTTTCATGAAGGCTGGAACCACATACAGATACATCTTCCTCTTTGTAACCACATTCTTCGAAACACAATACAGTACACCCATCTTCATGGTCAACTCGTCCCTGAGAAGACACAAAACCTCAACACTCTCATGGGCACGCTCTCTCCGGGATGGTCTTCTCCCCCTCTCCACAAAGAAGATCACTCTGCTGATCACGTTGTCATCACGCTGCTTACTCATCAGTAGGTCGTGTGGCAGAACATCGACATCGGTCTGCTCTGATGGCATTACAGCCTGTGGAAGCTGTGGCAACAGTAGTGCATGTGAGCCCACTTCACCCACCCAGCACCTGTGTGAATGAAGAACAGCTGCAACTTCATGTCTTGATAAAGCACCAGATGGGGGGTCAACAGTAGCCTGACAGTTAATGACCACTTCGTTGGTGTCAGAGGCTTTGTCAAAGGGGTGGCTGGACCAGCGAAACACATCTTGCACTCTGTCTGTGCGCACAGCGTTAGCTTCAGCTAGTAAGGTCTTGTACGGGACCCTTGTCAGGCGATGGAGTGCACTGGGTCGTACGAAGGGCTCTCTGCTCAAAGCATCTGCAACAACATTTATTTTTCCAGGGATGTACTTGATGTCAAACTCGTACGGTGCCAGCTTGGCGACCCATCTCTGTTCACAAGCATCAAGCTTTGCTTTGGTCAGAATGTATGTCAAGGGATTATTATCTGTCCATACTGTGAACTGCTGTCCCCGTAGCCAGTGGTGGAACTTGTCACAGATAGCCCATTTCATGGCAAAGAACTCGAGCCGGTGCGCAGGATACCTTGACTGCGCATAACTGAGGGACTTGCTTGCGAAGGCTATAGGTCTCGCTGTAGCTCCCTGTTCCTGCACCTGGGACAGCACAGCACCTAAGCCGTTGCTGGACGCATCCACCGAGAGTAGAAAGGGTTTGTCGAAGTTGGGGTGGGCCAACAAAACCTGGTCCAGTAAGGCTTGCTTTAGCTGGAATAAGGCCTGTCTGCATTCTGTTGTCCAGTCGGCAGCCGTCAACTTCCTGACAGGTGAGCGTCGCTTCATTTTCCAGCGTGGAGCCTTGTGTCCAGTAGTCAATCCAAAGAGAGGCTTTGCGATGGTCGAGCAACCTTCAATGAATTGTTGATAATACACCACCAAGGAATGACCTCAATTTCTTCTGAGATGGAATGTCAGTGCCATCTTCCATCAGATCAGCTTCTGTTACTCCTGTAATGGCCCTCACCTTCTCAGGGTCTGTAGCTACACCATCCGCACTAATGATATGCCCCAGAAACTTCACAGACCTCTGCAGAAAGTTACACTTTTTAGGCGCCAACTTCAGGTTGTGAGCCTTGAGACGCTCAAAAACCATTTCCAGGCGCTGTATAGCCAGATCTTCAGTGGGTGCATAGACCAAGACATCGGCAAGGTAACACAGCAGGCTAAGAAAGTTCTGATCCACAAAGATGTTTAGTATCATCCTCATAAAGGTTGCAGGACTATTACATAACCCCTGTGGCATACGATTGTATTCGTACAATCCAAATGGCGACATAAAAGCTGTGAATCTCCGGTCATCCTCATGCACTTCCACATTGTAGTAGCCAGAGGTAAGGTCCATTGTCGAGAAAAAGGCATTTCCACCTAAAGCAGCCAGCGCATTAGCCTGGTGAGGGAGTGGGTGTGCGTCCTTGATGGTGCGAGCATTGAGCAAACGAAAATCAGTACAGAGTCTCAGGTCTCCAGATTTCTTCCATACAAGGACAAGGGGAGAGGCGAACTCACTACTAGACTTCCTTATGATTTCACGTTCTTCCATCTCATTCAATGCTTGCTTGAGCTTCTCATAATGATTTGGTGAAAGGCGTCGGTAGGGCATCCGAAAGGGTTTCTCATCACTCAGTTGAATGCGGTGAAGACATCCAGAAGCTTTTCCACAATCCAACTTGTGCCTGGAAAAAATGGACTGGTACTCAGCTATGAGCTGGATGAGTTTCTTCTTACCAGCAGGAGACAGTTGACAGGAGTCGACATCAATATCAGTCAAACCTAAGTCACGTAACTGCGCCACTCGTGGTCTCCCGAGTAGCGCAGTGGTCTAAGGCTGTGCCACTATAGATCCTGGTTCAAATCCAGGCTCTGTCGTAGCCGGCCGTGACCGGGAGACCCATGGGGCGGCGCACAATTGTTCCAGCGTCGTCCAAGGTAGGGGAGGGAATGGCCGGCAGGGATGTAGCTCAGTTGGTAGAGCATGGCGTTTGCAACACCAGGGTTGTGGGTTCGATTCCTGGGGGGGGGGGGTATGAAAAATAAAAAATAAAATGTATGTGCTAACTGTAAGTCGCTCTGGATAAGGGCGTCTGCTAAATGAGTAAAATGTAAAAATGTAAGACCTCAGGACTGCTTGAACTGTCAGGTCCGTCAGTATCGTGAAGTTGGCTGGAACCGTCATCAGTCAGTGTCAAGTCATCTTTGAAGTCAGTGAGTATATCAGCCGTTCTCTGCACTTGCTGCTGAAAAGCTGCTGATGAATCATCATTCACACACGAACAGTCAAAGTCCTCTAGAGCCATGCAAGGAAAGACATCGGCTAGAGTGGCGTTTCGTCTCAATGTCACTGTCTTCTGAGAAGGGTTTATCACTCTAACAGGGAGCCACCCATCCCCCCGCAATAGAGCTACTGTCCTCCCTACCAGGATTGACCTTGGTGTTGACCTTAAACTGCTGGGCTCAATGAGAACAGTACTGCCCGCTGATAGATTCTGAGTGTTTCGTAGTCTGCCCCAGACTAAGTGCCCCTGCATAGGCTCTAGTCTCACAGTTCCAACTTTGTCAGGTACTTCACTATCTCTCCACATTAGCCATCATGTTGATTAGCTTGCTCTCCTCACCCCCATCACACACAGGAGTATAAACCCTCTTCCAGAGATCTCCATTAGTCTTCAGGTGGCGAATCAAGTGCTTTAGGAGATTGCTGCCCAAGATGAGGTCATCACTCTGGCCTTCAACCACCAGTGTAGGCACGGCAACTCTACAGCCGTACACCTCCATCTCCAGCTCACATACTCCCGAAGGCCTCGTCTTCAACCCACCACAACCAACCAAGACTACCTCTGTAGGACTCAATGATGGACTTTTCAACAGGTAAGACCCTAGAGCTCAAGGTACAAGCCATGGACCCACTGTCAAGCATAGCTCTCACTTCTACTTCTCCTCCTATTAACACCTTGGCATAGAATAAATCATGATATGGGGAAAGTCTCTGTGTGTTCTGCATTATGATACTCTTCTCAGTCTCCATTTCGTCACAAATACTTTTATATACAGACTCCAAATCAACAGCTCTCACCGATGGGGACTCTACAAAAGGCCCAACACTCTCCCCTTCTACATGCAGGCCTGCTAGTTTCCCGGGAGCTGAGCAGTGATTACTGTAGGGACTCCACCAGCTGTGCTCAGAGCTGCGGCCTTGGGGCACTGAGAGCGTGCGTGGCCAGCTACATGAAAAAGAAAGCAGAGGTGATTGGCCCTGCAGTGAAAGTAAGTATCACGTCCAGCATCCCCGCACACATTACATGGCCCATTAGACTTCAATTTGCTCCTATTCTCATTTTGGAACTTACGGTCAGACTGTTGTGGCCTCTGCTCCAGCACACGCTCCAGCATTGCAAGGATACGTTCCATCGGCTCAGCTGAGCCCTGAATAGTCTGGGCTGGAGAAGGCAACGCATTAGGTACTTCCATGTGGGGCCTCACAGCAGGCATGGTGATTGGCATGACAGCACCAACTTCCTGCTTCATTGTTGCGATGGCTGGGGTCACCTTAGATAAGTGAGAGTACCTCTGCTCCCTTCTGTATTAATCCAACCTCTCATGAACATCTGCAGCGGTCCACTGCTGTAATGGTTTGCACTTAAAGATAAGCGACAGTTCGGCGTTAGGGCAATGTCTGATGAACATGACTGTGAGCTCACGAGATGGGTCTTCAACACTTTTTTCTGTCTCTTTAGACAATCTTCAGCAACCTCCATAGCCCTGTTCAGTCTGAGCCAATAGTCGAATGGTTGTTCATCAGTCAGAGGTAATGTGGCATAAAAGTCAGCGAGGGGCATGCTTGAAAAAGCAGTGCCACTAAAATGTTGTTTCAGTATGTCAAAGATGGGACTCGGGCCTTTAGATAAATCAATGGAGGGATTGCTGCGTATGCCCACTTTAACAACATCACCAGCCCTTCCCATAAGCCTACCCATAACCTCATCTGCTTGGTCCATCACAGATACGCCCCTCTTACGCATGTAAACCATGACCATATCCTCCCACTCATGCACTGTGCACTTTTCAGAACCGAAAGTACACCGGTTCCCTGATATCAGACTGACACATCCATACCCCTAGAGCTGCATGCATTTCCCATTACATTGTCACCAACATGTCCAACAATTGCCTTTGACTCCAAACAGGAGGTAATGTTCTCCCCAATGGAATGACCAATCTGCTGTACCATGTCTGCTATGAAATCCATGGAGATATCCCCACTCCCTGCATTTGGCAAAACTCTTTCATACACATTCCATGGTTAAACTATCATCAAAACTCCCAAAACCCTCCAGTTTAGGCATAGGTGTAGAAGCAACTAGAATTATGGCTGAACCCCTACCAACACATGGTGACAGATTAAATGACAGATTAAACCCCTACCTCTACCAACACCTTCCATCTTAACAATTGGAAGTCAACACACTAATAAAAATGTAAATGGAAAAATATATATATATATATATATATATATATTTTTTTTTACCTCACTTCAAAATCTAACCTATATCTAGTACACTGGTAAAACTCACCCTACTTATATCAGATATACGTTAGAATTGCAAATAAACAAGTAACACAAAAGGTATATTGTTTATCCACGAAGAGAAAGTCTCAACCAGAGAAATCATCCATTTCGATAGTAATACGATATTGCCATTGCCACGATATTGCCATAAACTGCACCAGCAACGTCTTATCTGATTCTTCAAAGGCAACCACGGCGAAGTTCTGAGATTGAAATCCAGCGAAGGATGATCTGATCCAGAAGAACGGTCACGGCACTACTGTAATAGTACTCTTCTTGCGTTGTGTACAATCAATCATCAACACGAACTCCATCTTGTAACACCAGTCATGGAGCTTTATTCTGATAGGAACAGCACAAAATTGCACATCATGCAATGCACGGCTCACCATCCAACTCTGCACGCACGCACTGTACAAAATATACAACCCCCCCACCAGACACAGTAAGTTGCTAGCTAGTATTAGCTGGAAATCTCTACAACAAAATGCACAACAAATATTCACCAAAAAACACTGCATCTTATGTGTGATGTTCGAATAACATTTACAAACAAATTGATATAAATTATACATTTACATCATCACTTGGGAGCATAAAAATCCCTTTTGATGTACAGTGCTATGCAACCGCTGGTTTGGTGCTTGTTCACTGGGACGATTCTAACTGAAACATCCTCCCTCGTAAGCAAGCTACGCCAACCAGCCAATAAGATGCCATGTTGAGTAGGTGAAGGCAAGACAAAACCAAAAACCCATTGGCTTAACAATAAAGTGGCAAGGGGAATCACCAATATAACTCTGTTACATATACATACACTAAAACACACAGACACACACATTAATTATTGACCAAAGTATTCACCCCCCTTGGCATTTTTTATATTTTTTGCCTTACAACCTGAAATTAAAATTGATTATTTGGGGGTTTCTATCATTTCATTTACACAACATGCCTACCACTTTGAAGATGCAAAATATGTTTTATTTTGAAACAAACAAGAAATAAGACAAAAAAAATGAAAACTTGAGCGTGCATAACTATTCACCCCTTCAAAGTCAATACTTTGTAGAGCCACCTTTTGCAGCAATTACAGCTGCAAGTCTCTTGGAGTATGTCTCTATAAAATTTGGCACATCTAGCCACTGGGATTTTTCCCATTCCTCAAGGCAAAACTGCTCCAGCTCCTTCAAGTTGGATGGGTTCCGCTGGTGTACAGCAATCTTTAAGTCATACCACAGATTCTCAATTGGATTGAGGTCTGGGCTTTGACTAGGCCATTCCAAGACATTTAAATGTTTCCCCTTAAACGATTAGTTACCGGAGTGTAACTCCAGTTCTATGAGCGGAGCGGAGCCCCATAGAGGAGCTCTGCTCCTAATGGTTTACCCTCTGCCCTAAGGCAGCAGCAGCCTGAGACAAAATTATGCACACACCTACAGCCAATAGGAGTACAGGTGTCCCTATAAGAGGGGGTGCCTCCCCTCAATCAGCCTCACGAGATATTTTTCTTCAGCGAGACTAGAGAGGGTCGGCAGGGCCTTAAGTCCTATGGGGCTCCGCTCCACTCATAGAACTGGAGTTACACTCCGGTAACTAATCGTTCTATATCGTGGAGCTCCGCCCCATAGGGGAGCTCTGCTCCTAATGGTTTAAGGCGGAGCGTAGCGCTCCAAAATGTACTCCCTGCCGAGCCTAACACTTCCCATCGAAACGAGAAAGTCAAGCCTAGCAATGGCTGCAACCGAGTCCCGCAGTACTGCAACTAAAAACCCCTACGGGCATCACAATATACCGCGTCATCGGTTAAAATACCCGCCCCACCTAGTCCAATGGCAATGCCAATGACTAGTGGGCAGATCACCAGAATAGAAGCCATACTAATCTGTACTAGCAGATAGATGTCTCAATATCCTGTGAAAACACTACCGACCACTAATGGAATGACATCAAGTGTCACTCTACATTATGAACGCGGTAGACCGCCTCACTCACTCAATGGAATCCCAGAGATTAGTGGGCAGGAACAAAAACATGAGTCATACTAACTGAACAAGCAGATAGATGACCTCATACTCTGTTAATCAACGCATGCCTCTACTGTACTGACCCTGTCAGTCAGGATTCATGCCACAAAATATGTTTTCTTATCCAAAGCAGACCTGATGGAAACCCAGTCCATAATCCTGCTTTTCCCTCTCTTTCTTGCTCAAGATCTCCCTTCAGCCACGCTGAGTACAGATCGAGCCAGAGAATTAGAAGACATATCTAAGAGATAGAAACGGATAAATGGAGACGGCGTCCACCAGGATGCTGCTCTACAGATATCCTCTACTCCTGTTCCTCTAAAAAGGGCAGTAGAAGCCGCTACTCCACGAGTGGAGTGAGCTCTGATACCCTGAGGCAATTGCCGCCCTGCTACCTCATAAGCTGTCTCAATGCCTTCACAAAGCCAGTGAGACAGCCTCTGTTTTGAAAGTGGTCTACCTAGTGTAGCCGCACCGTGACACACAAACAACTGAGGCGATGACCTAATCGGTGCTGTGCGCCGGGCACAGGCGATGGAGCTTCTCCTCACTCCTCTCTCTATGAGGAGGAGGAGAAAAAGCCCACAGCTCCACAGCTCCACGGTCTGTGACCTATATGAACTCTTAATAACCTTCGGCACAAATGCCGGGTTAGGACGTAACACTGCTCTGCTCAGGTCACCATTGATGGCCAGGCAGTCAGGTCTCGTCGAAAGAGCACACAAATCACTGACCCGCTTAGCTGTAGTCAAAGCGAGCAACAGTGCTGTCTTGATAGACAGCATCTTGAGGGGTATTTGATTCAATGGCTCGAACGGCGACTTACATAGCGCTTCGAGTACCAAAGCCAAATCCCACTGAGGAAGCGTGACTCTAGGTGTTGGCCTAAGTCGCCGCGTTCCTAATAGGAAGCGTTTCACTAGAGGGTGACTAAAGACATTGTCTCTGCCAAAACCCTCATGACAAGCTGAAATCGCTGCTGCAAACACTCTAATCGTGGCAGGCGATTTTTGCTTATCAAACATGAGCTGCAGAAAAGAGAGAATACTCTCCACCTGACAGCTCATGGGGTCCACACCTTGTGTGACACACCATCGTGAAAACACGTTCCATCTACTGGCATACATCTTAGAAGTGGAACTGGCACGTGAACCCTGTATGGTCCTGATCACTGCATCAGATAACCCACGGTGCTCTAGCCTGTCCCTCTCAGCAGCCAGGCCTTCAGTGGTTGGCCGATTATGGGTAATTTCCCTATCGTGCCAGCCGCCTGAGACAACGCGTCCCGTCGATGTGGAATTGGCCAAGGTGGCGCAATCAACATCTGACTCATCTCCGCAAACCACAGAGCCCCCGGGCGATCGGGCGCTATCAGTATCACTGACAGCCCCCCTGACCTCACCCTGGCTAGCAGTGGGAGAATGCAGGACAGCGGAGGAAATGCATACCGGAGAACTCTCGGCCACGGTTGGTGCGCAAAGGCGTCCCTTCCCAGTGGCGGTTCGTCCTGTTCCCTCAGAGAGAACCGCAGAGGACATTGCGCGTTCACGCGTGACGCGAATAGGTCCACCTCGGCTCTCCCGAATTGTTCCCAAATCTGGAGAACAATGTCTGGATGCAGACACCACTCGTCGTCTCGAGGACCCCCTCTTGACATGAGGTCTGCTCCTACGTTCAAGTAGCCCGGAATGTGTGCTGCTCTCAATGAGCGAAGGTGCTCGTGAGCCCACAGCCACAATTCCTCTGCCGCCCGATGGAGAGCAGGAGACCTGACTCCACCCTGGTGATTTATGTGGGCTACTGTGGTCCGGTTGTCTGACCAGACCAGCACATCGCGACCCCGTAGGGTAGACGCGAATTGGGTCAGAACCAGTCTAACCGTTTCCAACTCCAGGAGGTTGATGTGACGACCTGATTGAGGCCACACACCTCCTATCGCTTGTGTCTGACATGTCCCTCCCCATCAAGTCAGGGACGCATCCGTGAATACTGGGATGTGAGAGGACACCTTTCCTATCGGGACTCCGTGCGAGTTTCTCCAATAGTTTAGGTCTGCACTGAGCGAGAGGGGAACCACCACCAACCGATGACGTTGATGCAATGGGTCTAGTCTTAGTTGGGCGAACCATCGCTGCGTCCTGCGCATGTGCAGGAGTCCCAGCGGAACCACAGAGTGGGCTGACGACATGAGACCCAAAAGTGACTTGATCGACAGCGCCGTCACCGTGTGATTCGGACGACACTTCCTTAGGGCTAGTAACAAGGCTACCCTTCGGGGGTCCGAAATTCGAGCCCTCATCCTCACAGTGTCTAGCTGTATCCCCAGGTAGACAATCTGATGAGTGGGCCAGGGCGCGCTCTTTTTCCAATTCACAGCGAACCCCAGACTTGTGAGATGCATCACTGTCTGTGTTGTGTGAGTGATCGCCAGCTCTGCTGACGGGGCGAGAACCAGTAGGTCGTCCAGGTAGGCTAGTAGCCGTATTCCCTGACGACGCAGCGGTTCCAATGCCGCCTCCACACACTTGGAAAATGTGCGAGGTGCCAGGGCGTACCCAAATGGCATCCTCGTGTATTTGTACGCCACCCCTTGAAAGGCGAACCGCAGAAACTTCCTGTGACGCGGCTGAACCGGCACATGAAAGTACGCGTCCTTTAGGTCTATGCTCGTACAAAAGTCCCCTCTCTGGACACATTCCAGCAGACGTTTTGTCGTTAGCATTCGGAAGGGCCGTTTGGTTATGCTCTCGTTGAGAATGCGTAAATCCAAAATCGGCCTCACTCCCCCCGTCTTTTTGGGCACTAGGAAATAAGGCGAATATAGCCCTTTGTTCCTTTGCTCCCGGGGAACTACTGTCACCGCCTCCTTCGCCAAAAGTTCCGTAATCTCTGTCATCAGAGCGGCCACTTTGTCTGGCGTTTTCATCACCGTCTCCACCACTCCCCTGAACGGGGGTGGGGTCCGGTGGAATTGGAGAGCATAACCCTTCTGCAACGTCTGTTCTAGCCAGCGTGAGAGGGTGCAGCTTCTTCGCCACTGCCAGCAATGCAGAGAAAGTGGCTGGGCGCGAAGCTGTGGTGCATCCAGTAGGAAGGACCTGTATTCCTCTATGGCCCTTACCGCCACTGTTCCCCAACATTAAAGTGGTGGAACAGCCCAAGGTGGGCCTCCCGTGAAAGGGAGAGGAAATGCGTTCTGAGAAAGAAAGAGGAGTAGGGACATCGGTTAAACCCGTAACCGTCGTATTCCTGCCCTCCTTGAACGCATCGCGGGTCTGAATTGCGCTGACCGAGGCCACAGCCTGCGGCAGGGCACCATCCCCAGCAAGCGATTGCGTCATCTTAGGTGACTGCAATTCGCTATCAGAGCCCTTCACTACAGTACTTCTAGAAGTCTGTAGTATGAGGTCTCTATGAGGTAAAACAAGGCGGCGCCTTGATACCTTCTTAACTTTCACCTTCTGTGTGTGTTCAACTCTGCACCCCTGGTGGGTTGAGTCACGCTCAGTGTGGTGAGTATTAGCGCGTTCAGAAAGAAGTGGGGGCGCCGATACACTGGGAACGTTCGTCACCGTGGTAATCGGGCCCTCCGTGAACGCAGCATGGGTCTGAATCGCACTAACCGAGACCTTAGTCTGCGATAGTGCGCCATCCCCAACTAGCGGCTGCGTCATCATGTCTCCTGACTGAGACTGCAGCCTGCTATGAGAGGCACTCACTACAGTACTCCTTGGAGTCTGTAATGTGAGGTCTCTTTGAGATAAACCAAGACGGCGTCTAGGTATTATTCCTCCTTTCACCTCCTGTGTGCGTTCAGCTCTGCACCTCTGGTGGGCTGAACTACACTCAGTGTGGTGAGCCTGGGCGCGTTCAGAAAAAGGTGGGGGCGCCGATACACTGGGCACCTTCGTGACCGTGGTAATCGGGCCCTTCTTGAACGCAGCATGGGTCTGGGTCGTACTAACAGAGACCTTAGTCTGTGATGGTGCGCCATCCCCAATGTGGTTATTATCAGCGCGTTCTGAGAGAAAACGGGGGCGCCGATACGTTGGTTACGCCCGTAACCGTAGTAATCAGGCCCTCCGTGAACGCAGCACGGGTCTGAACTGCACTGACTGAGGCGTTAGCCTGAGACAGAGCGCCGTCCCGAATAGCGGTCGCGTCATCATGCCATTATCTGGCTGAGACTGCAGCCTGCTATGTGAGACACTCACTACAGCACTCCTAGGAGTCTGTAAAGTGAGGTCTTTATAAGGTACACTTAATACCTTTTATATACCTGCCTTATGTGTGCATTCAGCAACGCACCATGGTGGGCTGAGCTGCACTCATAGTGGTAAGAGAGAGAGCGAGAGTGAGGAAGGTCGAACGCTCTCGGATGTATTATGGAAAAGGGGCTCTTTTTTGACAGTGTCAAGTAGAGCCAACTCTTTATTACACACATCAACAAAAAACATTCTCCTCCATACACTCAACGGTAGAGTGGGGGGGGACAGTGGGCTCGGTCACAGCAGGCGCTGTGCCGTCTTCCGTTCTCTCCCCCTCGCCTGTCATAAACGGCGTCTCTTCTGGCCGCCCTTCGGGTGATGCCAGGATGACGCTTTAATGACCTCTCTCGCCGGCACCTCTGGCGCTGCAGGGGGGGGCGAGGCCCGCTCCCTTGCTGCTGGAGGCCGCCGTCTGACGCGAAGCTGTAGCGAGAGTAACGGCCGCCCTTCCTCATATCCACTTCCGGGTTGGAGGGAATGGGGGGCAGCTTAATCTTCCGCTGTTTAGCAGCCCACTCAATGAGACCTGAGAATTCAGGCACAGAGAGGCTGTGGCGTCATCATCCAGGGATGTAATGACCTCACAATTTCCCGAAGGAAAAGGGGTGTTAAACATCTGGGTCAGTGTAATGAATTGTTCCAATAGAATATTCATTTCTTCCCCAATAGCCCTGTCATCTCCTGAGTCAGCGCCTTCAGATGATGCCTCAGAAGCTGAGACTAACACTGATAGCACATCCTCAAGAGGAATATCCTCCCTAAAAATGCCCAACGCTGCTTCCACTCCTTCAAAAAAGGAGGGCGCAGCTGGCGCATAGTGGGGGATTAATGAAGCTGTCCCTGGCGTGCTGTGTCCCTCAACCCACGAAACAAATGTCGGGGGGGTCGACAGCCGCCAAGGGGAACAGCGACATTGAGCTCTGAAAATAGCTTTTGTTAAATACTTACCCTATGGATAAGCTTGGTGTGCTCATTGTAGGACGACGTCGATGATCTGGAAAATCGACGGCGTTTTCTTCGTCCTGAGTCTTCTCTTCGTCTCTTCTTGGCTTCTTCAGTCTAGTCCAGTCGCTGAAGAAAAAGGGAGGCTGATTGAGGGGAGGCACCCCCTCTTATAGGGACACCTGTACTCCTATTGGCTGTAGGTGTGTGCAAAATTTTGTCTCAGGCTGCTGCTGCCTTAGGGCAGAGGGTAAACCATTAGGAGCAGAGCGCCCCTATGGGGCGGAGCTCCACGATATAGAACCACTCGAGTGTTGCTTTAGCAGTATACTTAGAGTCATTGTCCTGCTGGAAGGTGAACCTCCGTCCCAGTCTCAAATCTCTGGAAGTCTGAAACAGGTTTCCCGTTGCTTAGTGGTGTTGCAGACTCTGGGGCCTTTCAGATCAGGTGTATATATACTGAGATCATGTGACACTTAGATTGCACACAGGTGGACTTTATTTAACTAATTAGTGACTTCTGAAGGTAATTGGTTGCACCAGATCTTATTTAGGGGCTCCATAGCAAAGGGTGTGAATACATATGCACTCACCACTTTTCCGTTATTTATTTTTTTGAATTTTTTTAAACAAGTTATTTTTTTCATTTCACTTCACCAATTTGGACTATTTTGTGTATGTCCATTACATGAAATCCAAATAAAAATCCATTAAAATTACAGGTTGTAATGCAACAAAATAGGAAAAACGCCAAAGGGGATGAATACTTTTGCAAGGCACTGTATGTCAGTTTAGCGACTTAAGCTCCTCTGTTTGAAGTGGTGGCACTTGCTTGCTTGTATTTAGAATGAAAGCACAGCTGCCTCTGTCTCTCACCCCTCATCTTGTCTTCACATAGAATTTTGAACGGCATCCTTTACATTGATAGTTACTAGTGGTGATAATAACTTTGTCTCTGGTCCCCAGGCACAGTGGCCAGTTTGGCACTATCAACAACTTCCGTCTGGGCCGACTACCCAGTGTCCCCGTAGAGTGGAACGAGATCAATGCCGCCTGGGGTCAGACCGTGCTACTGCTCCACGCCCTCGCCAACAAGATGGGGCTACGCTTCCAGAGGTCAGACATGACACACACAAGGACATAGACGTGGCACACACCCTTTTACGCCATGTAATATGTTCAATTGCCAAAGAAGTAACTGAATTTTAATCAGCTCCTTTGTCATATCCAAATAAACATGTGTCATTAAAATAATGTAAAATATCTTGGTGAATTTCTTGAACCTCTCTCTATAGATACCGCCTGGTCCCATATGGAAACCACTCAAACCTGGAGTCACTTACAGACAAGTCCAAGGTAATGGTTGTTACCAACAAGTGAGGTTTCAAACCAAAAGGCACATGAACACACTTACCACTGGATACTATATGGAGACAAACAACAAAAAATGTTTCATGAGCTGTGAAAGACTGAACTATCCTTTAAATATTATTTTGCAATACTCATTAGCCAAGCCAACCCCCGTGAATAGGCCATGTTGTAATGGTACATTCCACTCTCTCTTTCCTCTTTGTGTGTGTAGGAGCTACCACTGTACTGTTCAGGGGGCCTACGCTTCTTCTGGGACAACAAGTTTGACCATGCCATGGTGGCCTTCCTGGACTGTGCAGCAGTTCGAGGTGGAGAAGGGAGACACTGGATTCTGCCTGCCCTACAGGGCAGTCAACTAGTCTAGCAGACATCATCAAATTATAATTGTAATCATCTATGGATTATGCAGAGAAACAAAGGATTAAGCTGTCAAAAGCTGACCAACTTCAGTTATTTGTGTAAGTTTGGCATGTTATACAACTAAATCAATTAGTTTCTTTCTTCATTTTGCCAATTCGTATTATAATTTTTTCACTCCTTTTCATATTCAGAAATGACAAATACATTCCCTTGTTTCTTAATATTTCATTTATTATACTTTCCTTTACTAGTAACACATCTGACAGAATGATTTAGATGAGTGTTTTACACAGGTGTTTCTGTAGATTTGAGGAACTGCTGAACACTGTTGGTTTAGATGGTTCTGGATACAATACTGCCTCCTAGTAGTACTGCCTCTTATTGGAACCCTCACAGATTCCAAAGTAGATGTCCTCTTTTGGGCAGCAGGTGGTTTAGCAGTCACTGTATGTCTGTCTGTCTGTTCAATCCAAAATACAAAAGAGCAACAGACTCTGGTCCCTTGGTGCATCACACCACAGATCGCTTCATGTAGCCGGCCATTTCAGTGCCCTTGAGCCGGTGCTTGGTGGAGTCATAGACCCCCCGTCTAGAGCTATTGGAGGAGAGCTTGGCACAGATCTCGCTGTGTTTCTCCAGGCGGCTAGGATCAAAGCACCGGCCGCAGTGCTCACACTGCTTCAGCTTGGAGTTGGCTGCACTCATCCCAAATCGACGTTTCAACACCACCTGAATTAATGGATGTTATCAGATGGGCCAAATAATGGGCAGCTAGGGCAACAAATACAAGATATACAACATGTACAAACCAGATGAGGCTGGTGGGAGGAGCTATAGGAGGACAGGATCATTGTAATGGCTAGAATGGAATAAAGGGAACGGTATCACACACACAATCATATGGAAACCACATTTGACTCTGCTCCATTAATTCCATTCCAGCCATTAGGAGCCCATCCTTCTATAGCTCCTCCCATCAACCTCCTCTGATACAAACGCATGTGATCACCAACACTACACTAGATCAGCAGTTAGCATGGCTTTGATATATCAAGCTACTTTACCTGTCTGTCCTTTTTCTCTTCAATGGTCAAACCCTTCTTCACTTCCTTTGGCTTGCTCACAGCGTATCTCGTGACTGTCTGCTTTGGCTTACTTGCCACGCTGCTTTCTTCTCCATTTCTCCTCACCTCTTTACTCCTTCCTTCTTCTTCTTCGTAATCTCTTATCATCTCCCATAGGTCAGAATCCACCTTCATCAGGCAGATCTCCTGAATGTACTTCACCACCTTTTTTCTGAACAGTTCCTTTGCGTTTTTCTCCTCCAAAGCCTGAGCACCCATCTTGGACCCACTCTTAATCAGGTTCAATTCTTGGGTGACACTGATCAGCTTGGCCTTCAGATATGCCATCACCTGCTCAGACTCGGAGTTGAAGACGTCCCACACCATCTCATCGGGGCATGGCGGTAGATCCTGTACAGTTAGGGTCTTGAACGGAATGTGTTTCTTCACAACCTGCCTTCTGATCTTTGAAGCAGCAGGACGAGGGCTGCCCTCTGGTCTGACTGGCTGGAATGGCTCCTTCTTGGCATCATTGTTTGGCACTCTGGCTCTAATGGGAGGCAGTGGCATCTTGGCGACTATTTTGGCTCCATGGACTGCCTTCAATGGCTTGGCGCTATGGAGGTAGATATCTTTCACCACGCAGAGTTCAACTTACGATACAACTCAAGCAAAAATGTATTAAAAAAAAGCTTTTCTCTCAAAACATCAAATGGAATGGCGCGGTTTGGTTATCCCGAAAACAGGTACATATATACAGTGAGGGAAAAAAGTATTTTATCCCCTGCTGATTTTGTACGTTTTCCCACTGACAAAGACATGATCAGTTTATAATTTTAATGGTAGGTTTATTTGAACAGTGAGAGACAGAATAACAACAACCAAAAAATCTAGAAAAACGCATATAATAAATTGATTTGCATTTTAATGAGGGAAATAAGTATTTGACCCCTCTGCAAAACATGACTTAGTACTTGGTGGCAAAACCCTTGTTGGCAATCACAGAGGTCAGGCGTTTCTTGTAGTTGGCCACCAGGTTTGCACACATCTCAGGAGGGATTTTGTCCCACTCCTCTTTGCAGATCTTCTCCAAATCATTAAGGTTTCGAGGCTGACGTTTGGCAACTCGAACCTTCAGCTTCCTCCACAGATTTTCTATGGGATTAAGGTCTGGAGACTGGCTAGGCCACTCCAGGACCTTAATGTGCTTCTTCTTGAGCCACTCCTTTGTTGCCTTGGCCGTGTGTTTTGGGTCATTGTCATGCTGGAATACCCATCCACGACCCATTTTCAATGCCCTGGCTGAGGGAAGGAGGTTCTCACCCAAGATTTGACAGTACATGGCCCCGTCCATCGTCCCTTTGATGCGGTGAAGTTGTCCTGTCCCCTTAGCAGAAAAACACCCCCAAAGCATAATGTTTCCACCTCCATGTTTGACGGTGGGGATGGTGTTCTTGGGGTCATAGGCAGCATTCCTCCTCCTCCAAACACGGCGAGTTGAGTTGATGCCAAAGAGCTCCATTTTGGTCTCATCTGACCACAACACTTTCACCCAGTTCTCCTCTGAATCATTCAGATGTTCATTGGCAAACTTCAGACGGCCCTGTATATGTGCTTTCTTGAGCAGGGGGACCTTGTGGGCGCTGCAGGATTTCAGTCCTTCACGGCATAGTGTGTTACCAATTGTTTTCTTGGTGACTATGGTCCCAGCTGCCTTGAGATCATTGACAAGATCCTCCCGTGTAGTTCTGGGCTGATTCCTCACCGTTCTCATGATCATTGCAACTCCACGAGGTGAGATCTTGCATGGAGCCCCAGGCCGAGGGAGATTGACAGGTCTTTTGTGTTTCTTCCATTTGCGAATAATCGCACCAACTGTTGTCACCTTCTCCACAAGCTGCTTGGCGATGGTCTTGTAGCCCATTCCAGCCTTGTGTAGGTCTACAATATTGTCCCTGACATCGTTGGAGAGCTCTTTGGTCTTGGCCATGGTGGAGAGTTTGGAATCTGATTGATTGACTGCTTCTGTGGACAGGTGTCTTTTATACAAGTAACAAACTGAGATTAGGAGCACTCCCTTTAAGAGCGTGCTCCTAATCTCAGCTCGTTACCTGTATAAAAAGACACCTGGGAGTCAGAAATCTTTCTGATTGAGAGGGGGTCAAATACTTATTTCCCTCAATAAAATGCAAATCAATTTATAACATTTTTGACATGCGTTTTTCTGGATTATTTTGTTGTTATTCGGTCTCTCACTGTTCAAATGAGAACACTGCAAAATTATCAGTTTCTCTGGTTTTACTATTTATAGGTATGTGTTTGGGTAAAATTAACTTTTTTTTAAAATTCTAGAAACTACTGAAAACATTTCTCCCAAATTCCAAATAAAAATATTGTCATTTAGAGCATTTATTTACAGAAAATGAAAACTTGTCAAAATAACAAAAAAGAGACAGTGTTGTCAGACCTCGAATAATGCAAAGAAAATAAGTTAATGTTCATTTTAAACAACACAATACTAATGTTTTAACTTAGGAAGAGTTTAGAAATCAATATTTGGTGGAATAACCCTGATTTTCAATTACAGCTTTCATGAGTCTTGGCATGCTCTCCACCAGTCTTTCACATTGATGTTGGGTGACTTTATGCCACTCCTGGCGCAAAAATTCAAGCAGCTCGGCTTTGTTTGATGGCTTGTGACCATCCATCTTCCTCTTGATCACATTCCAGAAGTTTCCAATGGGGGTCAGGTCTGGAGATTGGGCTGGCCATGAAAGGGTCTTGATCTGGTGGTCCTCCATCCACACCTTGATTGACCTGGCTGTGTAGCATGGCGCATTGTCCTGCTGGAAAAAAATACTCAGAGTTGGGGAACAATGTCAGAGCAAAAGGAAGCAAGTTTTCTTCCAGGACAACCTTATACGTGGCTTGATTCATGCGTCCTTCACAAAAACAAATCTGCCCGATTCCAGCCTTGCTGAAGCACCCTCAGATCATCACTGATCCTCCACCAAATTTCACAGTGGGTGCGAGACACTGTGGCTTGTAGGCCTCTCCAGGTCTCCGTCTAACCATTAGACGACCAGGTGTTGGGCAAAGCTGAAAATTGGACTCAGAGAAAATGACCTTACTCCAGTCCTCTACGGTCCAATCCTCATGGTCTTTTGCAAACCTCAGCCTGGCTCTTCTTTGCTTCTCATTGATGAAGGGCTTTTTTCTAGCTTTGCACGACTTCAGCCCTGCCCCTAGGAGCCTGTTTCGAACCGTCCTCGCCGTGCACCCCAGCTGCCGTTTGCCATTCTTTTTGTAGGTCACTTGATGTCATCCTACAGTTGTTGAGTGACATTCGAATGAGTTGGTGGTCATCCCGGTCAGCAGAGTCTCGTTTTCGCCCTCTGCCGGTCTGTAGCTTTGTTGTCCCCAATGTCTGCTGCTTGACCTTGTTCTTATGAACCGCCATCTTTGAAATGTTAAGGACGGAAGCAACCTGATGCTAACTGTATCCCTTTGCCAGTAAAGCCAGAACTGAACCCTTATTTTCCTCACTCAAAACGTTCCTTTTCAACTCTTTTGGCATGGTCCATAGTTATTTTTGAGGTACTATTAGCACTGTTTTTGCCATCCAGCTGGTCCTATTGCAAGAGGATAGTGATGACCACAGCAGTGGGTTTTATACTTTTCCTCGTTAAATATGATTTGGTTCAGGTGATCACCTAATCAGTACCTAATTCAGTAGAATGAGGGGTGCCTGTGTTGGAATTCAACAGACACTGGAATGGAATGGCTGTCACATGTAGAGATGCTGGTTTAAGAAACATTTGCACTGGTCTCTTAATTTTTTCCAGAGCTGTATACACACACACACACACATATACACAACCATTCAAAAGTTTGGGGGTCACTTAGAAAAGCATTTTTTTTGTCCATTAAAATAACATCAAATTTATCAGAAATACAGTGTAGACATTGTTAATGTTGTAAATGGCTATTGTAGCTGGAAACTGCTAATTTTTAATGGAATATCTACATTGGCGTACAGAGGCCCATTATCAGCAACCATCAGTCCTGTGTTCCAATGGCACGTTGTGTTTGCTAATGCAAGTTTATCATTTTAAAAGGCTAATTGATCATTAGAAAACCCTTTTGCAATTATGTTAGCACAGCTTAAAACTGTTGTGCTGATTAAAGAAGCAATAAAACTGGCCTTATTGAGTGTGCAAAGCTGTCATCAAGGCAAAGGGTGACTATTTGAAGTATGAAGTAAATATATTTGAAGTAAATATAAAATATATTTTGATTTGTTTAACACTTTTTTGGTTATTACATGATTCCATATGTGTTATTCCATTGTTTTGATGTCTTCACTATTATTCTACAATGTAGAAAATAGTAAAAATAAAGAAAAACCCTGGAATGAGTAGGTGTGTCCAAACTTTTGACTGGTAGTGTGTGTGTGTGTGTGTGTGTGTGTGTGTATGTGTGTATATATATATATGTATATATGTATATATATATATATATGTATATATATATATAAAATAATATACATTTTCCTTTATTATTTTTCCCTAACCCTACCTCCCCTAATTGGAGTAAACTAAAGGACAACACTTACGCTTCTACTTCCAGCTTATACATACTACATACATTTTACAGTTTAGTTTACAATAGTTATCTTTTGTTTGGTTTTAGTCCCATCTTTCAGCTCCACTCAACTCCTCTCCGAACACCATCCAGTTGATATATATTTGCCATATACTTTTCAACTGTGCTGTTTCACAAAATTCTGAACCTTTCCATTCTCATAGTTTTAAAGAGTGTAAGTTAAAACATACATTTTTGCTAAGAATATTATTATATTATTGATCAATTGGACTATGACTTTTCAAATCCCCCAGCAGTGCTATTTGGAGAATTATCTCCAGGTAAATGTTGCAATTCTTCAGCCATTCCTGAACATGCAACCAAAAACAAGCTGCATATGGACAGTACAGAAACAAATATTCTAGTGATTTTGTCTCTTCGCAGCAAAATCTTCAGAGCTGGGATGGTTGTGTCCCCAGTGGGGAGAACAAGTATTTGATACACTGCCGATTTTGCAGGTTTTCCTACTTACAAAGCATGTAGACGTCTGTCATTTTTATCATAGGTACACTTCAACTGTGAGAGACGGAATCTAAAACAAAAATCCAGAAAATCACATTGTATGATTTTTAAGTAATTAATTTGCATTTTATTGCATGACATAAGTATTTGATCACCTACCAACCAGTAAGAATTCCGGCTCTCACAGACGTGTTAGTTTTTCTTTAAGAAGCCCTCCTGTTCTCCACTCATTACCTGTATTAACTGCACCTGTTTGAACTTGTTACCTGTATAAAAGACACCTGTCCACACACTCAATCAGACAGACTACAACCTCTCCACAATGGCCAAGACCAGAGAGCTGTGTAAGGACATCAGGGATAAAATTGTAGACCTGCACAAGGCTGGGATGGGCTACAGGACAATAGGCAAGCAGCTTGGTGAGAAGGCAACAACTGTTGGCGCAATTATTAGAAAATGGAAGAAGTTCAAGATGACGGTCAATCACCCTCGGTCTGGGGCTCCATGCAAGATCTCACCTCGTGGGGCATCAATGATCATGAGGAAGGTGAGGGATCAGCCCCCTTGAATGAGTAGGTGTGTCCAAACTTTTGACTTTTAATGTATGTGTATATGTATGTATGTATGTGTATATATATATGGGGGATTTGAAATGATGCAGACAATTACATTGATGGAAGCCACAATCTATCTGCAATATTAAAGCTGATCTACCCGCCCCTCCCAAAAAAAAATAAACATCTCACTTCGGTGCCTTTACCTCTCTCTCTCCATCAGGCCTTCATCCGCCGCTGCCTGGAGAGAGGGATGGGGGAAGGAGGATGGAGGGGACGGGGTAAAAACAGAACAAAGGATGGGGATGGAGGAGTAATAGCTGAAGTGCCCTCCCTCTCCCCACCCCTCCTAAGACACGAAGGGGCAGTGCCAGTCTGGCTTGTCTATAAGACCCAATGGCTTCCCACCTGCATGAATGGCCTAAAGTAACAGTGTGTGTGTAGTGTGTGCCCTGTGCATACCTGTTTTCGGGATAACCAAACCGTGCCATTCCATTTTATGTTTTGAAAGAAAAGCTTTTTTATACATTTTTGCTTGAGTTGTATCATACGTTGAACTCTATATATTTCCCAAGAATATAGTCATTGACAAAGTTATTTTAGGACATTGTGAAACCTGATTTCCCTCGAGCATAGTATACCAGAGAAAAGCAGAATAGCTTAACTGGTAATACTCAAATATACACAGACATACAGAGCTAGCACCCAACAACTGCCTGAAGAGCCAATCTCATAAAGAGCCTATAGAAAGTATTCACACCACTTGACTTTTTCCACATTTTGTTGTGTGGATTAAATTGAGATTTTGTCACTGACCTATACACAATACCCAATAATGTCAAAGTGGAATTATGTTTCTATAAATTTTTACAAATTAATTCATGGAAAGTCTAGCGTCAATAAGTATTCAACCCCTTTGTTATGGCAAGCATAAAGTTCAGGAGTAAAAATGTGCTTAATAAGTCACACATTTGATGAATGACTACCTCATCTCTGTACCCCACACATACAATTAATTATCTGTAAGGTCCCTCAGTCGAGCAGGGAATTTCAAACACAGATTCAACCACAAAAGACCAGGGAGGTTTTCCAATCCCTCGCAAAGAAGGGCACCTATTGGTAGATGGGTAAAAAAACAAACAGACATTGAATATCCCTTTGAGCATGGTGAAGTTAATAATTACACTTTGGATGGTGTATCAATATATATTGCCAGAGAGGAAGGAAACCGCTCAGGGATTTCACCATGAGGCCAATGGTGACTTTAAAACAGAGTTTAATGGCTAAAACAAAGGATGGATCAACAACATTGTAGTTACTCCACAATACTAACCTAAATGACAGTGAATAATAAGCCTGTACAGAATAAAAATATTCCAAAACATTCACCCTGTTTGCAATAAGGCAGTAAAGTAATACTGCAAAAAATGTGGCAAAGAAATGGACTTTATGTCCTGAATACAAAGCGTTATGTTTGGGGCAAATCCAACATCATCAGTGAGTACCACTCTTCATATTTTCAAGCATGGTGGTGGCTGCATCATGTTATGTGTATGCATGTCATCGGCAAGGATGTTCATGATGAAAATAAACGGAATAGCGCTAAGCACAGGCAAAATCCTAGAGGAAAACCTGGTTCAGTCTGCTTTACAGACATTGGGAGATATTCACCTTTCAGAAGGACAATAACCTAAAACAAGGCCAAATATACACTGGAGTTGCTTACCAAGACGACACTGAATGTTCCCGAGTGGCCTAGTTACAGTTTTGACTCAAATCGGCTTGAAAATATATGGCAAGACTTGAAAATGGCTTTGTATCAACAACCAACTTGACAGAGCTTGAAGAATTTAAAAAAGAATAACGTGCAAATATTGTACAATCCTTGTGTGCAAAGCATTTAGAGACTTACCCAGAAAGACTCACAGCTGTGATCGCTGCCAAAGGTGATTTTACCATGTATTGACTCAGGAGGTTGAATACTTATTTATATATATATTTATTTTTTTACAAATGTTAGAATTGTAAATATCCTTTTACTTAAAGCGTTCTGTGTGGGTCCATTATCATTGGCATGTTCATATGGGTAATGAACCTGAAAAACCAATCAACACATTGATATGGGCATTAAATACTGCCACAAGCCTCCTTGTCTACATTTAATCCACACCAAGCAGTCTCTTGTAGTAAAAGGATTGACTTGTTGAATTTGCCAATGAACAAAAGCACACAGTATAATCCCGACGCCAAAGCTTTCGGTAGATACTTGGTGCGCACTGCGAGTGGGTACAGACAAGACAAGCGTTCCAATGCTGTTCCAACGCCTGGTGAAATAGAAAAATGTTTTACCTTACCAGCACAGTAAAATAAAAACTATTAAAACATGCACAATGTATATTATTCTGTGGCTAGAGTGGAGTTAACCCTCAGAAAGACACAAACTAATTGAAAAAAATAGGCAGAAAACCAGATTCTTGCCACTCCAGTTTTGCTTCTGGAGCAAAGTAAGAAGCATGTGATACATAATAAGAACCCATTCCAGTGCTGCATCTCAGTAGTTCAACGTATCCTTCTCTCCTAGTCTCCCTTCCCTTCACTTGTACTGATCTTTAAGAACTGAACAGGTCAACTGGACACATCTGATGCTTTCACCTATCCAGTGTCATAAGATCTGTGTATAAGAAGGAAAAGAGACAACCAGAAGCCACTTAGCTACTATTAGGATGCAATCCTGGGATGTGCGCCAAAAGTCTCAGATAGCTCCCTTCATAACACCTACTAGTCTAGCTGGACTTGAATGTGTATAATTTAACCGTTTTTATCTTGTCCTTTCAAATGGTCAATATGGAAATCAAACAAGGAAACAAGACTTATTGGATTGGAACTCACACCAGTGGTGAATCTCAAAAGTCATTTCTCCAGTCTTCTCCCAACCCTCTCAAAACATCATAGGGAAGCAAGGAGAGCATTGTAGGAGAAGATCCGAGGAGAGGAACTTTTGAGATTCACACATTGTGAGGAAATGTTGGTTTTCACACCCAGGATAAGTCCTCATCTTCCTCCTCTATCGATTGTAAAACTGAGATGACACCCACGCCAGGCCCCACTTGAGGTTGGTCAACATGAACTTGAGCGCCTTGGTCCACTGCTCCTCCGAGTTGAACTGGGTCTTGATGGAGTAGGAGCCACCGCTGCCACCCGTGTCCTCAATCTTGCCCTTCTCCACGTCCATCCTGAAAAAAGGTGAGTTAAAGACTTGAGGGTTTGAGGTTTATTTATTTCTCAAGAGGGGTATGAAAGAACCTGGTGCAACATCTACAGCTGCTGACACCAACATTTGTATCTAAAGCCAGTACGCTATGACAAACTAATCTGCAGATTTCTCATGCTAGTGACTAGTGGGAGGCAAATGTTCATGCAGAGACAAAGGATTAAGCTGTCAAAAGCTGACCAACTCCAGTTCTTTGTGTAAATTTGGCAAGTTATTAAATCAGAGTACCACAGTATGAGTCATAATACCCATAAAACATAGCAGTCCCTTAGGGGATTTTAGAAAAACTTAAAATAAGGGCTGTGCTTCATGTAGGCTTACCCTTGTGTGATGTTTTGATAACCGAGTAAATCTCTGTAGGACAAGGTGACTTAATATATTCGCCTGTATTTAGCCCCCCAAAATGAAATGCTAATTAGATACTAATGTGGCTATCATAAAGAACTACAAATGCCATGATGATCTGGACGAGACTGCAGAGGCAAGAATCTCTGGATTAACTATCTAATGTTAGTTAAATTTGCCTCCCGAGTGGCGTAGTGCTCTAAGGCACAGCATCACAGTGCTAGCTGTGCCACTAGAGATCCTGGTTTGAGACCAGGCTCTGTCGCAGTCTGCCGCGACCAGGAGACCCATGGGGTGGCGCACAAATGGCCCAGTGTCGTCCAGGTTAGGGGAGGGTTTGGCCGACAGGAGTATTCTTGTCCCATTGCTCCTGTGGCGGGCAGTGCACGCTGACACGGTCGCCAGGTGCACAGTGTTGCCTCTGACACATTGGTGCTTCCGGGTTAAGCAGGCATTGTGTCAAACAGCAGTGCGGCTCGGCTGGGTTGTGTTTCGGAGAATGCACGCCTCTCCCGAGTCCGTACGGGAGTTTCAGCGATGGGACATTTCTCCCCACGAAATTGGGGAGAAAAAGGGGTAAAATAAAAATATCTAATTTAAAAAAATTATGTTAGCTAAATTTTGTAATGAATAAATTGCCAAGATTTCTTTAAATTGATAATTCAGAGAGTATAGTAATATGTTTCCCCTCAAAGAAAGGTGGCATGTTTAAATATGAGATGTGGGCAAGCAGTTCAACACAGATAGGTCACATTAACCATTTTGGGCAGTATATTATGGTCCATTATGACATGACATCCACATAAACTGTGAGATTCTAGAAGTCTCAATCTGTGTGAACCAACGATGATGTCACAACTGATCAATGAATTCCAAATGTTCTGTTTGAACATTCTGGTGCCTGATTGCTGAACATAGAACATCAGTATTCAAGACAATCTAGCGGATGCCTCCTGAGATATAGTTAACAAATTAGATCACCATAAAATATAGAAAATGCTACTAGACGAAAACTTGAGGTTGCAGAACGGGGTTAGAAGAATGCCACTGTCGATCTCCTTGATGATGAGGAGATTCCTGCAGCCGATACAGGAAGATAATGCTTTAACAGGGAACCTTGGAGCTGCCAGTAGCAACTCCGTTCAGCCTGCCCCACCATCTCAACCCAAGGCCACTGAGAAGCTTCCTGCGCTCAATCAAAACAGTTTAAACACCTCCAGAATCCCAGTACTGGAGTTGACTGAAGAAAGAAAGAGTGCTCTGCAACGACTTGCCAGTTTGAAGGCTGTGGAAAAGTTTGACACTGAGGAAAAGAAACCACATCCTCCCTCCAAAATCCCAGTACTGCAGAAGAAGAGGTCCATCTGCAATGGGAAGAGTCAAGGACTGCATGTAGCTCCAACATCTCAGCAGCGAGGGAAGGCTACTGTTCCTCCCATCCGGAAGCCACTGCAACCCATCCGCAACAAGAGGGATCAAACCTGCGTGGTGAAAGACATCTACCTCCATAGCGCCAACCCATTGAAGGCAGTCCATGGAGCCAAAATAGTCGCCAAGATGCCACTGCCTCCCATTAGAGCCAGAGTGCCAAACAATGATGCCAAGAAGGAGCCATTCCAGCCAGTCAGACCAGAGGGCAGCCCTCGTCCTGCTGCTTCAAAGATCAGAAGGCAGGTTGTGAAGAAACACATTCAGTTCAAGACGCTAACTGTACAGGATCTACCGCCATGCCCCGATGAGATGGTATGGGACGTTTTCAACTCCGAGGCTGGGCAGGTGATGGCATATTTGAAGGCCAAGCTGATCAGTGTCACCCAAGAATTGAACCTGATTAAGAGTGGGTCCAAGATGGGTGCTCAGGCTTTGGAGGAGAAAAACGGAAAGGAACTGTTCAGAAAAAAGGTGGAGAAGTACATCCAGGAGATCTGCCTGATGAAGGTGGATTCTGACCTATGGGAGATGATAAGAGATTACGAAGAAGAGGAAGGAAGGAGTAAAGAGGTGAGGAGAAATTGAGAAGAAAGCAGCGTGGCAAGTAAGCCAAAGCAGACAGTCACGAGATACGCTGTGAGCAAGCCAAAGGAAGTGAAGAAGGGTTTGACCATGGAAGAGAAAAAGGAGGACGGACAGGTAAAGTAGCTTGACATTTCAAAGCCATGCTAACTTCTGATCTAGTGTAGTGTTGGTGATCACATGCGTTTGTATCAGAGGAGGTTGATGGGAGGAGCTATAGAAGTATGGGCTCGTAATTGCTGGAATGGAATAAATGGAACGGAGTCAAATGTGGTTTCCATATGATTGTGTGTGTGATACCGTTCCCTTTATTCCATTCTAGCCATTACAATGAGCCTGTCCTCCTATAGCTCCTCCCACCAGCCTCATCTGGTTTGTACATGTTGTATTTGTTGCCCTAGCTGCCCATCTGATAACATCCATTAATTCAGGTGGTGTTGAAACGTCGATTTGGGATGAGTGCAGCCAACTCCAAGCTGAAGCAGTGTGAGCACTGCGGCCGGTGCTTTGATCCTAGCCGCCTGGAGAAACACAGCGAGATCTGTGCCAAGCTCTCTTCCAATAGCTCTAGACGGGGGGTCTATGACTCCACCAAGCACCGGCTCAAGGGCACTGTAATGGCCGGCTACATGAAGCGATCTGTGGTGTCATGCACCAAGGGACCAGAGTCTGTTGCTCTTTTGTATTTTGGATTGAACAGACAGACAGACATACAGTGACTGCTAAACCACCTGCTGCCCAAAAGAGGACATCTACTTTGGAATCTGTGAGGGTTCCAATAAGAGGCAGTACTACTAGGAGGCAGTATTGTATCCAGAACCATCTAAACCAACAGTGTTCAGCAGTTCCTCAAATCTACAGAAACACCTGTGTAAAACACTCATCTAAATCATTCTGTCAGATGTGTTACTAGTACAGGAAAGTATAATAAATGAAATATTAAAAAACAAGGGAATGTATTTGTCAAATCTGAATATGAAAAGGAGTGAAAAAATTATAATATGAATTGGCAAAATGAAGAAAGAAACTAATTGATTTAGTTGTATAACATGCCAAACTTACACAAATAACTGAAGTTGGTCAGCTTTTGACAGCTTAATCCTTTGTTTCTCTGCATAATCCATAGATGATTACAATTATAATTTGATGATGTCTGCTAGACTAGTTGACTGACCTGTAGGGCAGGCAGAATCCAGTGTCTCCCTTCTCCACCTCCTCCTTGAACTGCTGCACACAGTCCAGGAAGGCCACCATGGCATGGTCAAACTTGTTGTCCCAGAAGAAGCGTAGGCCCCCTGAACAGTACAGTGGTAGCTCCTACACACACAAAGAGGAAAGAGAGAGTGGAATGTACCATTACAACATGGCCTATTCATGGGGGTTGGCTTGGGCCAGTCTAATGAGTATTGCAAAATAATATTAAAAGGATAGTTCACTCTTTCACAGCTCATTAAACATATAGTATCCAGTGGTAAGTGTGTTCATGTGCCTTTTGGTTTGAGACCTCACTTGTTGGTAACAACCATTACCTTGGACTTGTCTGTAAGTGACTCCAGGTAAGAGTGGTTTCCATATGGGACCAGGCGGTATCTATAGAGAGAGGTTCAAGAAATTCACCAAGATATTTTACATTATTTTAATGACATTGTACAATGTATCATGTTTATTTGGATATGACAAAAGAACTGATTAAAATACAGTTACTTCTTTGGCAATTGAACATATTACATGGCGTAAAAGGGTGTGTGCCACGTCTATGTCCTTGTGTGTGTGTGTCATGTCTGACCTCTGGAAGCGTAGCCCCATCTTGTTGGCGAGGGCGTGGAGCAGTAGCACGGTCTGACCCCAGGCGGCGTTGATCTCATTCCACTCAACGGGGACACTGGGTAGTCGGCCCAGACGGAAGTTGTTGATAGTGCCAAACTGGCCACTGTGCCTGGGGACCAGAGACAAAGTTATTATCAGCACTAGAAACTATCAATGTAAAGGATGCCGTTCAAAATTCTATGTGAAGACAAGATGAGGGGTGAGAGAGAGGCAGCTGTGCTTTCATTCTAAATACAAGCAAGCAAGCGCCACCACTTCAAACAGAGGAGCTTAAGTCGCTAAACTAACATACATTTGGTCAATAATTCATGGGTGTTTGTCCATTTGTGCGTCTGAATTTTAGTGTATGTATACGTGTCTGTAATGCGTCAGAGTATGTGTCCTTACCAGATGTGGAAGGTGGCGTTGAAGACGTTGGTCTTCTTCAGGCGGTCCAGTTGGATCTGGCAGTAGCGCATTTGGTTGTCCACACTCTTCAACTCGTCATCCAGCTCCAGCTGCTGCCGCTTGAACTCACTGTACTCCTTCTGGTACCTGGAGCACACGGACACACATCACTCACACAGGCCAGGGGAGGATAAGGGATTCATTTGTGAAATTGAATTATATCGTGCAGAGAGTAGGGGTCGATCTGGAGTCTCCCTCTTCCCATTCTCCTGTCTTGCAAAATGCAGCGTTTCCCAAACTTGGTCCTCAGGACCCCAAGAGGTGCACGTTTTGGATTTTGCCATAACACTACACAGTTGACTCAAATGATCAAAGCTTGATGATTAGTTGATTATTTGATACGGCTGTTTACCGCAAAGACAAAAACCAAACACGAGCACCCCTTGAAGTCCCGAGGACCGAGTTTGGGAAACCCTGCTGGATACATTCTCAGAATGTGTGTTTTTGCATGTTCCCAGTAGGGTGAACGGTGTCCCATTCATTTCTTTACTATGTGCATAAGGTTGAGATGGAGGACTTCACAAGCTCATTTTACGTTCTACCTGTGAGACAGCATGACAGCCGCCACAGCCAAAGTGCTTTGAACTTGGAAATACATCATCCAAAATTCCTCAGACTGGAGAACAGACAGCCATTACTCACTGCAGTTCCTCAGTGTCTAGCTGCTGGGAATGGCTGCGTCCCTGGACCAGGTCCTCAGCCACGGCAGCCCTCTGCTCTTCCACCGCCTCCAACTCCCCCACCAGTGACTCCTCCTCCTCGCCCAGTTTCTGGAGTTCCAGCAACAGGCTGTCCTCCTCGTCCTCCTGCAGCTGGGACAGCAGCTCCAGGCAGTTCCTAGAAGAGGACACACACCATATTCAGACAAGGATATAGACACATGAAAAACACGAAACCCGGCCGCGTCATGAAAAGTTGTGCGTGCAGTTCGTCATTACAAACCTCTGTTTACCTAGCAGTGGATACAATCACATGCAACTTCAAATGCAGCTCATGCAAGTTAACAAACACGTAATCAGATGTTATCGTCCACAACGTCGCAGATGTCAGAGGATTGATTACCTAGCAAGCCAGTGAGGCAAGGTAAAATATCACAAATAGAGCTAGATAAAGCCAGAAGAATAAGTGAACTTGTTTTACATAGCTATAGCCCTCAGTCTTCCGTGTCTTCACTCACTCACTGTTAACTTTAGCGTCAGCGATCCTGCTACAGAGCTTTTTGGTGTGGTGACACTGATGGTTTCTCTGAAGTGATGGCTTCTATGGTTGTGGCTAGATGGAGTACAGCATTTTAGCCTAACCCTTTTTCTTAACTTAATTATCCTAACCTGCTACTTTAATTATCCTAACCTGCTATGTAAATTCTCCATCTAGCTAGCCACAACCGTAGAAGCCATCAGTTCTGAGAAACCATCAGTGTCACCACACCGGGATGCGCACGCAAGAATCGAACATGAACAAGAAATTGCCCCATACATACAGACATCAAAAACACACATATACACACACATGATTCAAGCATGCAAATAAGTGATCCTTTTGATGCACAATATTGCTCCAGGCAACAAAATATTGGTGTAAACTGAGCCCTCGTGGGTCTTGGCTCCCTGCCTAAGCAAATATTTATTGGGCAAACCTGCTATGTGTTGCATAGTGTAGTACACTTTGACTACCCACTAGTTCTGTAATGTTAGTTTAGTAGCAGTGCATGACTACTCACTTGTAGTTCTGGCACTCATTCTCTGTGATGTTGAGCTGCGTGTCCAGGTGGTCTAGCAGGGTGTCTGTACACTCCTCGCACAGCGGGTGGTCTACGTCGGTCTGGCCCGACATGATGTCAAACAGATCACTGGTCACCTTCAGCCTCCGACTGAGGTTCTCCATGGTGCCCCCGTCCGACGCTTCTCCAATCAGAGTGAAGCTGTTGGCGCTCTCTGTGGACATCATCCTACGCACGCACACACACACACTGTTGAAACTATGTAGGTATCATCCTAGATCTAGAGGGTATGGTAGTTCAAGTTGAGAGCAGGGCATTACACTGTAGGCCAAGCAGGTTGGAAGGTAGTTAGACTTGATGCTACCTTGCAGGAGGGATGTATTTTCTTGCGACGCCATCTTGCTTTGTTTCCACAAAGGTTTCCTGGAGGAAGAGAGGAAACTCAGAATCCCTGTCAGTGTTTAAAACTCAATTTCTATTAAGGATATTGCTGTGAACCCTGGTTACAAAACCATCTTCCCATTGGATTGAAACAACCCAGTGTCTCTCACCTCTGGAGCCCTTTCCCCCTCATTGCTTTCTGTCTGCTTGCTTGGTGTCACTGTGACCAGAGGAGCTGATGGGACAGAAGACACACAGACTCACAACGCTGATCTCCATCTCTTCCTCTGTAGCTCTCTCCAAAGCGTGCGCATACACACACGCACCCACACACGCTCTCTCTCTAGCTCTCAAACATACACTCAGGTAAACATACCAATAAGTTCCTGGATGGTGACACGGTCGAGCACATTGAAGGATGTGTCCAGCTTGAGAGGCTGACTGCAGCGCTGACACACGAAGCTGACCTGCATGGTAGTACTAGAGGACTTGGAGCCCTCCATTGCAACACTGGAAACAGAATGAACAGTGTTAGCTGGTAGACAAACTACTCGTGACTGGTGGTTTTGCTAGCACAGTTTAGCTTACCCCATTCATTGACGCTAACTACTTGTTGGGTTCTATTTTCTAAATAATTGGATTGATGGGATGACTAACTTAGAAAGAATGCATTCTTGACTGGGCTAATGTAGGTTGTGACACCTGGCAGGCTGTGATTGATGTGAAGAGCTGTTTTAGGGGGTAAAGGGAGATAAGGATTTGTGTCTCCAAATGCCAGACTATACTGGTTCTTTGTGATCTGTGAACCTTCCTTGGACGTAGGAATGGTGTCTAAGGGAGCTGGCTCTTCTCACTATGACAGCTTGTTATGATATGGACATATGCCTGGTAACAGAGATGCATCAACGGATTGACTGAGTAAGTCTAAACCACGCTCAAGTCTCTACTCTAATTGGTCAGCAGAGAGGTGGGAAACTCCCTCTGTAAGAGTATTTGAGCAAGAACCCAGAACAATGGGTTAGTTCTCTGGGGTGCCCTGCGAGGTATCTCAGAGAGCCCGTATATACGAAACATCATATTTACCATTGAAGGTTTTTGCATTAATTAAAATAACTAGTATATCTTAGAAGTCGTGTTGACCTCTTTTGTTCCTAATACCAGGTTTGAATTGACGCGACTTTGACATACTTTAGCGCCTATTGACGATAGTATCTTCTCACCGGGTGTGTTTTGTTAAGAACCCTGCTCTAAACATTAACATGCATCGCTTGCGGTACTGTTTTGGAAACATAAGGAACATACCTTTCATATCAGAGAGAAATAATTGGCAAAAAACTAAAGGTAAATGACTACACCTTTATAGCGTTAGGGTTCCCACACGGCCATATTTCCATATTACAGCGCTTGTTTACGGAAAACAGACTGAAGACAGTGGACTGACTACCTGTGTTAATTAACTATCTGTGTCTCCGAACACCTGTGTGTAAAGGGAAGATGACGCCACAAACGTGGGGTGTAATCATTAGTCCAAATAGATGCAAAACTTCAGTTTTACAACTAAAACAAGAGTTTCTATTGGACAAATTCAGGTAGGTCCATCCACGTTTCGTTCCGTTTAAGAAACGTTTTGCAATAGAATCGGCGGAATTAATACATCCATGTAACGTTAGTCATTGAAAAATATTGTCGGCTGCAACTGTGTTAAAACAATGTACAAGTGTGTATTTTGCATTTGTGAAATTATTTTTGATGAAAGTACAGGTATTTATCTTTATAGAACCGTACCGCAATTGAGAATCGATGAATGCTTAAATGTTGCCTTCCAGAGCCATTTTGCCTTTAAACAGAACATGTACGGTCCAACCTTGGACTATATAAGAAGTCATGTTATAATTAGCTAGGCTCCTTTAGAACATTATATTGGGCTAATGTTAGCTAACAGTAGCTAGCTGGCTAAAATACGGTACTAACTCGGCGGTGACATTTCAGTTGAAAACAACACAATGTGAGTAGCAAAGACTCATATTTATTTATATTTCAACAACAAAGAGACTTAAGTATTTCAAAATATATATTTTCTTACCCGAGGACTTCCTTTATTGTTGTTTTTAACGGATATGACGCCTTTAACATTGCTCGCGAAAGGAAGTCGTCATACTTCAATGGGAAGGGTTGTGGTCACGCGCCAAAATAGTTGCGGGAAAACCAAACTCAATCGAGGAGAGAAGCAAACTACAGAAGTACTGTAAAGTTGTACTATTTTCTTCATTCGTTCAGTATTTGTGTCAGATGTAGTGTTATAAGATGTATTTGCTCTATAGGTGATCTTATTGAAATGAAACTGTCTCGTCATTCATTACATTATTATGCCTGTCTCCACTCAAACTCGAGTTGTGTAATTGGCGCTAACTAACTAGCCACAGCAACAACAGTGTGTAACGTTAGTGCCCGCCCGTGTAGTTGTTGTTAGCTAGCTAGCATGCAAGGACACTGACACACTAGTCTTCATCTTTTTATATATTTGGCAAATTAATAAACTCTTTACGAATAACAAAATATTGCTATTAGTTAACGTTACAACACTTAACTAGTAGGAATGTAAGGCTCGATTAAATCAGATCCGCTTCTTTAGCCAACATCAGCATAGCGGTTGTTTTGACGTGTTGGTGGAACCGTTTATGCCACGTTCAAAACAACTGGGAACTTGGAAGAAAACGAGCTCCGACTGGGAAAAATCGTTTTGAATAGTCATCCAACTCGGGACTCTTTTTAGAGCTCCGACCTGAAGATCACTGACATCATAATTTGACCTCGTATTTTTCCGAGTTCCCAGTTGTTTTAAACGCGGCATTAGACCTGTCAAATCCACAAGTGGCTCCCAGAATTATACCTAAAGCGGACATTGCCATTGGCTGCGGGAGTTGCAAAAACAGAAATTATATGCAGCCTTGTTTACACAAATTCGAACACTGGAATGTGAGATTTAATCTACACCTGGATTAGGATTATAGAAACTTCATTATTTAGTTTAACGATTGTTCATTTTGAGGATAATTATTTCTACACGTTCTGAACTTCTAATGCCTAGTTCATATTCACCATAGGCACTCCATTATGTTGCGCCGGATGTCATTCATTTAAATGGAGACGTCCACGACTGAGTGGAATCACAATTCCCCCCTTGCGGTTGAATGCTCCGTTGCTAGACCAACACCGCATACTTCAGCCAGTGACCAAACCACAGAAAAATTGGAAAATATGTGGTTTTCAGTGGTGGCTTTATGGGGTAGCTAGCAACTTGTAAACAATTACTCATTCCTGTAAGTGAGTACTATTTTAATAATAATGTTAAATAATACACATTGGCTGTTAAAACAACTATATTATGAGCGTTGTCTCCCGTTTTAAGTTTGATGGCAATAACGTTTTTTTGTGTGTGATAATTATTAGGTGGAGGTTGCTAGCTACAGTGGTATCTTTAGCCTAGCTTTTAGCTAGTTAGCTGCTCTGCAAGCTAGCTTGACTTGCCATAAAGTTAGAGAAACATCTAAAAACATTTTTTATAAATAAAAGTCCCCCACAAGTTATTAATTTTTTGTCCACATATGGCGCGCGTGTGGGACTTTTATTTTGACATGTTTGGAAAGCCTGTTTAATAATATGTTCCTTTAGATATTTTATCTCAAATTCCCTGTGTCATAATGACCAACCGTCCTGTCCTGCCCACCAGCACAATAACTTGAAATGAAATGTTATTTAACTTCTGGCTTCCTGCTGACTGTTTTTGTGCAACCCTATACAATACGAGCAAAGTTAGTTTACTAAATTCACCAGTGATGCTTATAGCAGCTAGTAGGAACTTAGATAGCTAGGAAATCAACTTGCTAGTAAAAGCGCCAATGCTTGTCGTTTTCAGGATGGTCAGAAACTAATGAAATCTCCCATTACTTAGTTACATTTGTGCTGCACATGAGAAAATGAACACCATGAAATCCCCGAAGGCTGAAGATGTCAGACAGGGGATCTCTGTCATCTGGGAGATCTTGCAGTGTCCAATATGGTGAGTGTGACAGCAGAATAACGTTAGCCATCTATAGAAGGTTACTGTATTGTGTAAGGTGTGTTGATGTTACATATGCTTTTGGTGGTAGTTGACTGTTTACTATGCAGGTTGTTTCTACTTTATGTTGAAATCAATTGTTGTCTTATAAACAGTTGGAAGTAGGCAATTACGATCCTGTTCATAGTTTGTTCTTCTGCTCTATGCTCTCTGTTCCATGTAGTTTGGACTTGATGACCACACCTGTGTCTACAAAATGTGACCACCAGTTTTGCAAGTAAGTAGGCTTTCACTTTCTTTGCTGTGGTCCAAATCAACTTTACTGCTGGTTCATTCTGTAGTGTAGGTGAATGTTTGTAAGTGATTTTAAAGTTTATTTTCAATGACAGTGTTACGCATTGACATCTCCCACTAACCTGGCAGTGTTTTACATTGTTCAAGCACTCACAGTTGTTGCTCTCTCTATGAATAGGTTTTGTATGATGAAGCTTTTGGACAGCAGTAGGAGAAAGGAGGCCAACTGTCCAGTTTGTAAGACAAAGATCACAAAAAGGTATGCTGTATTGACTGTAGAGGAATAACACGTTCATTATGAGAGTGAATGTGTCAGTGAGATATGTTTAAAAGGAAATGTGTACTATACTGTACTTCTCAAAAGGTCTCAATGTTTTGAATTATTCTGCCATAATGAATCATACTCTGGGTGTAAGCCTGTTTACTTTGTTTCCTGGTAACCAGTGACTACGTGTCATTTACAGTGGGGAAAAAAAGTATTTAGTCAGCCACCAATTGTGCAAGTTCTCCCACTTAAAAAGATGAGAGAGGCCTGTAATTTTCATCATAGGTAAACGTCAACTATGACAGACAAAATGAGGAAAAAAATTCCAGAAAATCACATTGTAGGATTTTTTATGAATTTATTTGCTAATTATGGTGGAAAATAAGTATTTGGTCAATAACAAAAGTTTCTCAATACTTTGTTATATACCCTTTGTTGGCAATGACACAGGTCAAACGTTTTCTGTAAGTCTTCACAAGGTTTTCACACACTGTTGCTGGTATTTTGTCCCATTCCTCCATGCAGATCTCCTCTAGAGCAGTGATGTTTTGGGGCTGTCGCTGGGCATCACAGACTTTCAACTCCTTCCAAAGATTTTCTATGGGGTTGAGATCTGGAGACTGGCTAGGCCACTCCAGGACCTTGAAATGCTTCTTACGAAGCCACTCCTTCGTTGCCCAGGCGGTGTGTTTGGGATCATTGTCATGCTGAAAGACCCAGCCACGTTTCATCTTCAATGCCCTTGCTGATGGAAGGAGGTTTTCACTCAAAATCTCACGTTACATGGCCCCATTCATTCTTTCCTTTACACGGATCAGTCGTCCTGGTCCCTTTGCAGAAAAACAGCCCCAAAGCATGATGTTTCCACCCCCATGCTTCACAGTAGGTATGGTGTTCTTTGGATGCAACTCAGCATTCTTTGTCCTCCAAACACGACAAGTTGAGTTTTTACCAAAAAGTTATATTTTGGTTTCATCTGACCATATGACATTCTCCCAATCCTCTTCTGGATTATCCAAATGCACTCTAGCAAACTTCAGACGGGCCTGGACATGTACTGGCTTAAGCAGGGGGACACGTCTGGCACTGCAGGATTTGAGCCCCTGGCGGCATAGTGTGTTACTGATGGTAGGCTTTGTTACTTTGGTCCCAGCTCTCTGCAGGTCATTCACTAGGTCCCCCTGTGTGGTTCTGGGATTTTTGCTCACCGTTCTTGTGATCATTTTGACCCCATGGGGTGAGATCTTGCGTGGAGCCCCAGATCGAGGGAGATTATCAGTGGTCTTGTATGTCTTCCATTTCCTAATAATTGCTCCCACAGTTGATTTCTTCAAACTAAGCTGCTTACCTATTGCAGATTCAGTCTTCCCAGCCTGGTGCAGGTCTACAATTTTGTTTCTGGTGTCCTTTGACAGCTCTTTGGTCTTGGCCATAGTGGAGTTTGGAGTGTGACTGTTTGAGGTTGTGGATAGGTGTCTTTTATACTGATAACAAGTTCAAACAGGTGCCATTAATACAGGTAACGAGTGGAGGACAGAGGAGCCTCTTAAAGAAGAAGTTACAGGTCTGTGAGAGCCAGAAATCTTGCTTGTTTGTAGGTGACCAAATACTTATTTTCCACCATAAATTGCAAATAAATTCATTAAAAATCCTACAATGTGATTTTCTGGATTTTTCTCTCTCAATTTGTCTGTCATAGTTGACGTGTACCTATGATGAAAATTACAGGCCTCTCTCATCTTTTTAAGTGGGAGAACTTGCACAATTGGTGGCTGACTAAATACTTTTTTCCCCCACTGTACAATTGGGTCAAATGTGTTATTTGACCCTGTTGTCTGTGTGCAGGAGTTTGCAGGAGAGCCCTGGGTTCCAGAGATTGGCCGAGGGATTGCAGAATATGGTCCAGGCCTATGAACATGACACCTGCACAAACTGTGAGCCACATTGTTTAGCTTCCATCATCAAAACATGTTACTATACTACCGTATTTTCCGCACTATAAGGCGCACCGGATTATAAGGCGCACCTTCAATGACTGGCTTATTTTAGAACTGTTTTCATATATAGGGCGCACCGGATTATAAGGCGCATAGAATAGAAGATAGTCAAACGATTGACTGGGGTTGCGTTATGCATCCACTAGATGGAGCTGTGCTAAAGGGAATGTCAACAAAACAGTCAGATAAAGTCAAACTTTATTAACATTTACATTTTAGTCATTTAGCAGACGCTCTTATCCAGAGCGACTTACAGTTAGTGCATACATTATTTTTTATACCCCCCGTGGGAATTGAACCCACAGCCCTGGTGTTGCAAACACCATGCTCTACCAACTGAGCTACATCCCTGCCGGCAATTCCCTCCCCTACCCTGGACGACGCTGGGCCAATTGTGCGCCGCCCCATGGGTCTCCCGGTCGCGGCCAGCTACGGCAGAGCCTGGATTAAGCGTTCTGACAACTCCGTTCACTCCCATGGTAACGTTGTTCAAACGTTAATGTGCATATTAACAATATCTCCCAGCCTTGCTCACTCTTCTCCCAAACGTGGAGGGGAACTTTTCCCTGATTCAGTAAACACGTAGTAAAAGAAACAGTCTGATACCACTAAATCAAACGTTAGTGCATAACTCAACATTGTTCAGTTACGTATAACACGTAAAGCTCACTTTTTCAGTTCATTCCCCGTCCACGAATCCCTCAAATTCTTCTTCAGTGTCCGAATTGAACAGTTGGGCGACTACGGCATCCAACCTGCCCGGCTCCCTCTCGTCATTATCCGAGTCAGTGTCGCTGCTGTTGCCTGGCAGTTTAGAGATTAGTCCTGCCTTCGTGAAAGCTTGGACCACAGTTGAGACTGATATATCAGCCCATTGATTCATTAATGTTGAATTCTCTCGCTGCTGCTCTATTCCCATATTCTACTGCGTGACCGACAGCCTTGAGCTTGAACTCTGCGTCGTAAGCGTGTCTCTTGAAAGCTGCCATTTTGGGGTCTTTATACACAGACAAGTGGTGTGGGACTGTGAGTAAGCACAGTACCGGTGTTTACTGACAACGGTAGCCGTAATGCTGCAAGCGGTGCGGCTTTGTAGTTTACCAGTCGTACTGAAACATTTCATTATTATTAAATTGTTTTTATTGGTTTTTCATACTGAAACATTTTGACAGAGCGCCTTGAGCGGCGTGTACAACCAGCATGGATCAACCAATTAACCAATTGATCCATATATAAGGCGCTCCGGATTATAAGGCGCACTGTCGTTTTTGGAGAAAATTAAAGGCTTTTAAGTGCGCCTTATAGTGCGGAAAATACGGTATATGTAATGTTTGAAATGTGCTAGAATTTTGATAATGATGACTTACAGTTTGACTGTAAGATTCTATCTTTTTTTCAGACTTCACTGGAATGTCCCAGGTGAGGAGACATATGAGGTAAGGACAGTAGCACCGAAAAATAATAGAGCTAGTTTCAATAAAGACGTGGTACATTTACTTACAATAAGTATTTTTATATCTGTTGTCACTCCTGCATATTTTTCAAATGAATTAGTATTTCATTCAACATGTCCTTCCATCTTTCTCCTCTAAACAGTGTCACAGAGACTGTGCAAAAGAAAAACGGCCATGATGTCTCATCTGATGAAGTGTGGGCTACTGACCATGCCGATGACGAGGATGAAGGGCCTCATCAGTTTCCAATGTCCTGCTCGTCAACTATAGCAGGTGAGAGATTTTAATTTGGGTATGGTGTGTTGTCAATTTTCCTGTAACAATTCCTTAATAGCATTATTGATGGACAGCTGTATTAGAATAACTCATTTTTCAAAATAATAGGGTATATTTCATTCATTGAAATTACTGAAAGTCTTAGAATGTGTCTTTAAAAGCATACTTTTCACATTATTATTTAAGCATGTGAAATATTATGAGTGTTGTGTTGTTAGTCACTGCCATGCCTCTCTCTTCAGCCAAGGATGGCTTTGCAAAGCTCATGGGTCTTGAAGATTCTTGCCCTGTCATTTCGGACGAGGGGTTTGACAGCGGCCTAGGTGACATACCTCCAGCCTCTGAAAAGGAAACCGACGACTCTAAAGCCACCTCCACCACAGATAAACAGAAGCCAGCATTAGAGACAGAAATACCTGAGGTTGTTGAAAGAGCTCCTTCACGACCTCAAAAGCTTGGGAAAAAGATAACCACTAATCCTCAAGATCCACCATGCCATCCTGAAAAGGTCGAAAACCAACTTGTCAGACGATCTTCGAGGAATAACAAAAGAGAGTCCTTGACCAAAATGATTGACCAGAATCAGAAGAAAAGTCTAGAAAAAGTATCTGAGTGGCTCATGAAGAATTCCTCAACGGAAGAAAATTCTGAGAAGGAGAAAAACACAGAGGGCTCTTATGACTCCGTGTCTCTGGCAGGAAGTTGTTCCCCCTCCTCACCCTTAGAGGATAACCTCAGAAATAAGGACGAGATTCCAAAGAGAGAAGGACATGGCAAATGTCTTGAGGCGCTGGTATTTGGGGCTGTTTACAAACGAGATCGAAGAGGGAACCGCAGTTATTCACCACAAAACAAAGCGATCACAGACCCTCCACCACCCTGTCCAGCTGAGGAACTCCAGATCCTGAAGAAGATTGCCAAAAGGAGGATGAGCAGTAAACTGACACCTGCTGACTTTGTCAAGAGACCAAGATCTGAGGAGAATGAAAACAGTCTCATGGATGACCAACGAGAGATGACAGAACCACAAGAGGATTCTCCCAATGAACACCCAAAAGATACTGAAGAAAAGATGATTGACCTGACTGAGGAGCTGAATTCTAATAGCTCTGACAAGCAAGGAGAAGAGCTTGATGAGTTGCCAGAAGGTGACAACAAAGATAATGAAGATGTTGAGGACAGTCCTGTGTTCGATGTGCCACTACGGAAACCTGGGAGGAAATCGAATAAAAAGATGCACGGTAGGTGGCAGGACGTCGACGGGGATTTGCAAGCGCAAGGGAAAGTAAAGTCAGAGAATAACAAGCAAAAAAAGCCTGGCAAGAAAAAAGGGGAAAACATCCAGGCGGAAAAGAGCAAGGCAGCCAAATCCTTAGTCCTTGTGGGTGTCGGAGAGGGTGGAAGTGACCCTAAGATACCTAAGAGCAGACCAACGTCAGGCCAGATTGAGGTTCAGATTGAGAGTTACCCTAGCAGTGAGGACCCAGGAAGCCCGATCATGAGGAGAACCAGGAGGAGTCGGAGGCTTCAGCTCTTCACAGAGGAAGTACAAGGGAGTAACAAGAAGATCGGCACTGCAAGATCCACAAAGGTTGTCATTATTGATTCAGACTGCAATGAGATGCAGCAATCAGAGGAGGCGAAAGCTGACACTGACGTGGATAATGTGGCTTGTTTGCAGAACCAAAATACAGAAAAGTCTGTAAAGAAAAACGGATGTGTTTTAAATGAAGAGATGGGAGGTATTGAGAACTTGGAGTCTAGCGAGAAAAGATCCAGTGAAATGATTGAGGCACAGAAAGTGAACCCGGTTGAGGAGTCTATTGTTGAAGTCCCAACTACAGGAAGTCCTTGTCACGCTGATATTGCTTGTTCAGTGGCTATGTTACAAAGTTCAATTAGTACCCCTGAGGCAAGTGTCTCATGCTCTGTGCCTGAGAGTGTAAACCAAAGTAATCCGGTTATCAAACCATTAGATGACTTGAGATCAAATGTACCACAGGAGACGTCAGCCAGCCAGGCCAAATGCATTGATATGGAGGAGGATGACCGGAATGACAGTGAGCTGGACACTGAGCAACTGCTGAAGAGCTTCAAAGCCACCAAAAGGAAATCCTTCCACCTTGGTAGTCCAAATATCAAGAGGAGTTCCTTCTGGTCCAACAAGGAAAATACAACTCTTACAAATACTCAAGAGAACAAACATGTCGGCACAGATATGGAAGCAGAAAATGGGCAGGGATTTCCAAGGACAATGGAGTGTCCCACGGTCCAGCAGGAATCTGGGAAAAGGACAGTATTAGAAAATTCTTGCTGTAGTGATTTGAGCCCACCTTCAAGTTCCCCCAACCATATTTCACGAGAAGAAGCGCAGAGAAATCGTAAAAGGCTCAGAAAGTCAGTTCTTACCAGACCACCTCAGGAAGTAGTGGAGTCTTCAAACCCTGATGCCAATGGGAAGACCCAGAAACAGATTCTGGACAGGCTTTCTGAATACAGCTCAAGAAGTGCCCTCAGTCCCAACAACAAAGTCGCAAAAAGTCAAATGGAATCTCCCCACCAAGCTGTGGGTTCTGGTCTGCTCTTTCCAGCTTTTGGCACCTCTGAGGAAGATCTACCAGATCCGACGCCTGTAGCTTCAAAGAGTCAGCAGCCATACGAAGTGGAGAGCAGCATTAGGAAAAGTCCAACAGAACTGGAGAGTAGCCACAGTGTTGGACCAGAGACTGTAGTGGAGCCAAACAAAATGTGGCCAGAGAACATGACTGGAAACATGGCCAATACAGAGTCCTCCTTGACTCCAGAGGACCTCCTTCCTCTAATTGTCCAATCAGTAGTTATCCAAGAGGCAGAGAGGAGTAAAGGAAGTGGCGAGGTCAGCACACACTCTCCCATCAAGAGCAGCCTAAAGCAGAGGAAGAGGAGGAAGGCTCAGAGACTGGAGTCTTCCTCGGAGTCCGACTGCAGTGGGGAGGAAGAGGAACTGCCTTCCCTTGCGCAAATTTTCAGACCTTTGGCTTGTCCACCAACAGCTGTGGAGGAGGAGGAGGAATCGGTCACATTGCTCGAAGACCATGCCAGGGAACAAGGAAGCTACAGGGAGGCTGGTGATGGTACCTGTGCTGCAGCTGAAGATGGGCAGCGAGAGGGCAGTCCTCCCCTGTGCCCCAGTCCCGAATGGATCACCACCAGCCAGGCATCTGTGGACCTGTTTGGCACACCAGAAGAAGGTGAGTACATTTGAGGCCTTATTATATTAATCTTATTAGCTGTGATTGAACTGAGACTGAAACATGAAACGCCCAAATACACTTTCAATTGTTTCTAATCTTTCAGCTGAAGGTATGGCAGGTGACACTGGCCTGACACAGGAATCATCACAATTTTCAAGCGAATTTATTGCCACTCAGGTAAGGATATTTATACTCCGTAACTCATAGGTTACTAGACAGTAGACATTAACAACCAAGTTATAACTTACTTTGATTTATTGTCATTGTTTAACAAAAGGAAACCCTAGTGTGTAAATCTCACATGGGGTAGTGATGTAGATTTTTATATATCTTCATCTCAGCTAAGCATAAATGTTTTCTCTGTATTTTTGCCAATGTTTTCCAGCTAATTTAATACTCTACACGTGTCACACCAATCTTTGGTACATATGTAGCTATGATTTTAAAATGTAAATATGGCCCTCCATATTTACATTTTACATTTTAGTCATTTAGCAGACGCTCTTATCTAGAGCGACTTACAGTTTAGTGAGTGCATACATTTTTCATACTGGTCCTCCGTGGGAATTGAACCCACAACACTGGCGTTGCAAGCGCAATGCTCTACCAACTGAGCTACACGGGACAAGCAGTAGTAGTTTGCAGTACTGTATGCTTTGTGCTGCGTTGGCACGCCATGTCCAATAGATGGCAGACGTTGCATATTTTTTTTGCACCAAGCTGTCAATGCTTGGAAGATCGACTACATGGACGCATAAAGAATGTCCCCCTCAGCATCTTTCTAAATTGCATTTCTTTTATGTTTGAGGAAATTATTCTCGTTTTCTGCCCCATCCATCTTCATGCACTCCTACTTTTATCTGTCTGCTGTATTTGATTGGGAGTTTGGTTTATGTGGTTTTAGGCAGCGGGGAGGAGAGGAGTTTCGAGGCAGGTTTATTCACAGCTATACACCCAGTTGAGGATTGGGTCTCTCTGACAAGTGGGTGTCTGTGTCTACAAGCGTCCATGCACGCTTGCGTGTGCGCAAGTGTTTGGAGATATGACTACAGTATATGTTACTCCGATAGAAAATGATCTCATACATCCCATCTCTTGGCCTCATAGAGGATTTACTCACCAGTTGTCACTCTGGGTCTGTCTGGTTTTGGCTCAATGCTCAGTCATGGTCAGTGAGTAATGAGCTTAGCCAAAGCCCTGACACATCTAGGGGGCCATGGGCATGGCTGCAAGCCTTTTGGGGCTGGGTGTCTTCCATATCTGCGCTGAACCGTGGACCCCTAGGTCTTCCCCTCAGACAAATGACTGCACCCCAGCTTACACCGTGTGTGTGTGTGTGTGCATCTCTGTATGTCTCCCTCACTTTTTTTTTTTTACCTCTCTCTCTGTCTCTTTCTATCTTCCTCCTCTCCATCCCTCTTTGTCATTTTCCCTCTTTTTGATGAAGTGTTCAGTGCTTCAAGCAAGTTTACGCTGCAAACGCCAGTAATGCTGCATGTTAGAAAATCCATCCTTAATGTTTGATTCTGTCACCACCAGTCGAATGACATTTCTAGCACCGTCCTCTCCTAGTTGATGGATGTTTTCTATTGTTTACCCATATCAGCGTAAAGGCAACAGATGCGTTAGAACTTTCTCTCACACACACACACACACACACACACTATATATACAAAGATATGTGGACACACCTTCAAATTAGTGGATTTGGCTATCTCAGCCACACCCGTTGAGCACACAGCCATGCAATCTCCATAGACAAACATTGGCAGTAGAATGGCCTTACTGAAGAGCTCAGTGACTTTCAATGTGTCACCGTCATAGGATGCCACCTTTCCAATAAGTCAGTTCGTCAAATTTCTGCACTGCTAGAGCTGCCCCGGTCAACTGTAAGTGCTGTTATTGTGAAGTGGAAACGTCTAGGAGCAACAACGGCTCAGCCGCGAAGTGGTATGCCACACAAGCTCACAGAACGGGACCGACGAGTGCTGAAGCGCGTAGTGCGTAAAAATCGTCTGTCCTCGGTTGCAACATTCACTGCCAAGTTCCAAACTGCCTCTTGAAGCAACGTCAGCACAAGAACTGTTCGTCGGGAGCTTCATGAAATGGGTTTCCATGTCCGAGCAGCCGCACGCAAGCCTAAGATCACCATGCACAATGCCAAGTGTCGGAGCAGTGGAAACGCGTTCTTTGGAGTGATGAATCACGCTTCACCATCTGGCAGTCCGACGGACGAATCTGGGTTTGGTAGATGCCAGGAGAACGCTACCTGCCCGACTGCATAGTGCCAACTGTAAAGTGACATTCTAGACGATTCTGTGCTTCCAACTTTGTGGCAACAGTTTGGGGAAGGCCCTTTCCTGTTTCAGCAATACCCCTGTGCACAAAGCGAGGACCATACAGAAATGTTTTGTCAAGATCGGTGTGGAAGAACTTGACTGGCCTGCACAGAGCCCTGACCTCAACCCCATCGAACACCTTTGGGATGAATTGGAACGCCGACTGCGAGCCAGGCCTAATCGCCCAACATCAGTGCCCGACCTCACTAATGCTCTTGTGGCTGAATGGAAGCAAGTCCCTGCATCAATGATCCAACATCTAGTGGAAAGCCTTCCCAGAAGAGTGGAGGCTGTTATAGCAGCAAAGGGGGGACCAACTCCATATTAATGCCAATGATTTTGGAATGAGATGTTCGACGAGCAGGTGTCTCTGGAGGCGAAAGAAACGCACACCTGTTTAGGCGAGGTGCTGGCTAGCGTAGTAGAATGCCTGAAAAAGAAAAGGAGAGCCGCACACTCTAGGAGCTCAGATGCAATCATTTGATAACCTAATAACCAACATTTCGACAGACAAGCTGTCTTCATCAGGGTATAATGACAAACACTGCGTGTCACTAGTTTATATAGTTTCAAAGGACACACACAGGTGTCTGTAATCATGGCCGGGTGTGGCTTGATATTATTGGTTAATTTACGGATATAAATAGAACATATAAAAAACATGAATGGATAGCATACGATCATAGAAACAATTTGGCTACATAGGCCTACAAACATTTACAAAATCACAAGAATCACAAGAATGGCTTCAGATCAAAGTCTACGTTGAGACCGAAGGGAGCAAGGGTCTTTAAAATGAAAGATCCAGGCAGCCTCTCGTTTTAATAATAAATTGTCAAGGTCACCCCCTCTCCTAGGGAGGGTGACGTGTTCGATGCCGATATAAAGTAGGGATGAAATAGTGGTTCGCTTACAAAAAGTGGGCCGCAACACATCACCCTCCCTAGGAGAGGGGGTGACCTTGACAATTTATTATTAAAACGAGAGGCTGCCTGGATCTTTCATTTTAAAGACCCTTGCTCCCTTCGGTCTCAACGTAGACTTTGATCTGAAGCCATTCTTGTGATTATTGTGATTTTGCTATTCATTGTAAATGTTTGTAGGCCTATGTATTCAAATTGTATCTATGATCGTATGCTATCCATTCATGTTTTTTTATATGTTCTATTTATATCTGTAAATTAACCGTTGGTTATTAAATGATTGCGTCTGAGCTCCTAGAGTATGCGGCTCTATCTTTTTCGACAAGCAGGTGTCCACATACTTTTGGTCATGTAGTGTACATACACAAATACACACTAAGCAGGCGCTCAACCAATTATATCAGTCAGTTTCTCCCTTTCAATTGCTGTATATATTTTTCCTCATTCTGCTTCGCTCATCTATAGTTATGTATCGCTCTTGCTCTCCCTTTCTCTCCTTCAGCAAAAGGTTGCGATGCAGGAGGAGCTGCGGAGGCTGGAGAGAATGATGGTGCTGGTGTCTGAAGCGCTCCAGGAAAAGGAGGGGCCCACTGGGGCCAAAGTCAACCCCGGGGCCCCATATCTCCCAGCGCTGCCTCACCCAGACAGGTCCACAGGTACAGAACTGGGCTTTGTTCAGGAGGGTGCAACATAACTGACCGATCAGATAGAAATGTATTGTACTGAAGAGATTGTCGTGTAGAATAGGGAATCGTTTCAGTTCAGTCTACCTTTTAAGAAATATCAGCAGGGACTGGTTGACAGTATTGTTTGAAAGCTCTCTGCTTTCGAATGGCAGCTGACCTGAATTTGTTGGTTTTGTCTGTGAGTTTAGTTTCCTCAGGCCTCGATCTCCAGACGACCCTGCCGTGTGGCCAGGGCACCAGGGAGAGAGCTGCCAGCAGGTGAGCAAAGCCGGAGGTTAACAAGGCACCACACATTCACAACAGACTTCATGAAAGGATAGACGATTCAACACTTCACTACACCATCACCTCAATAACCCGGTGCTGTTGGTAAGGTTTTGCTTACTACTTCATAAAATATTTGGGAGTTATTGAAAAATATAGATGTTATCGCAAATTAGCACAAATTAAGGCTGTGCAAGTAGAAAAATCCTAATTTGTGCGTTTTTAATTAAAACAGGGTCGTCCCCCACTGAGTTTAGAATGTAGGAAATCGCACTTAGATGATGGCAAGCTCACTTTTCATTCACAGCATGAGATGGAAGCACTATTATTGCCAGCTGCTTACTTATGAGCCATCACCACAACAGCAAGTTATCAGAATCTGCTGCTTATTGAGGCGCGACTTATGGAGGGGGGTGGGTGTCGTTGGCTACAACCTTCAGGCAGTATATGCTCATTTCATCAGAATGGGGCCCTATATCAGCTTCACAGCCATTTTTCAGGGCCCAAATTTCAACCTCAACATACCAATAATTGTAAGAGCGTTTGCCATGTAATTGCTCTCTCCCTCAACCTGTGACTGAGGGAAAGTCAGAGAAAGTTAGCTTGTGTTAGCTAGTATCTTTGTGTTAGCTAGCTCAGCGTCTGCCTGGTGCAGTTTTTTGGATAGAGGGTGATGCATCTCGGAGGACAGGCGGATAATCTCCCTAATGAAGCCGGAATCTGCTTATGCTGCGGAGAATCAAAAAGTAATTAGCGGCTGCATCTTATTTGTCATTTGGAGCACTTAGAGGGAAACTTGGGTTGCCACGGTAATTTATCTCTCCTGCTTGACTGCATCTCCCTATCTCTCCCTCCTCCCTCATCTCCAGGGTTCTAAGTGCCCTCCTCTGGGGGAGGGAGAGAGCAGGGCCGGCTCCAGGCATAAGCGACATAAGCTGTCGCTTAGGGCCCCCGGCTGCTAGGGGGCCCCCAGATTTTTAGGAACTCAGTCGGGGTCTCGGCTTACTGTTGAGAGTTAGAATAGAAGAATATACAAGGTGCAATTTCAAAATGTGGTTGTGTATCAGCAGTTTTTCTGTTGTTATATCAGTCACTGACAGTCAATCAATTAGCCATGTCAGCTAGCAATTTTTTGATTGCTAAGTTAGTCTAGCCAGCTATGTAAACTTGTAGTAATCATGGCCATATACCGACCGGGCACACAGGGCATGTGCCCAGGGGCCCTGACCTCCAGGGGGCTCCCATTGATTTTGTTAGTCACTCTAACTCAGATATCAGTACCAATGGCAAAATGTGTAGAATTGCAGGAAATGTACTTTAAATCGTTACATTTTTCTCTCCGCCATCAAGAGGGGGGCCTCTAAAATGTTTTGCCCGCGAGTTGGGCCCCCCAACCCCCAACCAAATCTTGCTTTGGGTCCCCAAAAGGCTAGGGCTGGCCCTGAGAGAGAGGGATGAGGGGGGAAAAGAGGAGAGACTGGGATCATATGCGACAAGATTTGCTCGCCTCTATTTTACTGTGTATGTCTGGAGACATGGAGGAGATTGGTGAAATTGTAAGGAATGGGTTGCAATGATGTTTTGGAAATCTTTTACCTGGGACATCTATTATAATCTAGCCACTGGTCATTTAAATACAGGAGTTCTGTCAAGTTGCTGCATTACCTTATCCTGATCAAAATGTCCCTGGAGAGTAAGTTTATATTGCATATTTTTTGATGCACCAAACAGAGACTTAGAGAAGCAATTTAATCTTGCTTCACTAGGTTATATTCCATTTTTAATCACGAGCGTTAACCTTTTAGTCATAACTGTCAACCACACTTTTATTAATAAAATGTGTACCTGTCAATGTCTCTTCCTTGTGGTTCTTTGCCGTGGCTGCTCTTTCCCAAACACTTTCCACATAGACCGATGTTCTCTCTTCTTCTCCCCCAGGGAAGGTGCCCAAAACATTGGGGAAAATGCCGCCTCACCGCCCCCTGTTCTTGGAGACTGTGAGGTCCTTGGGCCCACCCCCACCACGCCCTGCCGCACCAAGCATGAGGGGCCTGGAGGGACTGGGGGTAAGTCCACAGATCCAGTGGCAACTACAATGGCATTAGCCTAATAAGATTAATAAAATGCTTCCTGTGTGACACGTGCTGCAATGATGTCTGGAGAAAGACTGCGGCTCCATCTCAATAGACGTGTTGGTTGTTTAGCAACAAAACCGTGTGCAATTATGGGGCAAAACAGACTGGGTTGGCTTAGATCGTTGATTACATGTAAACTATATTTCATCTCCAATGTTTATTGAAAACATATTAAAGTTACACAATTAGCACTTGTCTCTCAAAAACATCGCTACAGTTGTTGGTTAGCTAGCCATTGTTTTGCCATATTAGCATAGACGTGACATCAGTCAACACCTCAAAAACAGGAACATGATCAAACGAGCTGAAACAAGACCCAATTCACCACATGGGAGTTTCTTGTCATTGTTGCTAGCTATCGGGCAATCCAGAACCATAACAACACGGTCTTCTGCCCCTTTGAAGCGCACCCATTGTTTTTGTGACATTGTCAGGTGACCCATCTATTAGTCTTTCCACAAATCCTCGCTTTCTATGTCCTCCCACCTTTTCAGTCGTTTTGGAGAAGGTCCCTTCCCAAATATTTCTCCAATGCGTTTTGAGGTGAGAGGATACCGAGTAACAAGCCCAAGTAATATAGAGAATACCCATCTCTGTCTAAATCTGAGTGTTTGTGTGTTGCCATGAACTTGCATCAAATCAAAGTTTATTGGTCGCGTACACAGTTTTGCAGATGTTATGGCAGATGCAGCAAAATGCTTATGTGTCTAGCTCTAATAGTGCAGTAATATATAGCAATACAATAACAACACATAATCCTAAAGTTTTTATTTTTATTACAAAAAGTTAAGACATATCAGAACGAGCAATATCAGAACGAGCAATGTCCGTCTAGAATATAAATATATACAGTACCAGTCAAAAGTTTGGACACAGCTACTCATTCCAGGGTTTTTCTTTATTTTTCTACATTCTAGAATAATAGTGAAGACATGAAAACTGTGAAATAACACATATGGAATCATGTTTTATTTTTCATTTAACCAGGTAAACCAGTTGAGAACAAGTTCTCATTTACAACTGCGACCTGGCCAAGATAAAGCAAAGCAGTGCGATAAAAACAACAACAGAGTTACATATGGGGTAAAACAAAACATAAAGTCAAAATACAACAGAAAATATATATACAGTGTGTGCAACTGTAGCAAGTTATGGAGGTAAGACAATAAATAGGCCATAGTGCAAAATAATTACAATTTAGTATTAACACTGGAATGATAGATGTGCAAATAGAGATACTGGGGTGCAAATGAGCAAAATAAATAACAATATGGGGATGAGGTAGTTGGGTGGGCTAATTACAGATGGGCTGTGTACAGGTGCAGTGATCGGTAAGGTGCTCTGACAACTGATGCTTAAAGTTAGTGAGGGAGATAATAGTCTCCAGCTTCAGAGATTTTTGCAGTTCGTTCCAGTCATTGGCAGCAGAGAACTGGAAGGAATGGCGGCCAAAGGAGGTGTTGGCTTTGGGAATGACCAGTGAGATATACCTGCTGGAGCGCAGACTACGGGTGGGTGCTGCTATGGTGACCAATGAGCTAAGATAAGGCGGGGATTTGCCTAGCAGTGATTTATAGATGGCCTGGAGCCAGTGGGTTTGACGACGAACATGTAGTGAGGACCAGCCAACAAGAGTGTACAGGAAACAGTGGTGGGTAGTATATGGGGCTTTGGTGACAAAACGGATGGCACTGTGATAGACTACATCCAATTTGCTGAGTAGAGTGTTGGAGGCTATTTTGTAAATGACATCGCCGAAGTCAAGGATCGGTAGGATAGTCAGTTTTACGAGGGCATGTTTGGCAGCATGAGTGAAGGAGGCTTTGTTGCGAAATAGGAAGCCGATTCTAGATCTAACTTTGGATTGGAGATTCTTAATGTCAGTCTGGAAGGAGAGTTTACAGTCTAACCAGACACCTAGGTATTTGTAGTTGTCCACATACTCTAGGTCAGACCCATCGAGAGTAGTGATTCTAGTCGGGTGGGCGGGTGCCAGCAGCGTTTGATTGAAGAGCATGCATTTAGTTTTACTAGTGTTTAAGAGCAGTTGGAGGCTACGGAAGGAGTGTTGTATGGCATTGAAGCTCGTTTGGAGGTTTGTTAACACAGTGTCCAATGAAGGGCCAGATGTATACAAAATGGTGTCGTCTGCGTAGAGGTGGATCTGAGAGTCACCAGCAGCAAGAGCGACATCATTGATATACACAGAGAAAAGAGTCGGCCCAATAATTTAACCCTGTGGCACCCCCATAGACTGCCATAGGTCCAGACAACAGGCCCTCCGATTTGACGCATTGAACTCCATCTGAGAAGTAGTTGGTGAACCAGGCGAGGCAGTCATTTTAGAAACCAAGGCTATTTAGTCTGCCAATAAGAATGCGGTGGTTGACAGAGTCGAAAGCCTTGGCCAGGTCGATAAAGACGGCTGCACAGTACTGTCTTTTATCGATCGCGGTTATAATATTGTTTAGGACCTTGAGCGTGGCTGAGGTGCACCCATGCCAGCTCGGAAACCGGATTGCATAGCGGAGAAGGTACGGTGGGATTCGAAATGGTTGGTGTGCTGTTTGTTAACTTGGCTTTCAAAAACTTTCGAAAGGCAGGGCAGGAAGGATATAGGTCTGTAACAGTTTGGATCTAGAGTGTCACCCCCTTTGAAGAGGGGGATGACCGCGGCAGCTTTCAAATCTCTGGGGATCTCAGACATTATGAAAGAGAGGTTGAACAGGCTAGTAATAGGGGTTGCTACAAATGATGACAACGTTGCACACTCTTGGCATTCTCTCAACCAGCTTCCCCTGGAATGCTTTTCCAACAGTCTTGAAGGAGTTCCCACAAATGCTGAGCACTTGTTGGCTGCTTTTCCTTCACAAACCATCTCAATTGGGTTGAGGTCGGGGGATTGTGGAGGTCATCTGATGCAGCACTCCATCACTCTCCTTCTTCGAAAAATAGCCCTAACACAGCCTGGAGGTGTGTTGGGTCATTGTCCTGTTGAAAAACAAATGATAGTCCCACTAAGCCCAAACCAGATGGGATGGCGTATCGCTGCAGAATGCTGTGGTAGCCATGCTGGTTAAGTGTCCCTTGAATTCTAAATAAATCACTGACAGTGTCACTAGCAAAGCACCATAACACCACCTCCTCCATCCTTTACGGTGGGAACTATACATGCAGAGATCATCCGTTCACCCACACCATGTCTCACAAAGACACGATGGTTGGAACCAAAAATCTCCAATTTGCACTCCAGACCAAAGGACACATTTCCACCTGTCTAATGTCCATTGCTCGTGTTTCTTGGCCCAAGCAGGTCTCTTCTTCTTATTGGTGTCCTTTAGTAATGGTTTCTTTGCAGCAATTCGACCATGAAGTCCTGATTCACACAGTACCCTCTGAACAGTTGAGATGTGTCTGTGACTTGAACTCGTGTGAAGCATTTATTTGGGCTGCAATTTCTGAGGCTGGTAACTCTAATGAACTTATCCTCTGCAGCAGAGGTAGCTCTGGGATTCCATTCCTGTGGTGGTCCTCATGAGAGCCAGTTTCATCATAGCTCTTGATGGTTTTTGCGACTGCACTTGAAGAAACTTTAAAAGTTATTGAAATGTTTCGTATTGACTGACCATGTCTTAAAGTAAGGATGGACTGTCATTTTTCTTTGCTGATTTGAGCTGTTCTTGACATAATATGGACTTGGTCTTTTACCAAATAGGGCTATCTTCTGTATACCCCCCTACCTTGTCACAACACAACTGATTGGTTCAAACACACCTGTTAATTGAAATGCATTCCAGATGACTACCTCATGAAGCTGGTTGAGAGAATGCCAAGTGTGTTCAAGGCAAAGGTTGGCTATTTGAAGAATCTCAAATATAAAATATATTTTGATTTGTTTAACACTTTTTTGGTTACTACATGATTCCATATGTGTTATTTCATAGTTTTGATGTCTTCACTATTATTCTACAATGTAAAGAAAAACCCTTGAATGAGTAGGTGAGTCCAAATTTTTGACTGGTAGTGTATGTATGTGAATGATGTGTATAGACAGTATGGACAGTATATGAATAGAAAAGGTGTGTATAGCAGTAGTTATATAGGATGAGCCATGACTAGAATACAGTATATACATATGAAGTGGGTAAAACAGTGTAAATATTATTGAAGTGACCAGTGTTCAATGACTATGTACGTATGGCAGCAGTCTCTAAGGGGGGTAGAGTATCGGGTGGTAGAGCTGGGCGATATATTAATTTGATTAATTAGATTTTATGTTTTCGCGCGATATTCCAAATGCCTGTATCGCAAGAATCGAGGTTTTGTAAATTTTCGTTTTAATGAGCATTTATGTCCGCTTGTTCTCGTGTTGTATTTCTGGTCTTGTTTCCTTCGCTCCTCTGTGCTGTTTGCAGCTTCCCATTTACACCAGAGATCTGTATATAATGATGAGATGTCTCAGCCCTAACAATGGGAGTCGTTGTCCCAAAGGCGGGAAGGCAGGTGACCAAAATAAGCCTATAGAACCGCATTGGCCTTATTTTTGACAGATTTGAGCTTCGCCTCTTCTTCTATGGTTTACACACACACCAAGCCCTTCCCCCTGCCTCTCACGCCAACAAAGTTGCGAAATCACATCTTCCTCTCTGACAAGCGTTTTCAACTCGCTATTTGCATTTGAGGTTTGGTCAAATGGAATTGGTCATATGGACACAAACACATAGACATTATTTTACTGTAATAGAGGAGAAGTTAACTTTTGTAATGATACCCTTTGTCTCAACTACTGAAATTGAGAGCAGAGCAGACACTACTAAAACGAGAGTATCAATGAACGCTCAGTTTGTTGCGCGTGGCATTGGGGTACCACATACCGCTAGCAGCATTTTATCCAAAGACCGTTATACTAGCTGTCTAGTCTGTGTTTTATAAATGTGCAATAAACATAAAACACAACTACAGTGGGGAGAACAAGTATTTGATAAACTGCCGATTTTGCAGGTTTTCCTTCTTACAAAGCATGTAGAGGTCTGTAATTTTTATCATAGGTACACTTCAACTGTGAGACGGAATCAAAAACAAAAATCCAGAAAATCACATTGTATGATTTGTAATTAATTAATTTGCATTTTATTGCATGACATAAGTATTTGATACATCAGAAAAGCAGAACTTTATATTTGGTACAGAAACCTTTGTTTGCAATTACAGAGATCATACGTTTCCTGTAGGTCTTCACCAGGTTTCCACACACTGCAGCAGGATTTTGGCCCACTCCTCCATACAGACCTTCTCCTGATCCTTCAGGTTTCAGGGCTGTCGCTGGGCAATACGGACTTTCAGCTCCCTCCAAAGATTTTCTATTGGGTTCAGGTCTGGAGACTGGCTAGGCCACTCCAGGACCTTGAGATGATTCTTACGGAGCCACTCCTTAGTTGCTCTGGCTGTGTGTTTCGGGTCGTTGTCATGCTGGAAGACCCAGCCACGACCCATCTTCAATGCTCTTACTGAGGGAAGGAGGTTGTTGGCCAATATCTCGCGATACATGGCCCCATCCATCCTCCCCTCAATACGGTGCAGTCGTCCTGTCCCCTTTGCAGAAAAGCATCCCCAAAGAATGATGTTTCCACCTCCATGCTTCACGGTTGGGATAGTGTTCTTAGGGTTGTACTCATCCTTCTTCTTCCTCCAAACAAGCTATATTTTTGTCTCATCAGACCACGTGACCTTCTCCCATTCCTCCTCTGGATCATCCAGATGGTCATTGGCAAACTTCAGATGGGCCTGGACATGCGCTGGCTTGAGCAGGGGGACCTTGCGTGCGCTGCAGGATTTTAATCCATGACAGCGTAGTGTGTTACTAATAGTTTTCTTTGAGACTGTGGTCCCAGCTCTCTTCAGGTCATTGACCAGGTCCTGCCGTGTAGTTCTGGGCTGATCCCTCACCTTCCTCATGATCATTGATGCCCCACGAGGTGAGATCTTGCATGGAGCCCCAGACCGAGGGTGATTGACCGTCATCTTGAACTTCTTCCATTTTCTAATAATTGCGCCAACAGTTGTTGCCTTCTCACCAAGCTGCTTGCCTATTGTCCTGTAGCCCATCCCAGCCTTGTGCACAATTTTATCCCTGATGTCCTTACACAGCTCTCTGGTCTTGGCCATTTTGGAGAGGTTGGAGTCTGTTTGATTGAGTGTGTGGACAGGTGTTTTTTTTTTACAGGTAACGAGTTCAAACAGGTGCAGATAATATAGGTAATGAGTGGAGAACAGGAGGGCTTCTTAAAGAAAAACTAACAGGTCTGTGAGAGCCGGAATTCTTACTGGTTGGTAGGTGATCAAATACTTACAGTGGGGGAAAAAAGTATTTAGTCAGCCACCAATTGTGCAAGCCTGTAATTATCATCATAGGTACACGTCAACTATGACAGACAAATTGAGAATTTTTTTCTCCAGAAAATCACATTGTAGGATTTTTAATGAATTTATTTGCAAATTATGGTGGAAAATAAGTATTTGGTCACCTACAAACAAGCAAGATTTCTGGCTCTCACAGACCTGTAACTTCTTCTTTAAGAGGCTCCTCTGTCCTCCACTCGTTACCTGTATTAATGGCACCTGTCCACAACCTCAAACAGTCACACTCCAAACTCCACTATGGCCAAGACCAAAGAGCTGTCAAAGGACACCAGAAACAAAATTGTAGACCTGCACCAGGCTGGGAAGACTGAATCTGCAATAGGTAAGCAGCTTGGTTTGAAGAAATCAACTGTGGGAGCAATTATTAGGAAATGGAAGACATACAAGACCACTGATAATCTCCCTCGATCTGAGGCTCCACGCAAGATCTCACCCCGTGGGGTCACAATGATCACAAGAACGGTGAGCAAAAATCCCAGAACCACACGGGGGGACCTAGTGAATGACCTGCAGAGAGCTGGGACCAAAGTAACAAAGCCTACCATCAGTAACACACTACGCCGCCAGGGACTCAAATCCTGCAGTGCCAGACGTGTCCCCCTGCTTAAGCCAGTACATGTTCAGGCCCGTCTGAAGTTTGCTAGAGTGCATTTGGATGATCCAGAAGAGGATTGGGAGAATGTCATATGGTCAGATGAAACCAAAATAGAACTTTTTGGTAAAAACTCAACTCGTCGTGTTTGGAGGACAAAGAATGCTGAGTTGCATCCAAAGAACACCATACCTACTGTGAAGCATGGGGGTGGAAACATCATGCTTTGGGGCTGTTTTTCTGCAAAGGGACCAGGACGACTGATCCGTGTAAAGGAAAGAATGAATGGGGCCATGTATCGTGAGATTTTGAGTGTAAACCTCCTTCCATCAGCAAGGGCATTGAAGATGAAACGTGGCTGGGTCTTTCAGCATGACAATGATCCCAAACACAACGAAGGAGTGGCTTCGTAAGAAGCATTTCAAGGTCCTGGAGTGGCCTAGCCAGTCTCCAGATCTCAACCCCATAGAAAATCTTTGGAGGGAGTTGAAAGTCCGTGTTGACCAGCGACAGCCCCAAAACATCACTGCTTTAGAGGAGATCTGCATGGAGGAATGGGCCAAAATACCAGCCACAGTGTGTGAAAACCTTGTGAAGACTTACAGAAAACGTTTGACCTGTGTCATTCCCAACAAAGGGTATATAACAAAGTATTGAGAAACTTTTGTTATTGACCAAATACTTATTTTCCACCATAATTTGCAAATAAATTCAATAAAAATCGTACAATGTTTTTTTCTGGATTTTCTTTTCTCATTTTGTCTGTCATAGTTGACGTGACCTATGATGAAAATTACAGGCCTCTCTCATCTTTTTAAGTTGGAGAACTTGCACAATTGGTGGCTGACTAAATACGACGTGAGAGACTGATCAACAACTACAGGAAGTATTTGGTTGGAGTCATTGCATCTAAAGGTGGCACAACCAGTTATTGAGTGTAAGGGGGCAATAACTTTTTCACACAGGGGAATTGGGTGTTGCATAACTTTGTTTATGAAATAAATTAAATAAATATGTAATTGTTGTGTTATTTGTCCACTTATGTTCCCTTTATCTAATATTAGGTTTTGGTTGAAGATCTGATAACATTCAGTATCACAAATATGCAAAAGTAGAGACAATTACAAAGGTGGCAAATACTTTTTCATAGCACTGTGTGTGTGTGTGTGTGTGTGTGTGTGCAGTTGAAGTCGGAAGTTTACATGCACCTTAGCCAAATACATTTAAACTCAGTTTTTCACAATTCCTGACATTTAATCCTAGTAACAATTCCCTGTCTTAGGTCAGGTAGGCTCACTTTATTTTAAGAATGTGAAATGTCAGAATAATAGTAGAGAGAGTGATTTCTTTCAGCTTTTTTTCTTTCATCACATTCCAAGTGGGTCAGAAGTTTACATACACTCAATTAGTATTTGCTACCATTGCCTTTAAATTGTTTAACTTGGGTCAAACGTTTCGGGTAGCCTTCCACAAGCTTCCCACAATAAGTTGGGTGAATTTTGGCCCATTCCTCCTGACAGAGCTGGTGTAACTGAGTCAGGTTTGTAGGCCTCCTTGCTCGCGCACGCTTTTTCAGTTCTGCCCACAAATGTTCTATAGGATTGAGGTCAGGGCTTTGTGATGGCCACTCCAATACCTTGACTTTGTTGTCCTTAAGCCATTTTGCCACAACTTTAGAAGTATGCTTGGGGTCATTGTCCATTTGAAAGACCCATTTGCGACCAAGCTTTAACTTCCTGACTGATGTCTTGAGATGTTGCTTCAATATATCCACATCATTTTCCTTCCTCATGATGCCATCTATTTTGTGAAGTGCACCAGTCCCTCCTGCTGCAAAGCACCCCCACAGCATGATGCTGCCACCCCCGTGCTTCATGGTTGGGATGGTGTTCTTCGGCTTGCAAGCGTCCCCTTTTTCCTTCAAACATAAAGATGGTCATTATGGCCAAACAGTTCTATTTTTGTTTCATCAGACCAGAGGACATTTCTCCAAAAAGTACGATCTTTGTCCCCATGTGCATTTGCAAACCGTAGTCTGGCTTTTTTATGGCGGTTTTGGAGCAGTGGCTGCTTCCTTGCTGAGCGGCCTTTCAAGTTATGTCGATATAAGACTTGTTTTACTGTGGATATAGATACTTTTGTACCTGTTTCCCCCAGAATATTCACAAGGTCCTTTGCTGTTGTTCTGGGATTGATTTGCACTTTTCGCACCAAAATACGTTCATCTCTAGGAGACAGAACGCGTCTCCTTCCTGAGCGGTATGACAGCTGCGTGGTCCCATGGTATTTATACCTGTGTACTATTGTTTGTACAGATGAACATGGTACCTTCAGGCGTTTGGAAATTGCTCCCAAGGATGAACCAGACTTGTGGAGGTCTACAATTTTTTTTCTGAGGTCTTGGCTGAATTCTTTTGATTTTCCCATGATGTCAAGCAATGAGGCACTGCGTTTAAAGGTAGGCCTTGAAATACATCCACAGGTACACCTCCAATTGACTCAAATGATGTCAATTAGCCTATCAGAAGCTTCTAAAACCGTGACCTCATTTTCTGTAATTTTCCAAGCTGTTTAAAGGCACAGTCAACTTAGTGTATGTAAAATTCTGACCCACTGGAACTGTTATACAGTGAATTATAAGTGAAATAATCTGTCATGCACAAAGTAGATGTCCTAACCGACATGCCAAAACTATAGTTTGTTAACAAGAAATTTGTGGAGTGGTACACATACATACACATTATATATATATATCTATATGCGCATGAACTGTTTCGGCTGGGAATCATGTGGACGCCTTTTAGGGGCAAAGCCAAATTTTCTTCAGCCTCCTGAGGTTGAGGCGCTTTTGCGCGTTCACCACGCCATCTGTATGAAGGGACCATTTCAGGTCCTCAGTGGTGTGCACGCCATGGAATTTAAAGCTTTTGACCTTCTCCACTGCAGTCTCGTCGATGTGGATGGGGGGCGTGCTCTCTCTGCTGTCTCCTGTAGTCCACAATCAGCTCCTTAGTTTTGTTGAGGGCCCAGGAAGTCTAGGACCCAGTTGCACAGGTAGGGGTTCAGACCCAGGGCCCTGAGCTTAGTGATGAACTTGGAGGCCACTATGGTGTTGAAGGCTGAGCTCTAGGTTATGAACATCATTCTTGTCCAGGTGGGATAGGGCAGTGCAATGGCGATTGTGTCATCTGTGGATCTGTTGGGGTGGTATGCAAATAAAATTGTAGTGGGTCTAGGGTGTCGTGTAAGGTGGAGGTGATATGATAGTTAACTATCTTCTCAAAGCACTTCATGATGACAGAAGTGAGTGCTACAGGGCGATAGTCATTTAGTTCAATTACCTTCGCTTTCTTGGGTACAGGAACAATGGTGGACATTTTGAAGTAAGTGGGAACAACCGACTGGGATAGGGAGAGATTGAATATGTCCATAAACACACCAGCCAGCTGGTCTGCACATGCTCTAAGGATGCGATTTGGGATGCCTTCTGTGCTGGCAGCCTTGCGAGGGTTAATGTGCTTGAATGTCTTACTCAAGTCGGCCATGGAGATCGGGAGCACACAGTCCTCGTGAGCGGCGGGGCCCACAATGGCAGCTAGGTGTTGTTTTCCACGAAGCGGGCAAAGTAGGTGTTTCGCTTGTCCGGGAGGGAGGCGACGGTGTCCGTGACGTGGCTGGCTTTCTCTTTATAAACTGTGATTGTCTGGAGTCCCTGTCACATGCGTCTTGTGTCTGAGCCGTTGAATTGCGACTCTACTTTGTCCCTGTACTGTCGTTGCCTTACGGAGGTCATAGCTGGTCTGTTTGTACACATCAATAGTAGTATTACATGTTTGTTAGTTCAAGGTTTTGATTGATAAATGTTATTTTGTAATATATTAATGTATTTGTGTGTCTACGTCAGCAGGGCGGCTTGGCAGACAGTCAGGACGGAGCCTTAGGAGCAGCATGAGAGATTTGCCCAACCAGGTGTCGTCAGGGGTCAGAGGGCGCAGCGGAACCAATGCTCCCACATCAGCTGGGCTGGAGGTCAAGGACACCTCAGGGGTCATCCAGCCCTCTAACACACACCCATCAATACACATTCCACTACGGGAACCTGCTGGGGTCAAGTTGGTGCTGGTAGCATCAGGACTCAGTGTACCAGAACAGGTAAATGTTTCTGTGACACATCCTAGTACTTCAATTCACACGTTCCAGGTGTTTAATGTGTGTTAATACTTGAAGTGATTAGGTTTTAATATAGTATAACTTTAATCTACCATATTTAATCTACTTTATAGATACTGGTTGTACTTCTGTGTACTTTTTTGTACTTCTGTGGCACTTGAGTCTCGAGTTTGCTGACTGATGACAGATTTTTTCCCCCACTTTCTCTACAGTCGATGGTGAAAAAGTTTGCCAAGAGGATGGGAGGCCGTGTGTGTTCACAGGTTACGTCCGAGACCACCCACGTCATCATGAGTACAGGTTAGTGTGGGGTAACCTTTTGCTACAGAAAATTAAACAAGCATTTCTTATTGGACTAATTCATGTAGGTCCAGGCCTCGAATTTCACGGCAGCAGGGCCTTCGATGCCCCCTTGTGTGGCCATAATGCCCCCCACCAAAAATCCATGCCTTGTGGCCGTTGGGTCCTTGGGCTAAATATAATAATTATAATTCCCTTCCCCCGGCTACCAGTCGCCTTGCTCTGAAGCATCTCTCACTCAAATGGCTTTCTCAGATCTCAATTCTTATTTGCCAATGCCCGTCACGTGATCAGCTCCTCACAGGCCTCACAGCTCCTAAGTACAAATGAAGACAGACACATAGGGAATGCAACGGTGCGCGTCCTTCTTATTGAATTCCGAGGCACACTTTAAACATGTTAGAAGAACTGTCCACATTTATCTCTCCTCAGCCATCAAGACGAGAAACGAACAGCAAAATTACTGGCCTATGTCAATCTACTATCCCCCATAGAAAAGGTTACCTATACTATTGCTCAGCTTGTCGTTCTGTGCGAGAAATAAATATTTATCTCGAGGCGGCTTGAAATTAAGGGCGTCACGGGGACCATTAAAAAAAATGTCTCACGGTTCAAAACAGATTCTGGGACAGTTGTGCGACGATAGATCCCAAATTCATACAACCGCTGTAAATAAAAAATTAACGTAAAAAAGTAATGAGGCTGATGCAGCTGATCAGAACGTTAGCATAAAATGTTGATAAAACGTATTTCTTAACATTAACTGCATAAATACGCACACGGCAGTAATAATTCCCTCAGTATTTATTTGGTCGGATTTTGGCTAGGCTACTTTGAAACAATGTTAGACATGCCTTTATAAAATGACAAAATAAAAGAATGTCCAGGTTTTAAACAATTAAGTTTATGGTTAAATAGTTTCAAAATGCTGACTGCCTCCACTCAGATTCCAGTAGGCGGTGCGCAACAGGCACTTTCCTTTCTCTCCTATGTGAACGAACCGTGCCTTAAGTATGCAGACAGAATCAAGCCTTTAGACGTTAACGTTAATTATCCTTCATTAAATTAGTCAAACATGACTGCCGTTTAGCCTATAATTAAGTCTAATTAAAGTTGGCTACATTTTCTGGTGCTTCCCTCATTTCAGCATGTGTGGACATGCGATGCTGTAAGCCAATACGCATATCACCTAAACTTTGACATTTATGCTAATAATTTATGTAAATTTATGCAAAATACATTTGAATATTATTCTCAAAGCACTTTTGAAAGAGGGGAATCCCAGCTTTCCATTGCGACTACATTTATTTCTCAACTCCTTAAACCGGAGTATATACAGTGGCTTGCGAAAGTATTCACCCCCCCCCCCCCCCCCCCTTGGCATTTTTCCTATTTTGTTGCCTTACAACCTGGAATTAAAATGGATTTGGGGGGGGGGGGTTGTATCATTTGATTTGCACAACATGCCTACCGCTTTGAAGATGCAAAAACAAACAAGAAATAAGACAAAAAAACAACTTGAGCGTGCATAAAAATTGGGCTTTGACTAGGCCATTCCAAGACATGAAAATGTTTCCCCTTAAACCACTCGAGTGTTGCTTTAGTAGTATGCTTAGGGTCATTGTCCTGCTGGAAGGTGAACCTCCGTCCCAGTCTCAAATCTCTGGAAGACTGAAACAAGTTTCCCTCAAGAATTTCCCTGTATTTAGCGCCATCCGTCATTCCTTCAATTCTGACCAGTTTCTCAGTCCCTGTCGATGAAAAACATCTCCACAGCATGATGCTGCCACCACCATGCTTCACTGTGGAGATGGTGTTCTCGGGGTGGTGTTGGGTTTGCACCAGACATAGCGTTTTCCTTGATGGCCAAAAAGCTCAATTCTAGTCTCATCTGTCCAGAATACCTTCTTCCATATGTTTGGGGAGTCTCCCACATGCCTTTTGGCAAACGTGTTTGCTTATTTTTTTCTTTAAGCAATGGCTTTTTTCTGGCCACTCTTCCGTGAAGCCCAGCTTGGAGTGTACGGCTTAAAGTGGTCCTATGGACAGATACTCCAATCTCCACTGTGGAGCTTTGCAGCTCCTTCAGGGTTATCTTTGGTCTCTTTGTTGCCTCTCTGATCAATGCCCTCCTTGCCTGGTCCGTGAGTTTCGGTGGGCGGACCCTCTCTTGGCAGGTTTGTTGTGGTGCCATATTCTTTCCATGTTTTAATAATGGGTTTAATGGTGCTCCGTGGGATGTTCAAAGTTTCAGAATTTTTTTTTATGACCTAACCCTGATCTGTACTTCTCCACAACTTTGTCCCTGACCTGTTTGGAGAGCTCATTGGTCTTCATGGTGCCGCTTGCTTGGTGGTGCCCCTTGCTTAGTGGTGTTGCAGACATAAAGTTGAAGTCGGAAGTTTACATACACTTAGGTTGGAGTCATTAAAACTCGTTTTTCAATCACTCCACACATTTCTTGTTATCAAACTATAGGACATCTACTTTGTGCATGACACAAGTAATTTTTCCAACAATTGTTTACAGGCAGATTATTTCACTTATAATTCACTGTATCACAATTACAGTGGGTCAGACGTTTACATACACTAAGTTGACTGTGCCTTTAAACAGCTTGGAAAATTCCAGGATGATGTCATGGCTTTAGAAGCTTCTGATAGGCTAATTGACATCATTTGAGTCAATTGGAGGTGAACCTGTGGATGTATTTCAAGGCCTACCTTCAAACTCAGTGCCTCTTTGCTTGACATCATGGGAAAATCAAAATAAATCAGCCAAGACCCCAGAAAGAAAATTGTAGACCTCCACAAGTCTGGTTCATCCTTGGGAGCAATTTCCAAACGCCTGAAGGTACCACGTTCATCTGTACAAACAGTAGTACGCAAGTATAAACACCATGGGAGCACGCAGCCGTCATACCGCTCAGGAAGGCTGTCTCCTAGAGATGAACGTACTTTGGTGCGAAAAGTGCAAATCAATCCCAGAACAACAACAAAGGACCTTGTGAAGATGCTAGAGGAAACAGATACAAAAGTATCTATATCCACAGTAAAACAAGTCCTATATCGACATAACCTGAAAGGCCGCTCAGCAAGGAAGAAGCCAGTGCTCCAAAACCGCCATAAAAAGCCAGACTACGGTTTGCAACTGCACATGGGGACAAAGATTGTACTTTTTGGAGAAATGTCCTCTGGTCTGATGAAACAAAAATAGAACTGTTTTGGCCATAATGACCATCGTTATGTTTGGAGGAAAAAGGGGGTTGCTTGCACGCCGAAGAACACCATACCAAACGTGAAGCACGGGGGTGGCAGCATCATGCTGTGGGGGTGCTTTGCTGCAGGAGGGACTGGTGCACTTGCACCACTTTTCCGTTATTTATTTTTTAGAATTTTTTTAAACAAGCAATTTTTTTCATTTCACTTCACCAATTTTGACTATTTTGTATATGTCCGTTACATGAAATCCAAATAAAAATCAATTTCAATTACAGGTTGTAATGCAACAAAATAGGAAAAATGCCAACGGGGATGAATACTTATGCAAGGCACTGTAGTAGCATGGTTTAGTGGCGTTTAGCGCTCAGCCATTCACGTTGAGTGCATAGGGGAGACCACGGCTGAATGTAACATGGGTCAGTTGTAACAGGTAAGCCTACATTATATTACACTGTATTTATGCATCCTTGGCTGAGTGCCAGTGGACAGTTTTTTGGGGGACATTAAAGTCATCAATGCATCTTAATTCATTAACTATACTTCTTGATTATATTGTTTGGTAAGTGTACAACACATGGAGGACAAAGGATTTATTGTATAGCCTACACAATACACATTAGGCCTACAAGCTCTTTCATTAGTATCTGTAAATGTCAAGTTTTAGCCAGTAGGTACTAGCTACAGTGTCTTCAGAAAGTATTAGCACCCCTTGACTTTTTCAACATTTTACAGCCTGAATTAAAATGTATTAAATTTAGAATTTGTGTCACTGGCCTACACACAATATCACATAATATCGAAATGGAATTATGTTTTTACAAATACATTTTAAATGAAACGCTGAAATGTCTTGAGTCAATAAGTACTCAACCCCTTTGCTATGGCAAGCCTAAATACGTTCAGGAATAAAAATGTGCTTAACAAGTCACATAACAAGTTGCATGGACTCACTCTGAGTGCAATAATAGTGTTTAACAGGATTTTTGAATGACTACCTCATCTCTGTACCCCACACATACAATTATCTGTAAGGTCCCTCAGTCGAGCAGTGAATTTCAAACAAAGATTCAACCACAAAGAACAGGAAGGTTTTCCAATGCCTCACAAAGGGCACCTATTGGTAGTTGGATAAAAAAAAATGACATTGAATATTCCTTTGAGCATGGTGAAGTTCTTAATTACACTTTGGATAATGTATCAATACACCCAGTCACTACAAAGATACAGGCGTCCTTCCTAACTCAGCTGCCGGAAGGGAAGACAACCACATCAGGGATTTCACCATGAGGCCAATGGGGACTTTAAAACAGTTACAGAGTTTAATGGCTGTGATAGGAGAAACTGAGGATGGATCAACAACATTGTAGTTACTCCACAATACTAACCTAATTGAAAGAGTGCCAAGAAGGAAGCCTGTACAAAAAAAAAAATATTCTAAAACATGAATCCTGTTGGCAACAAAAATCAAATCAAATTGTATTTGCCACATGCGCTGAATACAACAGGTGTAGACATTACAGTGACATGCTTACTTACAAGTCCTTAACCAACAATGCAGTTTTTTAAATAAAAATAATAATAGTGTTAAGTAAAAAATAGATAAAAGCAAATAACTAAAGAGCAGCAGTAAAATAAACAGTAGGGAGGCTATATACAGGGGGGTACCGGTACAGAGTCAATGTGCGGGGGCACCGGCTAGTCGAGGTAATTGAGTTAATATGTACATGTGGGTAGAGTTAAAGTGAATATGCATAAATAAGCAGAGTAGCAGCAGCGTGAAAGAGGGGGGTGGGGTGGAGGGGCAGTGCAAATAGTCTGGGTAGCCATGATTAGCTGTTCAGGAGTCTTATGGCTTGGGGGTAGAAGCTGTTAAGCCTTTTGGACCTAGACTTGGCGCTCCGGTACCGCTTGCCGTGCGGTAGCAGAGAGAACAGTCTGACTAGGGTGGCTGGAATATTTGACCATTTTTAGGGCCTTCCTCTGACACCGCCTGGTATAGAAGTCCTGGATAGCAGGAAGCTTGGCCCCGGTGATGTACTGGGCCGTACGCACTACCCTCTGTAGTGCCTTGCGGTCGGAAGCTGAGCGGTTGCCATACCAGGCGGTGATGCAACCAGTCAGGATGCTCTCGATGGTGCAGCCGTATAACTTTTTGATGATCTGAGGACCCCATGCCAAATCTTTTCAGTCTCCTGAGGGGGAATGGGCTTTGTCGTGCCCTCTTCACAACTGTCTTGGTGTGTTTAGACCATGATAGTTTGTTGGTGATGTGGACACCAAGGAACTTGAAGCTCTCAACCTGTTCCACTACAGCCCCGTCGATGAGAATGGGGGTGTGCTCAGTCCTCTTTTCTTTCCTGTAGTCCACAATCATCTCCTTTGTCTTTGTCACGTTGAGGGAGAGGTTGTTATCCTGGCACCACACGGCCAGGTCTCTGACCTCCTCCCTATAGGCTGTCTCATCGTTGTCGGTGATCAGGCCTACCACTGTTGTGTCGTCGGCAAACTTAATGATGGGGTTGGAGTTGTGCCTGGCCATGCAGTCATGGGTGAACAGGGAGTACAGTAGGGGACTGAGCACGCAACCCCTGAGTGGCCCCCGTGTTGAGGATCAGCGTGGCAGATGTGTTGTTACCTACCCTTACCACCTGGGGGCGGCCCGTCAGGAAGTCCAGGATCCAGTTGCAGAGGGAGGTGTTTAGTCCCAGGTTCCTTAGCTTAGTGATGAGCTTTGAGGGCACTATGGTGTTGAACGCTGAGCTGTAGTCAATTAATAGCATTCTCACGTAGGTGTTCCTCTTGTCCAGGTGGGAAAGGGCAGTGTGGAATGCAATAAAGATTGCATAATCTGTGGCTCTATTGGGGCGGTATGCAAATTGGAGTGGGTCTAGGGTTTCTGGGATAATGATGTTGATGTGAGCCATGACCAGCCTTTCAAAGCACTTCATGGCTACAGACGTGAGTGCTACGGGTCGGTAGTCATTTAGGCAGGTTATCTTAGTGTCCTTGGCACAGGGACTAGGGTGGTCTGCTTGAAACATGTTGGTATTACAGACTCAGTCAGGGACATGTTGAAAATGTCAGTGAAGACACTTGCCAGTTGGTCAGCGCATGCTCGGAGTATACGTCCTGGTAATTCGTCTGGCCCTGCATCCGGAACAGCTGATGCTCTCATGCATGCTTCAGTGTTGCTTGCCTCGAAGCGAGCATATAAGTGATTTAGCTCGTCTGGTAGGCTTGTGTCACTGGGCAGCTCGCGGCTGTGCTTCCCTTTGTAGTCTGTAATAGTTTTCAAGCCCTGCCACATCCGACGAGCGTCAGAGCTGGTGTAGTACGATTCAATCTTAGTCCTGTATTGACTCTTTGCCTGTTTGATGGTTCGTCGGAGGGCACAGCGGGATTTCTTATAAGCGTCCTGGTTAGAGTCCCGCTCCTTGAAAGCGGCAGCTCTACCCTTTAGCTCAGTGCGGATGTTGCCTGTAATCCATGGCTTCTGGATGGGATATGTACGTATGGTCACTGTGGGGACGACGTCATCGATGCACTTATTGATGAAGCCAGTGACTGATGTGGTATACTCCTCATTGCTATCGGAAGCTAGCAAAACAGTTCTGTAGCTTAGCATCTGCGTCATCTGACCACTTTTTTATTAACCGAGTCACTGGTGCGTCCTGCTTTAGTTTTTGCTTATAAGCAGGAATCAGGAGGATAGAGTTATGGTCAGATTTGCCAAATGGAAGGCGAGGGAGAGCTTTGTACGCGTCTCTGTGTGTGGAGTAAAGTTGGTCTAGAGTTTTTTTTCCTCTGGTTGCACATTTAACATGCTGGTAGAAATGAGGTAGAATGGATTTAAGTTTCCCTGCATTAAAGTCTCCGGCCACTAGGAGTGCTGCCGCTGGGTTAGCGTTTTCCTGTTTACTTATTGCCTTATACAGCTCATTGAGTGCAATCTTAGTGCCAGCATCGGTTTGTGGCGGTAAATAGACAGCTATGAAAAATATAGATATAGAACTCTCTTGGTAAATAGTGTGGTCTACAGCTTATCATGAGATACTCTACCTCAGGCGAGCAAAACCTCGAGACTTCCTTAGTATTATATTTTATGCACCAGCTGTTGTTTGCAAATATACACAGACCGCCACCCCTTGTCTTACCGGAGCCCACCGTTCTATCCTGCCGATGTAGCGTATATCCGCCAGCTGTATGTTATCCAGGTCGTTCAGCCACGACTCGGGGAAACATAAGATATTACAGTTTTTAATGTCCCGTTGGTAGGATAACCTTAATCTTAGGTCATCCAATTTGTTTTCAAATTATTGAACATTGGCTAATAGGATTGATGGAAGAGGCAGTTTATTCGCTCACCGTCGGATCCTTACAAGGCACCCTGACCTACGTCCACGATATCTCCGTCTCTTTCTCATGCGAATGACGGGGATTTCGGCCTTGTCGGGTGTCTGTAGGATATCCTTTGCGTCCGACTCGTTGAAGAAAAAATCTTTGTCCAATATGAGGTGAGTAATCGCTGTCCTGATATCCAGAAGCTCTTTATGGTCATAAGAGACGGTGGCAGAAACATTATGTACAGAAGAATTTGTGGATGAATCTGTGTTTGAAATTCACTGCTCGACTTACAGATAATTGTATGTGTGGGGTACACAGGTGGGACAGTCATAAAAACATTTTTAAACACTATTATTGCACACGGAGTGAGTCCATGCAACTCATTACGGGACCAAATATTTATTCCTTAACTTATTTAGGCTTGCCATAACAAAGAGGTTGAATACTTATTAACTCAAGACATTTAATTTTTTTATTAATTTGTAAACATTTCAAAAAACATAATTCCACTTTGACATTGTGGTGTATTTTATTTAGGCCAGTGACAACAAATCTCTATTTAATCCATTTTAAATTCTGGCGGTCACACAACAAAATGTGGGAAAAGTCTAGGTGTGTGAATACTTTCTGAAGGCACTGTAAGTACCGTGATAATATCGTATCATCAGTTCAATGGCAATTCCCATCCCTAACACACACACACACCCCTCCACACACAAACACACACACACACACACACACACACACACACACACACACACACACACACACAGTCTTCCATCCTTAATTGCGCTCTCTGATGGATTCTTTGGATTTCAAAGCCGCCTCCTCCAAAGCACAACATTAGCTGAAGAGTGCTTTAAGGAAGCCACGTTAATGGCAGCTGTTACCCCGGCAACCGCCAAATGAAAGTGTTCAGGTTCTTGATCTTTTGGGGCTAGTGAAAGGTTGGAGAGGAGGAGTAGGAGGAGGAAAGTTTGGGTCTGCCTGCGAGAAAGAGTTGTCTCACCATGGTCATTAGACTAAAACAGACGTTTGAATTCCACACCTAGGTACTATTCATTAGGCACCAAATGGAAGAGCACTAATGATTACAACCCTGTACTTGACATGTTGCACTCCTCAATGTGGTGACATACAGTGCATTCGGAAAATATTCAGACCCTTTCACTTTTTCCACATTTTGTTACGTTACAGCCTTATTCTAAAATGGCAACAACAAAAAAATGTTTTCCCTCTTCAATCTACACACAATGACAAAGCGAAAACAGGTTTTTAGAAATCTTTGCAAATGTATAAAAAAAAAAAAACGATACCTTATTTACATAAGTATTCAGAGCCTTTGCTATGAGACTCGAAATTTGAGCTCAGGTGCATCCTGTTTCCATTGATCATCCTTGAGATGATTCTACAACTTGATTGGAGTCCACCTGTGGTAAATTCAATTGATTGGACATGATTTGGAAAGGCACACACCTGTCTATATAAGGTCCCACAGTTGACAGTGCATGTCGGAGCAAAGACCAAGCCTTGAGGTCAAAGGAATTGTCTGTAGAGCTTCGAGACAGGGTTGTGTCAAGGCACAGATCTGGGGAAGGGTACCAAAAAATGTCTGCAGCATTGATGGTCCCCAAGAACACAGTGGCCTCCATCATTCTTAAATGAAAGAAGTTTAGAACCACCAAGACTCTTCCTAAAGCTGGCCACCCAGCCAAACTCAGCAATCGGGGGAGAAGGGCCTTGGTCAGGGAGGTGACCAAGAACCCGATGGTCACTCTGACAGAGCTCCATAGTTCGTTTGTGGAGATGGGAGAACCTTCCAGAAGGACAACCATCTCTGCAGCACTCTACCAATCAGGTCTTTTATGGTAGAGTGGCCAGACGGAAGCCACTCCTCAGTAAAAGGCACAAGGCTGTAATCGCTGCCAAAGGTGCTTCAACAAAGTACTGAGTAAAGGCTCTGAATCTTTTTTGTAAATGTGATATTTTGCTTTGTCAGTATTGGTTATTGTGTGTAGATTGATGAGGAAAAATATCAATTTAATCCATTTTATAATAAGGCTGTAATTTAACAAAATGGGGAAAAGGTGAAGGTCTCTGAATACTTTCCGAGTTACATTTACATTTTAGTCATTTAGCAGATGCTCTTATCCAGACTTACAGTAGTGAGTGCATAAATGTTTCATACTGGCCCCCCGTGGGAATCGAACCCACAACCCTGGCGTTGCAAGCGCCATGCTCTACCAACTGAGCTACAGGAGCCCTAGATGGTTTATGGATTGTGACAAAGACATAACCGATGACAAGACTGTTGCAGAGGAAGCTCCAGGCACTATCCCTAAGATCACAGCAGGGCTCTCGCCTACGCACTCATTGCCCTGTGTTTTTGTGGCCCCTGGTTTTCAGCATTTCCTTCCTAATGCCTTCTGGGTCAGCTGTCTACTCTGCACTGTCAACCACAGCATGCTTGATATCTAGTGTAACTTCATAAACATTTTAACTTTATTACACAGATTTATGAAGTATCACTAGACTTCATGACATGTCTCTCTAAGCTAGTTGTGGATCACGTGCGGGAAAGCATTCATTTCCCACAGAATGCTGACTTGTACTCCACTGTAAAATACGACTATGGATTTCCGATTGATGCTCTGCTCTACCATTTTACTGCTGGAATTCCAAGTTCAGTTCATTATTTTATTTTTTTCACCTTTATTTAACCAGGTAAGCCAGTTGAGAACAAGTTCTCATTTACAACTGTGACCTGGCCAAGATAAAGCAAAGCAGTGCGATAAAAACAACAACAACACAGAGTTACATTTGGGGTAAACAAAACGTACAGTCAATAACACAATAGAAAATCTATATACAGTGTGTGCAAATGTAAGTTATGGAGGTAAGGCAATAAATAGGCCATAGTGCAAAATAATTACAATTTAGTATTAACACTGGAATGATAGATGTGCAGAAGATGATGTGCAAATAGAGATACTGGGGTGCAAAAGAGCAAAATAAATAACAATATGGGGATGAGGTAGTTGGGTGGGCTAATTACAGATGGGCTGTGTACAGGTGCAGTGATCGGTAAGCTGCTCTGACAACTGATGCTTAAAGTTAGTGAGGGAGATAAGTGTCTCCAGCTTCAGAGATTTTTGCAGTTCGTTCCAGTCATTGGCAGCAGAGAACTGGAAGGAATGGCGGCCAAAGGAGGTTTTGGCTTTGGGGGTGACCAGTGAAATATACCTGCTGGAGCGCATACTACGGGTGGGTTGCTAAGGTGACCAATGAGCTAATATAAGGCGGGGATTTGCCTAGCAGTGATTTATAGATGACCTGGAGCCAGTGGGTTTGGCGACGAGTATGTATTGAGGGCCAGCCAACGAGAGCGTACAGGTCACAATGGTGGGTAGTATATGGGGCTTTGGTGACAAAACGAATGGCACTGTGATAGACTACATCCAATTTTCTGAGTAGAGTGTTGGAGGCTATTTTGTAAATGACATCGACGAAGTCAAGGATCGGTAGGATAGTCAGTTTTACGAGGGCATGTTTGGCAGCATGAGTGAAGGAGGCTTTGTTGCGAAATAGGACTGCGATTCTAGATTTAACTTTGGATTGGAGATGCTTAATGTGAGTCTGGAAGGAGAATGTACGGTCTAACCAGACACCTAGGTATTTGTAGTTGTCCACATATTCTAAGTCAGACCCGCTGAGAGTAGTGATTCTAGTCGGGCGGGCGGGTGCGAGCAGCGTTCGATTGAAGAGCATGCATTTAGTTTTACTAGTGTTTAATTGCAGTTGGAGGCTACGGAAGGAGTGCTGTATGGCATTGAAGCTCGTTTTAAGGTTTGTTAACAGTGTCCAATGAAGGGCCAGATGTATACAAAATGGTGTCATGATCTTACTGTCGTTTGAAAATCTTGTCATCAAATCACAAATCCCCAATATGGCAACAATTAAGTATTTGTGAACAGTGATTTCATTGTATGAGGTTAAAGACGTGTTTTGAGGCCTTTTTCATGAAAAGCTATGGATGACATTCATTGAAGGTGTGTTTTCTGTTTGTGCATGTGTTCTATGTGTATGTTTTCTCACGTCTACCCTACCTCTTGTCTGTCCTTCACAGATGATGATCTGGTGTGTGAGCGCACGCTCAAGTACTTCCTGGGCATCGCAGGCAGGAAGTGGGTGGTGAGCTTCCAGTGTGAGTTCAGAGTTCCGTCACTGTAATTAGTCCCCCCACCACAGACAGATTTAGGAAAACCAGTGTTTATGTGAAACCACAGGGGAGGGAAGGTTTCTTATGTAGCACAGCTCAAGGAAAATAGGGATTGTTTGTGTTGCAGACTATAAGCATTGTTTTTTGTTCCTATACTCCGCAGGGATTTCTGAGTGCTTCAAACAAGGGAAAGTCTTAAATGAGGTACGTTCTCAGGTTGCATGTCATATTAATATTCCAAGAGCAGATTACAGAATATTCCATATGTTTCCCATTGAGTTAAACTCTTAAACTATTGATGGGAGCAGCTGTTTGTGAAGCATGGATTTTAATTTGTAATTTTCTTGGTCTTAGTTGTTTTTTCCAAAGTCTTGGTCGTTTAAAAAAAAAAAAAAACATGTTAGTTGATTTTATTCTCTCTATGACAAACGATACTACCGACTTCCCTATTAAGAATATTTTAACCCTTCGTCGCCCCTCGTCCCCCCACAGACGCCATTTGAGGTGCGAGGAGATGTTGTGAACGGACTTGATCACCAAGGGCCCATGAGAGCACGCACCACAGGGTACACAAGTGTGAGTTTTACACCTGTTTTGTTACACCTTCACTATTACACCCCATAATACATACTAGACCCCATATCACACCTCCATTATTCCATCCCAAAGTACACCTCGGTATTCTATTACAACTTATTACCCCATATTGCATTCAAACTAATACACCCCATATTACAAGATGTGTGCAGTCTTCCTTTTACTTTTTAATCTCCAGCACATGTTTCAAACCACTAGATATGTCATCTTGGAGTGCTCGCCTAGTCCCGCTTTAAAAAGTCAAAACCATTTTCTAATGGCGCTTTCGTCTCCTGCTGGAGTGGGGCCAGTCCTGAAAGCAGCAGCAGAGGATACTTTGCAACTGAAGAGGAAAATTTGAAATGGCTGGATGTCATGTTGGTATTATTGGCTGCTTTGAGGAGGCCCCTAATTGAATTAAGCAGTAATTTCAGGCCTATTTGAAGGACCCGATTACAATCTCTCCACCTTGATGGCTTCAGACAGACTGCCGTGTTCATATTCGCTTGCTGTCGCCAGACGAATAGGACAGACAGTCAAACTGATAAATTGGTATTCTAGGTGTTTGTCACCAGAATGCTGATGGCAAGATGTGGCTGGTAGGGAGGTGGGTGAAAGGGAGGTTGTGTGTACTTGTGTGTATTTTTACGTGCGTGTGTGTGCACGTTTGTACACATTTGTGTATGTGTGTGTTATCATGTCCTTGTTCTTTAGGTGTCTAAATGAGAAATCTGTAAGCGAGACGTTTGTTCATCAGACCGCCATAGCGGGCTAATGATCATTATGGATGGGCACAGAGGTGTTGAGATTGAGCATTTCTCAGTCAAATAGGTTGGAGCTTTATCTTCTAAAACAGTAACATTCAACCGAACCGTGGATATTAGCCTTGGCTTTAATGTGAAATCAGAGTGTTGTGGCTTTATATGGCTTGACTGGCTATAAATAACTTTGTTTGGACAAATGTTAACTATTGATAATGAAGTACTTCATGAGATACCCATTTAGAACATACCTTTGCCATTCTAGGCCTAAATTAACTGTAAACACTAGAGATGTGCCTGACTGGCGTTGCACTTTGCCAAAAGCATGATGTTACCTTGGAGAATTCTGTAAATTTTTTACATTACATTTTCGTCATTTAGCAGACGCTCTTATCCAGAGCGACTTACAAATTGGTGCATTCACCTTATGATAGCCAGTGGGACAACCACTTTACAATATGTTTATTTTATTTTTCTTTGGGGTGGGGTAAGGGGGGGTAGAATGATTACTTTATCCTATCCCAGGTATTCCTTAAAGAGGTGGGATTTCAAGTGTCTCCGGAAGGTGGTGAGTGACTCCGCTGTCCTGGCGTCGTGAGGGAGCTTGTTCCACCATTGGGGTGCCAGAGCAGCCAACAGTTTTGACTGGGCTGAGCGGGAACTGTGCTTCCGCAGAGGTAGGGGGGCCAGCAGGCCAGAGGTGGATGAACGCAATGCCCTCGTTTGGGTGTAGGGACTGATCAGAACCTGAAGGTACGGAGGTGCCGTTCCCCTCACAGCTCCGTAGGCAAGCACCATGGTCTTGTAGCAGATGCAAGCTTCAACTGGAAGCCAGTGGAGTGTGCGGAGGAGCGGGGTGACGTGAGAGAACTTTCCAGACGGGAGATGACAAGTGCCTGGATTAGGACCTGTGCCACTTCCTGTGTAAGGCAGGGTCGTACTCTCCGAATGTTGTAGAGCATGAACCTACAGGATCGGGTCACCGCCTCGATGTTAGTGGAGAACGACAGGGTGTTGTCCAGGGTCACGCCAAGGCTCTTTGCACTCTGGGAGGAGGACACAACGGAGTTGTCAACCGTGATGGCGAGGTCATGGAACGGGCAGTCCTTCCCCGGGAGGAAGAGCAGTTCCGTCTTGCCGAGGTTCAGCTTGAGGTGGTGATCCGTCATCCACACTGATATGTCTGCCAGACATGCAGAGATGCGATTCGCCACCTGGTTATCAGAAGGGGGAAAGGAGAAGATTAATTGTGTGTCATCTGCATAGCAATGATAGGAGAGGCCATGTGAGGATATGACAGAGCCAAGTGACACCAGTGGTGAGAGCACGTGGTGCGGAGACAGATTCTCGCCACGCCACCTGGTAGGAGCGACCTGTCAGGTAGGACGCAATCCAAGGGTGAGCCGCGCCGGAGATGCCCAACTCGGAGAGGGTGGAGGGGAGGATCTGATGGTTCACAGTATCAAAGGCAGCAGATAGGTCTAGAAGGACGAGAGCAGAGGAGAGAGAGTTAGCTTTAGCAGTGCGTAGAGCCTCCGTGACACAGAGAAGAGCAGTCTCAGTAGAATGACCAGTCTTGAAACCTGACTGGTTTGGATCAAGAAGGTCATTCTGAGAGAGATAGCAAGAGAGTTGGCTAAAGACGGCACGCTCAAGAGTTTTGGCGAGAAAAGAAAAAAGGGATACTGGTCTGTAGTTGTTGAGGGATCGAGTGGAGGGATCGAGTGTAGGTTTTTTGAGGGTGCAACTCTCGCTCTCTTGAAGACGGAAGGGACATAGCCAGCGGTCAAGGATGAGTTGATGAGCGAGGTTAGGTAAGGGAGAAGGTCTCCGGAAATGGTCTGGAGAAGAGAGGAGGGGATAGATTTCATCTGGAGAGAGAGGGGAGAAGTCAAAGCATAGGGTAGGGCAGTGTGAGCAGGACCAGCGGTGTCATTTGATTTAACAAACGAGGATCGGATGTCGTCAACTTTCTTTTCAAAATGGTTGACGAAGTCATCCACAGAGAGGGAGGGAGGAGGATTCAGCAGGGAGGAGAAGGTGGCAAAGAGCTTCCTAGGGTTAGAGGCAGATGCTTGGAATTTAGAGTGGTAGAAAGTGGCTTTATCAGCGGAAACAGAGGAAGAAAATGTAGAGAGGAGGGAGTGAAAAGATGCCAGGTCCGCAGGGAGTCTAGTTTTCCTCCGTTTCCACTCGGCTGCCCGGAGCCCTGTTCTGTGAGCTCGCAATGAGTCGTCAAGCCACGGAGCAGGAGGGGAGGACCGAGCCGGCCGGGAGGATAGGGGACATAGAGAGTCAAAGGATGCAGAAAGGGAGGAGAGGAGGGTTGAGGAGGCGGAATCAGGAGATTGGAGGGAGAAGGATTTAGCAGAGGGAAGAGATGATAGTATGGAAGAGGAGAGAGTAGCGGGGGAGAGAGAGAGCGAAGGTTGCGACGGCGCATTACCATCTGAGTAGGGGCAGAGTGAGTAGTGTTGGAGGAGAGCGAGAGAGAAAAGGATACAAAGTAGTGGTCGGAGACTTGGAGGGAAGTTGCAGTGAGATTAGTAGAAGAACAGCATCTAGTAAAGATGAGGTCAAGCGTATTGCCTGCCTTGTGAGTAGAGGGGGACGGTGAGAGGGTGAGGTCAAAAGAGGAGAGGAGTGGAAAGAAGGAGGCAGAGAGAAATGAGTCCAAGGTAGACGTAGGGAGGTTAAAGTCACCCAGAACTGTGAGGGGTGAGCCATCCTCAGGAAAGGAACTTATCAAGGCGTCAAGCTCATTGATGAACTCTCCAAGGGAACCTGGAGGGCGATAAATGATAAGGATGTTAAGCTTGAATGGGCTAGTTACTGTGACAGCATGGAATTCAAATGAGGAGATAGACAGATGGGTCAGGGGAGAAAGAGAGTCCACTTGGGAGAGATGAGGATTCCTGTGCCACCACCCCACTGACCAGATGCTCTCTGGGTATGCGAGAACACATGGTCAGACGAGGAGAGAGCAGTAGGAGTAGCAGTGTTTTCTGTGGTAGTCCATGTTTCCGTCAGCGCCAAGAAGTCGAGGGACTGGAGGGTAGCATAGGCTGAGATGAACTCTGCCTTGTTGGCCGCAGAACGGCAGTTCCAGAGGCTGCCGGAGACATGGAACTCCACGTGGGTCATGCGTGCAGGGACCACGAGGTTAGAATGGCAGCAGCCACGCGGAGTTAGGCATTTGTATAGCCTGTGCGGAGAGGAGAGAACAGGGATAGACAGACACATAGTTGACAGGCTACAGAAAAGGCTACACTAATGCAAAGGAGATCGGAATGAAATTAACTAAACATCTGGGGAAGGGAGGCCTCCCTCACTAACCTTTCACGGAAACACTCAAATACAACTCTTCCAACTTCCACTTTAGAAATTATAATTTTTGTAATCAATGTTTCCAGGAATAGACTCTAACTTAGTTTATTCAGCTAGCTAACTTGGTACAGTATTCTTCCGTGAAAACCGCACAGGGCACCGTATCCTATGACGCCATAGCTAACTAGCATCCAATATCACACGGTTTAGCACCAATACTTGGTTACAATGAACTACCAACGGATAATTCGTGTCCGTGTCTAGTTCCTTTCATAACGCAGAAGTAACTTATTCAGCCAGTTAGTTAGTTAGCTAGCTAGAATAGTTAGCATATTAGCTAGCCATTGCTCTCAGTCAGCAAACCAACCCCTCCCCCCACGGTATTAAACACAGAGAGCCAAGCTAACGTTAAGTCACCCATGTCTTGAATTCCTTTTGAAAGACTCTGGTTACCAGTACGTACAGATTAAAAATAAATATAGGTTATAACTTACCCTTAGTAGCTACTGATAGCTAGTTAAGTGTAGAGCTAGCTACTGAATTGATTTAGCCAGTTCGCGTCTGTCCCAACCGAGAGAAAGCGTCTCCAAATATTACAGCTAGGTCGTTCCAGCTGTTGAGCCTTTTTTGTCCCCATGTTCTGTTTTCGACACCATACTGGATTCAAAAGCAGTTAGGGCTTTTGGTTTGAAACAGTGTTTTCCACACAATTATATAGGCAGGGTGGACCCCCCCAACCTTGGCTTCACTGATTTCAATGGAACATTATGGTCCCACAGGGCCTGAATGTTGCTTTGGGCCTTTGTGCCCCACCTGGAAAAGGGTATTATCTCCTGAATGCACTAAATCTAAACTGAGCTCCTGTCTCTCTCCCTAGCTGCTGATGAAGGACTACGAGATCTGTTTCCAAGGCCCTTTCACCGATATGACCACTGGTAAGTGACCGCAACGCCGACCAGAAAACAACCTACTACAGACCATACTACACACAATCTCACCTCGCCAAGAAATGGTTGGAGGATTGAAATTGATGGAACACTTTTAGGTTTGCTTGAATTTTTTATTTTAGAAAATACCATTGATTTATTTGGCAGTGGTGGATGTTTTTAATGTTTTGGGAAAAAATACACTACTCTCACTACTAACACCCTCATTCAAAATAGAAATCCATTTGAACTAGAAGTATCATCAGTTTCCCCTAGAGCCTTTTGCAGGTGACAGCTAATCGGCTGAACTTTGGGAACGTCGGCTAATGGAACAAGAGATATTATGCTGTTTTCATTTATTTATTTATTTTTAAAGTGAAAAGGAAGAAGCCTGGCATTCATGAAAAACAAAAGGTGACATTCATTTATGGAAAGCCTCCCCAGGACTCCTGGTAGTACCGCTGTCTCTTTAGAGACAAGAAAATGAATCCACCTCTCTCTACCCACTCCCCCTCATTTACCACTGTGAACTGTAGGACTCACTCACTGACACACTCTCTCTTTCTCACACACACACACACACACACACTGGCATGGAGGAGTAGTTCTCTCATTTCGTTGGGAACAGTTTGAAGCCCATTGTTTTGTGCCTGTCAATTTATTGAATGGTTAAAAATGACAATGTGCTGATAGTCTGTGGGAGGGTTGAGAATAGACTAAAAGTTGTGGATGAGTCATACCTAGAGTGTAACAACCAGCTTGGATCTCAAACCATGCTACAATATAAAAGTTCAAAGACATACTGTGTTCCTATGTCTTCATATGAGTAACCAAAGCAAGACAGACAAAATGAATAAAGTGAGCAAAATATGCATATATTGATATATATATTATATATATATATATATATATATATATATATATATATATATATACATATATATATATATATATATATATATATATATATATATATATATATATAAAGCATTTCAATCCACCAAACTAATTCACTTTCTTCAACTAGACCAAAAACAAAGTTCAGCAAGTCCAAATAGAATCCTAACAAAAAATAGTCCCAAAGTCAATCAAAAAGCAAAAATGTGCAATCCCCCTTCAAAATGCAAAAATACAGTGCATTTGGAAAGTATTCAGACCCCTTGACCGTTTCCACATTTTGTTACGTTACAGCCTTATTCTAAAATGGATGAAATAGTTTTCTCCCTCATCAATCTACACACAATACCCCATAGTGGCAAAGAAAAAACAGTTTTTTTTTACATTTTTGCAAATGTAAAAAAATATAATATATATATATCACATTTACATAAGTATTCAGACCCTTTACTCAGTACTTTGTTGAAGCACCTTTGGCAGCGATTACAGCCGCGATTACATCCTCTCCCATTCTTCTCTGCAGATCCTCTCAAGCTCTGTCAGGTTGGATGGGGAGCGTCGCTGCACAGCTATTTTCAGGTCTCTCCAGAGATGTTCGATCAGGTTCAAGTCCGGGCTCTGGCCGGACCACTCAAGGACATTCAGAGACTTGTCCCAAAGCCACTCCTCCGTTGTCTTGGCTGTGTGCTTAGGGCCGTTGTACTGTTGGAAGGTGAACCTTCGCCCCAGTCTGAGGTCCTGAGCGCTCTGGAGCAGGTTTTCTCTGTACTTTGCTCCGTTCTTCTTTCCCTCGATCCTGACTAGTCTCCCAGTCCCTGCCGCTCAATAACATCCCCACAGCATGATGCTGCCACCACCATGCTTCACCGTAGGGATGGTGCCAGGTTTCCTCCAGACGTGATGCTTGGCATTCAGTAAAGAGTTCAATCTTGGTTTCATCAGACCAGAGAATCTTGTTTCTCATGGTCTGAGAGTCCTTTAGGTGCCTTTTGGCAAACTCCAAGCGGGCTGTCGTGCCGTTTACTGAGGAATGGCTTCCATCTGGCCACTACCAAAAAGGCCTGATTGGTGGAGTGCTGCAGAGATGGTTGTCCTTCTGTAAGGATTTTCTATTTATTTAATCCATTTTAGATTAAGGCTGTAACGTAACAAAATGTGGAAAAAGTGGTCTGAAAACATTCAAAGGCACTGTCTGTACAGTATATATGCCTATCACCTCACTTGTGGCAGAGTCACAAGAGGAGCTACAGGTAACTGCCAAAATAAAGAAAACACGTACGTGTCTTATCAGGGCGTTGTGCCACCACGAGCTGCCAGAAAAACGTAGGTGTGCCTTGGCATAGATTGTACAAGTGTCTGGAACTCTATCGGAGGGATTCGACACCATTCCATGATTTGGTGTTTTGTTGATGGTGCTGGAAAACGCTGCCCAGACACCGCTCCAGAATCTCCCGTAAGGGTTTAATTAGGTTGAGATCTGGTGACTGAGACACACACACACACACACACACACCCTTTAAACCCCCTATGCTCCTTTGAGACCCCTCTTTCAAAGTCACTGAGATCTCTTCTTCTAGCCATGGTAGCCACAATAATGGGCAACTGGGCATTTTTATACATGACCCTAAGCATGATGGGATGTTTTAATTGCTTAATTAACTCTGGAACCACACCTGTGTGGAAACACCTGCTTTCAATATACTTTATATCCCTCATTTACTCAAGTGTTTCCTTTATTTTGCCACTTACCTGTACATTATACAGAAATGATTTGCCCTTAGGGCTAACTGTGAAGTGAAGTTGGTGCCAAAGGTCTGAACATGTAAATATGTTTTAATTGTCTTAAGACGCAATCTTTCACTCTTCTTGTAGAATCCTTTTAGCCTCAAGTACAGTGCCTTCAGAAAGTATTCACACCCCTTGACTTTTCCCACTTTTATTATGTTACAGCCTGAATTTAAAATGAATTACATTTGAAATGTTTACAATTTAATTAAAAATGAAAAGCTGAAATGTCTTGAGGCAATAAGTATTGAACCCCTTTGTTATGGCAAGCCTAAATAAGTTCAGGAGTAAAAATGTGCTTAGTCACATGTTGCATACCCCACACATACAATTATCTGTAAGGTCCCTCAGTCGAGCAGTGAATTTCTAACACAGATTTAACCACAAAGACCAGGGAGGTTTTCCAATGCCTCGCAAAGAAGGGTACCTATTGGTATTTGGGTAGAGGGAAAGAAAAGCAGACATTGAATATCCCTTTGAGCATGGTGATGTTATTAATTACACTTTGGATGATGTATCAATACACCCATTTGCTACAAAGATACAGGCGTCCTTCCTAACTCAGTTGCCAGATAGGAAGGAAACCACTAGATCCTAGAGGAAAACCTGGTTCAGTCTCTGCTTTCCACCAGACACTGGGAGATGAATTCACCTTTTAGCAGGACAATAACCTAAAACACAAGGCCAAATCTATACCGGAGTTGCTTACCAAGAAGACAGTGAATGTTCTACTTGAAAATCTATGGCAAGACCTGAAAATGGTTGTCTAGCAATGATCAACAACCAATTCAACAGAGCTTGAATACTTTTGAAAAGAGTAATAGGCAAATGTTGCACAATCCAGGTGTGGAAAGCTCTTAGAGACTTACCCAGAAAGACTCATAGCTGTAATGGCTGCTAAAGGTGCTTCTACAAAGTATTGACTCAGGGGTATGAATACTTTCTGAAGGCACTGTAGGTAGTAAAGGTTCAGAGGTTCAATCTTCTCCCTTCATCACAAATTTGATAAGAGGCAAACACTGATGGAAAGAGACTGTAAAGGATATCTGTATCTTGTCCTCCCTGTCCACTCCGTATTAGAAGAGCCACTGTTCGGAAGAGGTAGAGGAGAGTTCATATTCCGTCATGCAAAAACATTTCTTCCCCTTCGTCCCCGTATAGTGGGAGAGTGGTTGGATGGATGGGTGAAGGTCCTGGGGCATCAAAGTACTCCTTCTGTGTATTTCTGCAGGCTGGATCAATGCAGGCTTGGCTAATGGGTGTGCGTGCATGCGTTCGGCGTCCGTGTGTGCACTATAAATCAGGGGTTCTCAAGCTTTTTGGGGCCTGGGACCCCTTTTGTGATAGCAAATTCATCAGGCACCCCCTCATAATCAGAACACAACTCAAGTGATTTAAAGCATACAATAAGTTTTACATTGACTTCGGCAGTGCATGGCCGGACGAAGCAAGTCTCGGGCAGTGGGAAATAATATTTTAAAAGCCCAGCTCTTTACATTGGAGAGAAAATGTTGCAGCTTCAAAGCTAATATCCTGCAATTCTACACATTTTGCAATGAGGCAGAGAGAGAACCTTGCGGTTTTAAAGCTTAATGTAACTGCCCACTGTTTCCAGATTTCTATGAACCATGACCTATAACTAATTACAATATGAGAGAAACGGTTTTCCTTCCAAAAAATGGTAATTATGCATGTTCAAAATCTGCTTTTCTTTGTTGGAATGATGTGGGCATACCCCAAAAACAGAATGGTGTGGGTATATATCGGTCATAAAAAATAGTCATGCAAGTAGACTGCTGATTGGCCAGCTCATACTCAGGAGGGTGACATCATCCTCAATGAGGAAATGGCAAGTCTGTTTTGAGATATAAGTTTGAGGTTGTTTTATTTTAAGTGTTTTTTTTCCCCTCAAATGTATGCTTTGGCCACAAACAATGTGCCCTCTTTTATTTAATTTCAATTTTTTAGTACTTTTTACCCCTTTTTTCTCCCCAATTTCGTGATATCCAATTGGTAGTTAGTCTTGTCCCATCGCTGCAACTCCCGTACGGACTCAGGAGAGGTGAAGGTCGAGAGCAATGCGTCCTCCGAAACACAACCCACCAAACTGCACTGCTTCTTGACACTACTCGCTTAACCCGGAAACTGGCGTCCGAAGTCAGCGGGCATGCGCCTGGCCGCCACAAGGAGTCGCTAGAGTGCGATGGGACTAGGACATCCTAGCCTGCCGAACCCTCCCCTAACCCGGACGACGCTGGGCCAATTGTGCGCCGCCTCATTGGTCTCCCGGTCGCGGCTGGCTGCGAAACAGCCCGGGATCGAACCCCTGATCTGTAGTGATGCCTCTAGCACTGGGATGCAATGCCTTAGACTGCTGCACCGCTCGGGAGGCTCCACCCTCTAATTATTTGGGGCACTGAGCAAATTTTAGGTCTTGTGACCGGAAACTTAAATGTTGTGAAAACATTTTTCTTCTTCCGGCATGCGTTTACAGTAAACTTTGAGGCTGTACCCTGACAGTTTTAGACAGTAGCCAATAGACTATTGTGGCTATTTGAGCATAATGTAGGCCTACCAACAAAACCAATTAATCAAATCCCATAACATTTTCACATGGAAATAGCTTTTGATTTCTATGATATATCCCACAGGAGCCTATATGTGGTGTTCAATGCAGGCCAACATTGCATGAGACTTTTAAAAAAAGTCTGTAACCCCATGGGCCAAATAGGTGACTGTAAATTGCATTGTATTCTGTTATATGATGCAACAAAAAACCACTTTACAAAATAAAAGTAATTATTATTACCATACAGATAATTAGACAATGTAGGCTACCCCTCTGCCTATTGGCTTATTTACATATTCAAGCCTGTCGCAAAATACAACACCGGCCCTTTAATTAAGACATTAGCTTTTTACCTGACTTGCTTTTCAAAAAAATTTAGCCTACACGTTTTGTGCTCTTGTAGGAAGCAGTAACTCCCCATTGCTGACCTATACTTATCTATAACTGGACTAATAACTTGCTAACTAGCAAAGGATATAAAAAAATTTGCAAACGCGCGGCTCTGCGCTCTGATCTCTGATCAGAACTGATCTGAAAAGCGCATTCACTTGCGGGTGATTGAATGACCACTCGGGGGCTACCTCTGCCAATATAATTCTACTGCATTGCGCTCTGGCTCTGCCTACAACAGAATCACAAACTCAATCTTGAAAAGTTAGATTTGTTTTGGTTTGTTGCATTGAAAAGGGGCCTATTTATAATGTTGACTCGATCACAGAAAGAACATTGATCTATATAGTGCAAACTAATGGGGCGAACTCAGTGAAGTTCAATGTCTTTCGTCTCTTCGCGGCCTGGCATTTCTTCTACGAGGCAGTCCTGGAGGAGGTGCGCGGCCGCTCACCCGTGCAGCTTAGAGGGAACATTGGCCACAAATACGACCTATAGGATGAGTCAACATTATTTGGGTATGAGTTAATAGAATATTAACTTTTAAAAGTTAGATTTTCACTGGACAGTTACTTTAAATTAGTGTAAAAAATACAAATAATAATTGTAATAGGTGGAGTACTGTGGATACCAATATCCCTGTGAGCCTCCCAGGCCCATGTTGCCCAGGGTTAAGAACATAAATGGTAGATTAATATTACATTGTATTGTACTCCTTCCTCAACTTATTCCACAGATCCCTTGGCCAAAATTATTTAATCTGTTGTTTAAACGGAGGGGGTGGACCCCCTGCAGTAACTCTGGGGGTCCGTGGACCCCGCTTTTAGAACCCCTGCTATAGATTGCGTGCTAAATGTCTCTAGTGTCAGCGGGCGTGCATGTGTTTGTGGCTTTCTTTCACGTGGAGAGGGTACACAACTGGAGTCTGTTCTCCTCTGCAACATGTCTCAACAGGATCTATTATTTACCTGCCTGCTTCCACTGTGTGGATCATATACAATAAGTGCAATCTATATCATCTCTACATCATGTGCATTTACTTGGCTTTCCCCAAATGAGGATTCTCGTGAAGTAGAAAATGAGGCAGACATTTTGAAGTTATTTTTAGTCCGACAATGTTTAACTTTTTGCATGTTGACGAACGAGGTTATTGCAAAAGATAATTTATCCGTGACTTACCTGGCTGAATAAAAGTTAAGTATGAATAAAACTGTGGTTTTGGGTGCACCGGCTTCGCTGGAGACTTGGCATTTGTCTACGAGTGCCACTTTGTTGGTGCAGAATTATTTTGTTATTTCTCTGGGATATAGATTGCAATTACAAAGTGCTTTGAACCGAGCCCAGAAAGCAAAGAATCATCAATGTTGCGGTTGGGTTCCTCTGTGTAGCTTGTTGATTTACACACAATGTAATTTCCGTTTCTAACCTTGTAATATTTGGAATTAAGTTTTTCTTCCTGAAGAGAACAAATTATATTTTCCAATAACGACTTGGCTAGACCCACAAAATATATAGTTTTTCAGGAAATGTTCCTTCCCCCATGTTTGTTGTCCAACAGTCTGTCCTGAGTCTTGAGCAGCAACATTATACCCTTTTCACATATTGTGCCAAACGTTTCCAGCCACTATGGTGAACGCATAACCAGGCTAGCTCAGTGAAGGGAAGTACAGCTCGGCTTCGACTCTGTTTGTGTGGACTCGTTAATGTGAAAAGGGTACTGAATGTAATGACAAGCCACCCAGTAGTTCTCCAGGAGAATGGCTGGCCACCCCAGGTATAGCTAAGAAATATGATGGAAACTCCCCGAACATCACACCACCACCTGTGGATGAAGACAGACATAAACAAGACAGACTGAAGACATAAACAAAGTGGATAAAGTAATACTTCAAAGCAATGCAGTCGGTGTAGTCATCGCAAAACCAACCTAAACCCGAGGTGACCTCTGGGTATGAATTTATATGGCGAGAAGATGGGAACTTAAGGGGGGGGGACGTTTTACACTATCTCATCGTCAGAGAGAATTTACATGGTCTTCATTTTTTTACATTTTAGTCATTTAGCAGACGCTCTTATCCAGAGCGACGTACAGTTAGTGCATACATTATTTGTATATTTTTCATACTGGCCCCCCATGGGAATCGAACCCACAACCCTGGCGTTGCAAACTGCTCTACCAACTGAGCTACATCCCTGCCGGCCATTCCCTCCCCTACCCTGGACGACGCTGGGCCAATTGTGCGCCGCCCCATGGGTCTCCCGGTCGCTGCCGGCTACGACAGAGCCTGCATTCGAACCAGGATCTCTAGTGGCACAGCCTTAGACCACTGCGCCACTCGGGAGTCCCATGGACAGGTTCTATGTGGTGATTGACACATGGTGAGGGTCTTTCCCCCATCTTCCTTCTCCACCAACCCACTGCTACGTCCATCCCCCGCTATACTTTTCTCCCTATCTCTTCCCATTCGCGTGATCAAATCCTGTAATGAATCCATGCTCTAAATCGTTTTTGGTGATGTGGAAGACTGGGGAGAGGAGATAAAGAGGAAATGAAGTCTTGTGACTTGGTGAATGAAGGAGTCGATACCTATCCATGACGAGGTTTAGCGGCCTTCTGATTTGACTGTTACTTAAGATGAACATGGCCTCGAGACAACTTTTAAATGTAGAGAGAATGTTCGCTAAGTGCGTCGTTAGACCATGTGTCGATACTGATAGGATTGAAAGAAAAGCAGTGCTGCTCTTGGATCAGCTTTCATTAAAATTAACATTAGAATCATTCCACAATACTGACTAGGGATCAGCTCCGAGAGATATTACCACCTATGGCTGTAAACAGTAGCGGTGCGTGGGTAAAATCACTGGAGAAGCGAAGCCAGGAAAATAAGCCATATTACAACCTACGTGTTGTGATAATTGCGTTGTTTGCTCTATAACCTGTTAGTTCATATGTCTTGACACTGTGATGCATAGGCCTAAGGCCGAGACAATAAGAAGACACAGTGGCAGAATACATTCAACCACACCTTTTGTTTCATCACAAAACCTGAGAGCAAAATTTGTCTAGTGAAGTCCACAAAGCATATTGCATGTAACAAACAGTTATTTGACCTACAGCATGGTCAAACAAGTTAATGTTTCCGACATTTTCTGACTACTAAACAACTATTGATTTAGAACCACAGAGAGTTACCACAAATCGCAAAGAAAACAGGCGCTGCCTCCACTATTCCATCACCATTTCAACTTCAACATAATCTAATCACCTATGCTAATACAGTGACAACTAAAATATACCAAAAAAGATTTAGTCCAATCAACGTCAGCTAAATATGATGTGTGTGTGTGTGTGTGTGTGTGCGCAAGTAGGAAAAAAACATGTTGACTCACCCTACTTGTAGAGAAACGCCAATGCCATCTTCCTCTTTCATGTTGCCTAAATGGTCTATGACACTGTCATGATACAGTACACGGTTTAGTTTTTGTTGTCCTAGGCTACCTGGATAAAATACCAGGCCAGCTAGTTAACATTAGCCTACTACATCTAGCTACATGTTGAACTTCCATCCTTTCAGGCCAGTGGCACAATGTATGAATTTATGGTTGGATCAGAATCGACATTATAATTGTTAGAAATTGCGTAATTCAAATCTGGTATTGGAATAAGAATCAAGAGATCTTCAATCCAAGCTTAATTTATTATATGCAAAATGTATGTATGATAAGTATGAAAGTTCGTATACGGGCTCACTGACAAACCACGCAGGGCCGACAGAGAACTAGAATTATTGTTTACAGATTCTTTCTCAAATACTCTGACAGAAAGCCTCCACCTCTTCTGTTGGCCAACCAGAGCAAAGGACTGAGTGTGGTCCAGACTCCATTTCAGCCAATCCGTTGGCGCGGGGGTTGGTCTCAACTCCTTGGCACTCCATTTGTTGCCAGGCATAGTTGCTATGATAATAACCTGCAGAGTCAGCACCGAAAAGACACCGTTCCACTGTACTCTATGTACCTACGTTCAAGGACGGTTCACAGATCACAAAGAGGCAGTGAGGTCTAGTATTTTGAGACACAAGTTCTTATCTCCCCCTACTCCCTAAAACAGCTCCTCACATTAATCACAGCTTGTTAGGTGAAACAATTTATATCAGTACAGTACAAACCCTTCATGCTTAATCATCAATGCATTCCTTCCAAGCTATTCATCACATACAAATCCAATTATGAGAAAAATAAAACCCAACAATTCATTTGCCAGTACGGAGAATTAAGTAAAACCACAAGTCCAAATCCCTGTCTCCATCCATGGCTAATTTAGGAAAGGGCCTTTTTTAGCTAGCTAGCTAGCCACCGGAAGACAACAACACAACGAGATGCAACAATTCAAGTTTTTTCTGTAAATGACGTTTGGTTTTCGGGGTGATATGATTGGTCTGAAGCCAAATCTAAACTGGCTTCCCTTTAGACTTTTTTTTTGGTGCGCCAGGACCATTCACAGTTGAGCTCACTCAGTTTAGCTCAACGCTGATTGGCTATAATTGAAGAAAAAAATATATATATATATATAGATATCAAGGGAGGCCAAATGCTTGCTGGCTTCCCTTGTATTCAATGCTACTGGTGGCAACAATACCATATTCCTTTTGACCAGACGGCATCAGATAGATGGGCTTCACATAGACAGAAATGCGATGTTTTGCTCACTTGGATGCTTTCTCCGCTCTTGTGAATTGAAGCAGAGAGACGAAAAGTACATTCTTTTATGTGTTTTTCTTTTTTTCTTAGACAATTTTTTGGGAGTAGCCTGGGTCCCTTGGCATCCATGAATACATGCCACTGGCTGCAAATAGGCTATTGAGGCGGCTTATTATGCTTACCCAATAATAATGCACTAAATCACAGATTGGGCACGTATAACGCGAACGTCTAGCAACACAAAGGTTGCGAGTTCGAATCTCATCACAGACAACTTTAGCGTTTTAGCTAATTAGCAACTTTTCAACTACGATCTACTTTTTTGCTACTTTGCAACTACTAACATGTTAGCTAACCCTTCCACTAACCCTAACCTTAACCCTTTAACCTAACTCCTAAACTTAACCTTAACCCTAACCCATAGCCTAGCTAACATTAGCCAGCTAGCTAACGTTATCCACTTAGCCACCTACCTAGAATTCGTAACATATCATACGTTTAGCATATTCATAACATACACTATACAGTGAGGGAAAAAAGTATTTGATCCCCTGTTGATTTTGTACGTTTGCCCACTGACAAAGACAAGATCAGTCAATAATTTTAATGGTATGTTTATTTGAACAGTGAGAGACAGAATAACAACAAAGAAATCCAGAAAAACGCATGTGAAAATTTTTATGAATTGATTTGCATTTTAATGAGGGAAATAAGTATTGACCCCTCTGAAAAACACGACTTAGTACAAGTGGCAAAACCCTTGTTGGCACAGAGGTCAGACGTTTCTTGTAGTTGGCCACCAGGTTTGCACACATCTCAGGAGGGATTTTGTTCCACTCCTCTTTGCAGATCTTCTCCAAGTCATTAAGGTTTCGAGGCTGACGTTTGGCAACTCGAACCTTCAGCTCCCTCCACAGATTTTCTATGGGATTAAGGTCTGGAAACTGGCTAGGCCACTCCAGGACCTAAATGTGCTTCTTCTCGAGCCACTCCTTTGTTGCCTTGGCCATGTGTTTTGGGTCATTGTCATGCTGGAATACCCATCCACGACCCATTTTCAATGCCCTGGCTGAGGGAAGGAGGTTCTCACCCAAGATTTGATGGTACATGGCCCCGTCCATCGTCCCTTTGATGCGGTGAAGTTGTCCTGTCCCCTTAGCAGAAAAACACTCCCAAAGCATAATGTTTCCACCTCCATGTTTGACGGTGGGGATGGTGTTCTAGGGGTCATAGGCAGCATTCCTCCTCCTCCAAACACGGCGAGTTGAGTTGATGCCAAAGAGCTCGATTTTGGTCTCATCTGACCACAACACTTTCACCCAGTTCTCTTCTGAATCATTCAGATGTTCATTGGCAAACTTCAGACGGGCCTGTATATGTGCTTTCTTGAGCAGGGGGACCTTGCGGGCACTGCAGGATTTCAGTCCTTCACGGCGTAGTGTGTTACCAATTGTTTTCTTGGTGACTATGGTCCCAGCTGCCTTGAGATCATTGACAAGATCCTCCCGTGTAGTTCTGGGCTGATTCCTCACCGTTCTCATGAGCATTGCAACTCCACGAGGTGATCTTGCATGGAGCCCCAGGCCGAGTGAGATTGACAGTTCTTTTGTGTTTCTTCCATTTGCAAATAATCGCACCAACTGTTGTCACCTTCTCACCAAGCTGCTTGGCGATGGCCCATTCCAGCCTTGTGTAGGTCTACAATCTTATCCCTGACATCCTTGGAGAGCTCTTTGGTCTTCGCCATGGTGGAGAGTTTGGAATCTGATTGATTGCTTCTGTGGACAGGTGTCTTTTATACAAGTAACAAGCTGAGATTAGGAGCACTCCCTTTAAGAGTGGGCTCCTAATCTCAGCTCGTTACCTGTATAAAAGACACCTGGGAGCCAGAAATCTTTCTGATTGAGAGGGGGTCAAATACTTATTTCTCTCATTAAAATGCAAATCATTTTATAACATTTTTGACATGCGTTTTTCTGGATTTTTTTGTTGTTATTCTGTATCTCACTGTTCAAATAAACCTACCATTAAAATTATTGACTGATCATTTCTTTGTCAGTGGGCAAATGTACAAAATCAGCAGGGGATCAAATACTTTTTTCCCTCACTGTATATACAAAAATATATGGACACCCCTTCAAATTAATGGATTCGGCTATTTCAGCCACACCCGTTGCTGACAAGTGTATAAAATTGAGCCCAAAGCCATGCAATCTCCATAGACAAACATTGGCAGTAGAATGGCTTTACTGAAAAGCTCAGTGACTTTCAACATGGCATCATTACATTTACATTTACATTTTAGTCATTTAGCAGACGCTCTTATCCAGAGCGACTTACAGTTAGTGATTACATATTTTTTTTATACTGGCCCCCCGTGGGAATCGAACCCACAACCCTGGCGTTGCAAACACCATGCTCTATCAACTGAGCTACATCCCTGCCGGCCATTCCCTCCCCTACCCTAGACGACGCTGGGCCAATTGTGCGCCGCCCATGAGTCTCCCGGTCGCGGCCGGCTGCGACAGAGCCTGGATTCGAACCAGGATCTCTAGTGGCACAGTTAGCACTGCGATGCAGTGCCTTAGACCACTGCGCCACTCAGGAGCTCATCATCATCATAGGATGCCACCTTTCCATCAAGTCAGTTCGTCAAATTTCTGCCCTGCGAGACCTGCCCCAGTCAACTGTAAGTCCTGTTATTATAAAGTGGAAACGTCGAGTTGCAACAACTTCTCAGCCACGAAGGGGTAGGCCACACAAGCCCACAGAACGGGACCGGCGAGTGCTGAAGCGCGTAGCGTGTAAAAATCATCTGTCCTCGGTTGCAATGCTCACTACTGAGTTCTGGAAGGCAACGTCAGCACAATAACTGTTCGTCGGGAGCTTCATGATACGGGTTTCCATGGCCGAGCAGCCGCATACAAGCCTAAGTTCACCATGCGCAATGCCAAGCGTTGGTTGGAGTGGTGTAAAGCTCTCCGCCATTGGACTCTGGAGCAGTGGAAATGCGTTCTCTGGAGTGATGAACCACGCTTCACCATCTGGCAGTCCAACAGACAAATCTGGGTTTGGAGGATGCCAGGAGAACGCTACCTGCCCCAATGCATAGTGCCAACTGTAAAGTTTGGAGGAGGAGGAATACTGGTCTGGGGCTGTTTTTCATGGTTCGGTCTAGGCCCCTTTAGTTCCAGTGAAGGGAAATCTTAACGCTACAGCTTACAATGATATTCTAGACGATTCTGTGCTTCCAACTTTGTGGCAACAGTTTGGGGAAGGCCCTTTCCTGTTTCAGCATGGCAATGCCCCCATGCACAAAGCAATGCCCATACAGAAATGGTTTGTCGAGATCGGTGTGGAAGAACTTGACTGGCCTGCACAGAGGCCTGACCTCCACCCCATCAAACACCTTTGGGATGAATTGGAACGCCGACTGCGAGCCAGGCCTAATCACCCAGCATCAGTGCCCGACCTCACTAATGCTCTTGTGGCTGAATGGAAGCAAGTCCTATCTCAAGGCCATTAGACTGTTAAACAGCCATCACTAGCACAGAGGCGCTGCTGCCTACATACAGACTTTAATAAATGGAACACTAGTCACTTTAATAATGCCACTTTAATCATGTTTACATATCTTGCATTACTCGTCTCATATGTATATATTGTATTCTATACTATCGTAATAATGTTTACATATCTTGCATTACCCATCTCATATGTACAGTGGGGAGAACAAGTATTTGATACACTGCCGATTTTGCAGGTTTTCCTACTTACAAAGCATGTAGAGGTCTGTAATTTGTATCATAGGTACACTTCAACTGTGAGAGACGGAATCGAAAACAAACATCCAGAAAATCACATTGTACGATTTTTAAGTGAATAATTTGCATTTTATTGCATGACATAAGTATTTGATCACCTACCAACCAGTAAGAATTCCGGCTCTCACAGACCTGTTTAGTTTTTCTTTAAGAAGCCCTCCTGTTCTCCACTCATTACCTGTATTAACTGCACCTGTTTGAACTCGTTACCTGTATAAAAGACACCTGTCCACACACTCAATAAAAAAGACTCCAACCTCTCCACAATGGCCAAGACCAGAGAGCTGTGTAAGGACATCAGGGATAAAATTGTAGACCTGCACAAGCAGCTTGGTGAGAAGGCAACAACTGTTGGCGCAATTATTAGAAAATGGAAGAAGTTCAAGATGACGGTCAATCACCCTCGGTCTGGGGCTCCATGCAAGATCTCACCTCGCGGGGCATCAATGATCATGAGGAAGGTGAGGGATCAGCCCAGAACTACACGGCAGGACCTGGTCAATGACCTGTAGAGAGCTGGGACCACAGTCTCAAAGAAAACCATTAGTAACACACTACGCCGTCATGGATTAAAATCCTGCAGCGCATGCAAGGTCCCCCTGCTCAAGCCAGCGCATGTCCAGGCCCATCTGAAGTTTGCCAATGACCATCTGGATGATCCAGAGGAGGAATGGGAGAAGGTCATGTGGTCTGATGAGACAAAAATATAGCTTTTTGGTCTAAACTCCACTCGCCGTGTTTGGAGGAGGAAGAAGGATGAGTACAACCCCAAGAACACCATCCCAACCGTGAAGCATCGAGGTGGAAACATCATTCTTTGGGGATGCTTTTCTGCAAAGGGGACAGGACGACTGCACCGTATTAAGGGGAGGATGGATGGGGCCATGTATCGCGAGATCTTGGCCAACAACCTCCTTCCCTCAGTAAGAGCATTGAAGATGGGTCGTGGCTGGGTCTTCCAGCATGACAACGACCCGAAACACACAGCCAGGGCAACTAAGGAGTGGCTCCGTAAGAAGCATCTCAAGGTCCTGGAGTGGCCTAGCCAGTCTCCAGACCTGAACCCAATAGAAAATCTTTGGAGGGAGCTGAAAGTCCGTATTGCCCAGCGACATCCCCAAAACCTGAAGGATCTGGAGAAGGTCTGTGTGGAGGAGTGGGCCAAAATCCCTGCTGCAGTGTGTGCAAACCTGGTCAAGACCTACAGGAAACGTATGATCTCTGTAATTGCAAACAAAGGTTTCTTTACCAAATATTAAGTTCTGCTTTTCTGATGTATCAAATACTTATGTCATGCAATAAAATGCAAATTAATTACTTAAAAATCATACAATGTGATTTTCTGGATTTTTGTTTTAGATTCCGTCTCTCACAGTTGCAGTGTACCTATGATAAAAAATTACAGACCTCTACATGCTTTGTAAGTAGGAAAACCTGCAAAATCGGCAGTGTATCAAATACTTGTTCTCCCCACTGTATATACTGTATTCTATACTATCTATTGCATCTTAGCCTATGCCGCTCTGACAATGACATTGCTCATCCATATATGTATATATTCTTATTCCATTCCTTTACTTAGATGTGTGTGTATTAGATATTTGTTGTGGGACTGTTAGATATTACTTGCTAGATATTACCGCACTGTCGGAACTAGAAGCACAAGCATTTCGCTACACTCTAAATAACATCTGCTAACCATGTGTATGTGACCAATAAATTTGATTTGATTTTGATTTGAAGTCCCTGCAGCAATGTCCCAACATCTAGTGGAAAGCCTTCCCAGAAGAGTAGAGGCTGTTATAGCAGCAAAGGGGGGACCAACTCCATATTAATGCCCATGATTTTGGAATTAGATGTTCGACGAGCAGGTGTCCACATACTTTTTGTCATGTAGTGTATAGTACATTTTACAAATTCGTAGCATATTGTACTGTTTGAAAATTCATAACATAATATGAATTGTAATTCGTAGCATATTATACGAAATGGGTGATGGACATCCTCAAATTAATGCATACCATATGGAGTATTTCTGATGTACGTACAGAATTATACGCAATGCTCTGAGACCAAGTTGTACTGTCAGACAGAGCCTAAACATCTTGATTATATGTTTAGCAGAGATGTTCTGTAAATAATGTGACGCGGAAAGGCAAAAAGGCATCTAACAACGCCCTTTGGCTGCCCTACGAGTTGTCTGGATCACTCGTAGACGTGCAGAGGTTTTTAAGAGCCACGTTACTAATGAAGGCTCTGGGAAACTCACTGACCTCTGTCTCTTAATCAGGAAGTATGTCTTTCTCGCCCCCTCCCTTTTCTCCAGGTCAGATGGAGTGGATGGTGGAGCTTTGCGGTGCGACAGTGGTCAAAGAGCCTCTTCTCTTCACTGGTAAACAGGTAAGAGTGTCTGTCTGACCTTCCAATGAAATGTTATTTGTCACATGCGCCGAATACAACAGACTTTACCGTGAAATGCTTACTTACGAGCCCTTCCCAACGATGCATCAGGATAGATAATAATAATAATAAGAGTCAAATAAAGAATAGAGTAGCAGCAGCAGCATATGATGAGTATGAAAGTGTGGGTTTGTGTGAGAGTGTTAGTGTAGTGAGTGAGTGTATATAGTGAGCTCCAAAAGTATTGGGACAGTGACACATTCTTTTGTTGTTTTGACTCTGTGCTCCAGCTCTTTGGATTTGAAATGATACAATGACTATGAGGTTAAAGTGCAGACTGTAACTTTAATTTTACGGTATTTTCATCCATATCGGGTGAACCGTTTAGAAATTACAGCACATTGTCCAAAATGACAATACATTATTTACAATTAATTTCTATTGGGCACAAAATAATCTGAGAAACAACCAAAACAAATGCATCCAACAAGTTTGTAGAGTCACAAGCTTGATGTAATCATTGAGTGCTAGGAATATGGGACCAAATACTAAACCTTTGACTACTTTAATGCACGTATAAGTGAATTTTTCTCAATACTTTCGGTCCTCAAAAATGGGGTGACTATGTACAAAAAGTGCTGTAATTACTAAACGATATGGATGAAAATACCCTCAAATTAAAGTTACAGTCTGCACTTTAACCTCATAGTCATTGTATCATTTCAAATCCAAAGTGCTGGAGTACATAGCCAAAACAACAAAATATGTGTCCCTGTCCCAATACTTTTGGCACTCACTGTATATAGTGTAAATATAGTATTCTAAGTATGCATAGAGTCAGTGCAAGATAGATGCAGATAGTTCCCTCTTCACACGTTACAAGTCTAACATCCACACACTACTACACTCAACAACCAAAACTATGCTCAAGTATCCTCTCTGTGTATATGTTTGTGTGTGTGTGAACCCTGGAGAAGGGCTTACTGTGTCTATCGGCTGTAAATATCACAGTGTGGGCCTTTACTTGTAAGACCTGTGTTGCAACTGCACTGAAAGGACTGAAAGTGGAGAAATACTAAATTACTCTTGTTCTTTACTTGAGTGGATAATTCGGGATACACTAGAGGGGAAGAGGGGATTTTAAATTATATTATTCTTTTGTCAGAAAACTCGTCAGCTAATAGTGGTACAACCAGGCTCGGACCAATCACCAATAAACTACCAAGGTGAGTCTCACAAGTGGAAACACACACTCTTCCCCACACACACACATTCTCACTCGCGGGTGCACACACAGTCACACAAACATTTTGAAAATGTGTGTGTGAAAGAGAATATTATTCTCTTTCACACACACATTTTCAAAGTTTTTCTCTCTCTCACACATTCTCACACAAACACACACCGTTAGACTCCGTCCCGAAATGCTGTGATTATTGTGCCATCCCGGCCAGCGACAGGGCGGTTACATAAGTCATCCACGCCCTGAGGCTGAAGCACTGCACAGGGATAGACCTCTAGCGTGTCAGACAGAGGGGGAGGAGAAAAAGCTGTGTTTGTGCATACTATCTGGGGGTCTGAGAAACAAATAGAAAATAAATTGTTGTTCACTGTAACAAATTGACTAATAAAGCTGAAGAGGAAAGTGGAAAGGGAGGGGTGTTAAAGAGGGAGAGGAGAGAGAGGTTGGTGCAGCAGCAGCATCCCTATGGGGCACCGTTTTTAACATGCTATATTTTGTGAAAAATATCAATTCTGTGCCACAAAATGCGATTTCTTTCATAAAATATAGCAAGTTACAAACAGCTCCACACGCAATAAATCCCTCTCCTGGTGGTCTGGTTTGTGTAGTTGCATATTTCATGTGGCCTTTCTTACCCAATGTCCGCAGGCTCTCCCAGGTAACCAAGTATACCTGCTAGCCCCTCTGCACCATCGATTTTAATCAAACATATTCACATCACGCGCACACACTACACACATCAGCCCATACACAAGGTAACACAAGGCCACGCTCACATTGGGAAGAGCAAATGGTGTAAGAAGTCGATCCGCTGTGTGTGATGTCATATCACTGTGTCTACCTGTTGTTGTTGAATGCACCTGTGGCCATTGTTGTTGAGGGTGTTGCCATAGCAACATATATCTCATCCTCACTTCCTGTGTCTTCTCCACAGCCCTCCAGAGGAAAGCCACGGTCATCACCCGTGGTTGGCTATTTGATACTGTGGCAACCTACACCCTTCAAAGCCTCGACAACTACAGAACGTAACCTCCAGACCTGGTGTCACATCCAAATCGCTCCCCTGGCCTGGACCTACTCTACTCTACGCTACTAGAGACCGTCCCTGGTGTCACGTCCAAATGGCTCCCCTGCCACCCTCTTTCTTAATACAGTGCCTTCAGAAAGTATTCATACCCTTTGACTTATTCCACATTTTGTGTTACAGCCTGAATTCAAAATGGATGAAATTAAAAAAAAATTGCTCACCCATCTACTCACAATACCCTGTTAATGACAAAGTGAAAACATGTTTTAAAAAATTATAGCAAATGTATTGAAAATGAAATACAGAAAGTATTCACACCCCTGAGTCAATACTTTGTAGAAGCACAGTTGGCAGCAATTACAGCTGTGAGTATTTCTGGGTAAGTCTGTAAGAGCTTTCCACACCTGCCCATTACTCTTTTCAAAATTCTTCTAAGTTCTATCAAATTGGTTGTTGATCGTTGCTAAACAACCATTTTCAGGTCTTGCCATAGTTTTTCAAGTAGATATAAGTCAAAACTAACACAGCCACTCAGGAACATTCACTGTCTTCTTGGTAAGCAACACCAGTATAGATTTGGCCTTGTGTTTTAGGTTATCGTCCTGATGAAAGGTGAATTTATCTCCCAGTGTCTGGTGAAAAGCAGACTGAACCAGGTTTTCGTCTAGGATTTTGCCTGTGCTTAGTTCCATTCCGTTAATTTTTTTTTATCCTGAAACACTCCCCAGTCCTTAACGATTACAAGCATACCCATAACATGATGCAGCCACCACTATGCTTGAAAATATGGAGAGTTGTGCTCAGTAATGTGTTGTATTGGATTTGCCCCAAACATAACACTTTGTATTCAGGACAAAAAGTGAATTGCTTTGGCAAATGTTTTGCAATATTACTTTAGTGCCTTGTTGCAAACAGAATGCATGTATTTGAATATTTGTATTCTGTACATGATTTCTTTTCACTCTGTCAATTAGGTTAGTATTGTGGAGTAATTACATTGTTGTTGATCCATCCTCAGTTTTCTCCTATCACAGCCATTAAACTCTATAACGGTTTTAAAGTCACAATTTACCTCATGGTGAAATCCCTGAACGGTTTCCTTCCTCTCCGGCAACTGAGTTAGGAAGGACTCCTGTATCTTTGCAGTGACTGGGTGTGCTGATACACCATAGCAATAGGTGCCCTTTGCGAGGCATTGGAAAATCTCCCTGGTCTTTGTGGTTGAATCTGTGTTTGAAATTCACTGCCCGATTGAGGGACCTTACAGATAATTGTGTGGGGCACAGAGATGAGGTAGTCATTAAAAAGATCATGCTAAACACTAATACTGCACACTTATTATGGGAACTTATTTAGGCTTGCCATAACAAAGGGGTTGAATACTTATTGACTATAGACATTTCTGCTTTACATTTTTTTATAAATTTGTAAAAATTAAATTTCACTTTGATATTTATGGGGTATTGTGTGTGTGAGCCAGTGACCAAAAATCTCAATTTATTCCATTTTAAATTCTGGCTGTAACACAAACAAAATGTGGAAAAAGTCAAGGGATGTGAATACATTCTGAAGGCACTGTATGCCTAAGAGACAATCCATGATCAACCAGTTCAAAAGACTGAGCGCAATTACTGCACTTTACCCCATCCTCCTGAGGTTGACTTGTTTTTATTGCCATGACTACATGACTTCCTTTAAAATAGTTTTTATGCAGTCGCTTTGTGTTATAACTAAACCCTGTGTGATGTACATAAAGTTAATGTTCTCTTACTTAAAACGACTCACATGGAAACAAATTATTTTTTTATCCTGTGAGAATGAGAAACCAGCGACCTGAAGAGAGCCAGAGGCTGGTGTTTATTATATATGCACGCATACATACACACATGCGCACACGTTCGCACAAACACACTCTTGTATATATAAACACACACACAGGGAAAGCGAACCGGAATCTTAATAGGGTGGAGCAACATTGTCTTCTTTTGCCTCCGTTTTCCCTCCCTCTCTCTCAGGTTCCTCCAAAAACCCTGGTATACCCTGAAAACAACCCCAAAAAGGGGAATGCTTGTGGGGCTCACAGGCCTGTTTCGAAATGTTCTCCACTATTTGACATTATACACTAACTGTGCTGCAGGCCAGAGCATCTCTGTGAATCAGTAGCATATTGCAAGAGCGGGCCAAGCACAAAACTGTTCTACGGGGCAGGAAAAAATACCTTTGTTTGAGGGCCAGGAGCGCCAACTGGCTTAACCTTTTATCTGACACACCTGTTGTTTTGAGCCAGCGTCATCTGAGTGTTTTATTTTCAGGAAAACCTATTAGTATTTATTTACCTTGACTTCCCAGGATGCCGTTCTCTTCTCTCCTCTCAAGGTCTCATGCATTTTAATGTTGAAGAAGCTTTTTACCCCTGGTTCATTAAAGCCCACTGTATGTGTATCCTACAAGGCTTTCAGATCCCTGTTCACTAGATATCCTAAACAAGACCAGCGCGGAGAGGGGGGGAGCAGGAATATGCTCTGCCAGTAGCAAGCGTTCTACTGAATTATTGAACAGGCGACATGGGAATAGAAAAGCAGACAGAGAGGGTAGAGATTGAGAGGAGTGGAGAGGACCACAAGCACATTAAGGGGCCCTCGTCCATAATTTGAGAGCCTGTTGCACTTCTGTGACTGTAAGTAAGCTAGCGTGACTAGGGTAGCCTGACATTGAGACCTGAAGACTTGAGTTAGCTCCCCGAGCTGATGCCTAGGTTTAGCTCAACAGGCTAACACGGTCTTGTGGCGCGCAGATGATCCGGGTTGCATATCTGGTTGGTCACATAAGCCTGGGAGGATGTTCCTGATAGACAAAGTTGGTGGTGTCCTAAATATTGTGCAATGAAAGACTGTAGCACATTTAGTGGCATGTGGTACAGTTGCAATGTAAAAGCCTAAGGGCACTGTTCCATCCAAACTCATTTGTATGTATCCAGGGTATTAAAGACCAAAATAACATTCCCCATGTGCTTCGGACAATTTAATCGATAATGAAAATCATGTAGTGTATTAAGATTATGACTTTCTTAATGGGGTTAAGTGGAACCTTTGAGGATGTTTATTTTAGTATCAAGAGGGAATGTTTTAGTGTAACGCCACATACAACAGACAGGAAGTGTGTGTTGTAGACAGGGGATTGGACAGTAGAGGGAGCCACCCACATCTTGGGAAGATTATATATACTGGGTAAAAAGCGAAGAAGAGGTAGAGCGGCCATTGCAATCTGGGAAGTCGCTCTCCGGGTGGTCATGACATCCGTCACTTATGCTGGAATCTTGTGATATGAATAAACTTATGATCAAAGGTTCAGTATGAGCGGACTCCTTTGTTTATCAGCAATAATTGCCAGCATTTACTCGATACTACAATCACCCCAAAAAATTTAACTCAATAACACATTAGGGTACTAACCTCAATGGTAGCAGGAAGGGACACATTCTCTGATTTTAGTCATTCTGCAAGTTCACCCTCTCCTATAGAATGGATAGAAATAATTAATTTTCACCCTCAAGGCACCATATGCTATGGATGCATCAGGTCCATGATAATCTTAATAGTTGAAAGGCATGCATATGAACAAAGGACAGTTAGTTGTGTGGCATGTTGTAATGGAGCACCGTTCCTGCTGTGAGAGACAGAAGGCCTCATGTCTGGCTTGACTATAATTGGACCCCAAAGGGTGACAATATCTCTAACGATCACATATGGAAAAAGCACTGTCTAAATAATGTATTGAAACTAGCCAAATGTATGCAAGACAAAAACATTGATATACAGTGGGGAGAACAAGTATTCGATACACTGCTGATTTTGCAGGTTTTCCTACTTACAAATCATGTAGAGGTCTGTAATTTTGATCATAGGTACACTTCAACTGTGAAAGACGGAATCTAAAACAAAAATCCAGAAAATCACATTGTATGATTTTTAAGTAATTAATTTGCATTTTATTGCATGACATAAGTATTTGATCACCTACCAACCAGTAAGAATTCCGGCTCTCACAGACCTGTTAGTTTTTCTTTAAGAAGTCCTCCTGTTCTCCACTCATTACCTGTATAAAAGACACCTGTCCACACACTCAATCAAACAGACTCCAACCTCTCCACAATGGCCAAGACCAGAGAGCTATGTAAGGACATCAGGGAAAAAATTGTAGACCTGCACAAGGCTGGGATGGGCTACAGGACAATAGGCAAGCAGCTTGGTGAGAAGGCAACAACTGTTGGCGCAATTATTAGAAAATGGAAGAAGTTCAAGATGACGGTCAATCACCCTCGGTCTGGGGCTCCATGCAAGATCTCACCTCGCGGGGCATCAATGATCATGAGGAAGGTGAGGGATCAGCCCAGAACTACACGGCAGGACCTGGTCAATGACCTGAAGAGAGCTGGGACCACAGTCTCAAAGAAAACCATTAGTAACACACTACGCCGTCTTGGATTAAAATCCTGCAGCGCACGCAAGGTCCCCCTGTCAAGCCAGCACATGTCCAGGCCCATCTGAAGTTTGCCAATGACCATCTGGATGATCCAGAGGAGGAATGGGAGAAGGTCATGTGGTCTGATGAGACAAAAATATAGCTTTTTGGTCTAAACTCCACTCGCCATGTTTGGAGGAAGAAGAAGGATGAGTACAACCCCAAGAACACCATCCCAACCGTGAAACATGGAGGTGGAAACATCATTCTTTGGGGATGCTTTTCTGCAAAGGGGACAGGACGACTGCACCGTATTGAGGGGAGGATAGGTGGGGCCATGTATCGCGAGATCTTGGCCAACAACCTCCTTTCCTCAGTAAGAGCATTGAAGATGGGTCGTGGCTGGGTCTTCCAGCATGACAACGACCTGAAACACACAGCCAGGGCAACTAAGGAGTGGCTCCGTAAGAAGCATCTCACGGTCCTGGAGTGGCCTAGCCAGTCTCCAGACCTGAACCCAATAGAAAATCTTTGGGGGGAGCTGAAAGTCCGTATTGCCCAGCGACAGCCCCGAAACCTGAAGGATCTGGAGAAGGTCTGTATGGAGGAGTGGGCCAAAATCCCTGCTGGAGTGTGTGCAAACCTGGTCAAGACCTACAGGAAACGTATGATCTCTGTAATTGCAAACAAAGGTTTCTGTACCAAATATTAAGTTCTGCTTTTCTGATGTATCAAATACTTATGTCATGCAATAAAAAGCAAATGATTTACTTAAAAATCATACAATGTGATTTTCTGGATTTTTGTTTTAGATTCCGTCTCTCACAGTTGAAGTGTACCTATGCTAAAAATTACAGACCTCTACATGCTTTGTAAGTAGGAAAACCTGCAAAATCGGCAGTGTATCAAATACTTGTTCTCCGCACTGTACATAATGCTATACCATATGTTCAGCAATTTTATATATCTGTTGGTCTGCTATCACAAGATGCAGCGAGAGCAAATATGACAGTGCGACCGAGACGGAAAGATAGTCCTGATTCCCAGTTGTAAGCTTGTAATAATATCCCTATATTGGGTTGTACTTTTATGGTAGACCACACTGATGGAAGAGTGACCCCTCAAGGACGTCTCTCCTCTCTTCAGTGAGTCCTACCCTGTTGGCCACAGCCTACTCCAGGTAGAGGTTGGGTTATAAATATCGACAGAGCCGTTGCCTGTGCTGCTGGAAGTGTTTTGCCTGCCGCTGGTTTATTGATTGGCGGTGCCCACAGGGCCTGCTATACTGCTTTATCGTCTGCTATTTTATACATTATCACCTACTGAGGGAATCTGAAAAGGTTTTCATCAAGAAGTTGTGAATTAGACGGGGTAATATTATGCATGTATGTTTTAAATTTAGTCTTGTGCACATATACACTTTATATACAAAAGTATGTGGACACCCTTTCAAATTAGTGGATTTGGCAATTTCAGCCACACTGACAGTTGCTGACAGGTGTATAAAATCGAGCACACAGCCATGCAATCTCCATAGACAAACATTGGCAGTAGAATGGCCTTACTGAAGAGCTCAGTGACTTTCAACGTGCCACCTTTCCAACAAGTCAGTTCGTCAAATTTCTGCCCTGCTAGAGCTGCCCCGGTCAACTGTAAGTGCTGTTATTGTGAAGTGGAAACTTCTAGTTGCATCAATGGCTCAGCCGCAAAGTGGTAGGCCACACAAGCTCACAGAACGGGACCGCCGAAAGCTGAAGCGCATAGCGGGGTAGGGGGAGGGGGGTTAAATGATTACTTTTATACTATCCCAGGTATTCCTTAAAGAGGTAGGGTTTCAAGTGTCTCTGGAAGGTGGTCAGTGACTCCGCTGTCCTGGCGTGGTGAGGGAGTTTGTTCCACCATTGGGGTGCCAGAGCAGCGAACAGTTTTGACTGGGCTGCGTGGTGACGTGAGAGAACTTGGGAAGGTTGAACACCAGACGGGCTGCAGCGTTCTGGATGAGTTGTAGGGGTTTAATGGCAGAGGCAGGGAGCCCAGCCAACAGCGAGTTGCAGTAATCCAGACAGGAGATGACAAGTGCCTGGATTAGGACCTCTGCCGCTTCCTGTGTAAGGTAGGGTCGTACTCTGTGAATGTTATAGAGCATGAACCTACAGGATTGGGTCACCGCTTTGATGTTAGCGGAGAACGACAGGGTGTTGTCCAGGGTCACACCAAGGTTCTTTGCACTCTGGGAGGAAGACACAACGGAGTTGTCAACCGTGATGGCGAGATCATGGAGCGGGCAGTCCTTCCCCGGGAGGAAGAGCAGCTCCGTCTTGCCGAGGTTCAGCTTGAGGTGGTGATCCGACATCCACACTGATATGTCTGCCAGACATGCAGAGATGCGATTCGCCACCTGGTTATCAAAAGGGGGGAGAGGAGAAGATTAATTGTGTGTCGTCTGCATAGCAATGATAGGAGAGACCATGTGAGGATATGACAGAGCCAAGTGACTTGGTGTATAGAGAGAATAGGAGAGGGCCTATAACTGAGCCTTGGGGGACACCAGTGGTGAGAGCACGTGGTGCGGAGACAGATTCTCGCCTCGCCACCTGGTAGGAGCGACTTGTCAGGTAGGACGCAATCCAAGAGTGAGCTCCAAGAGTGAGCCGCGCCGGAGATGCCCAACTCAGAGTGGAGGATCTGATGGTTCACAGTATCAAAGGCAGCAGATAGGTCTAGAAGGATGAGAGAGAGTTAGCTTTAGCAGTGCGGAGAGCCTCCGTCACACAGAGAAGAGCAGTCTCAGTTGAATGACCAGTCTTGAAACATGACTGGTTTGGATCAAGAAGGTCATTCTGAGAGAGATGGCAGGAGAGTTGGCTATAGACGGCACGCTCAAGAGTTTTGGAGAGAAAAGAAAGAAGGGATACTGGTCTGTAGTTGTTGAAATCCGAGGGATCGAGTGTAGGTTTTTTGAGGAGGGGTGCAACTCTCGCTTTCTTGAAGATGGAAGGCACATAGCCAGCGGACAAGGATGAGTTGATGAGCGAGGTGAGGTAAGGGAGAAGGTCTCTGGAAATGGTCTGGAGAAGAGAGGAGGGGATAGGGTCAAGTGGGCATGTTGTTGGGCGGCCGGCCGTCACAAGTCACAAGATTTCATCTGGAGAGAGAGGGGAGAAAGAAGTCAAAGCATAGGGTAGAGCAGTGTGAGCAGGACCAGCGGTGTCATTTGACTTAATAAATGAGGATCGGATGTCGTCAACCTTCTTTTCAAAATGGTTGACGAAGTCATCCACAGAGAGTGAGGAGGGAGGGGGAGGAGGAGGAGGATTCAGCAGGGAGGAGAAGGTGGCAACGAGCTTCCTAGGGTTAGAGTGGTAGAAAGTGGCTTTAGCAGCAGAAACGGAGGAAGAGAATGTAGAGAGGAGGGAGTGGAAAGATGACAGGTCCGCAGGGAGTCTAGTTTTCCTCCATTTCCGCTCGGCTGCCCGGAGCCCTGTTCTGTGAGCTCGCAATGAATTGTCAAGCCACGGAGCAGGAGGGGAGGACCGAGCCAGCCGGGAGAATAGGGGACATAGAGAGTCAAAAGATTCAGAGAGGGAGGAGAGGAGGGTTGAGGAGGCAGAATCAGGAGATTGGAGGGAGAAGGATTTAGCAGAGGGAAGAGATGATAGGATGGAAGAGGAGAGAGTAGTGGGAGAGAGAGAGAGAGAGCGAAGGTTGCGACGGCACATTACCTTCTGAGTAGGGGCAGAGTGAGTAGTGTTGGAGGAGAGTGAGAGAGAAAAGGATACGAAGTAGTGGTCGGAGACTTGGAGGGGAGTTGCAGTGAGATTAGTAGAAGAACAGCATCTAGTAAAGATGAGGTCAAGCGTATTGCCTGCCTTGTGAGTAGGGGGAGACGGTGAGAGGGTGAGGTCAAAAGAGGAGAGGAGTGGAAAGAAGGAGGCAGAGAGAAATGAGTCAAAGGTAGACGTAGGGAGGTTAAAGTCACCCAGAACTGTGAGGGGTGAGCCATCCTCAGGAAAGGAACTTATCAAGGCATCAAGCTCATTGATGAACTCTCCAAGGGAACCTGGAGGGCGATAAATGATAAGGATGTTAAGCTTGAATGGGCTAGTGACTGTGACCGCATGGAATTCAAATGAAGAGATAGACAGATGGGTCAGGGGAGAAAGAGAGAATGTCCACTTGGGAGAGATGAGGATTCCTGTGCCACCGCCCCGCTGACCAGATGCTCTCGGGGTATGCGAGAACACATGGTCAGACGAGGAGAGAGCAGTAGGAGTAGCAGTGTTTTCTGTAGTAATCCATGTTTCCGTCTGCGCCAAAGAAGTCGAGGGACTGGAGGGTAGCATAGGCTACCCTCCAGTCCACTAATGCAAAGGAGATCGGAATGAAATTAACTAAACATCTGGGGAAGCGAGGCCTCCCTCACTAACCTTTCACTGAAACACTCAAATACAACACTTCCAACATCCATGAACATTCTATTACAGTGTATAGCATTTGGAGCTATGGAGGGGGTGGAGAACGAAGTTCTGCTGGACGTTCTGAGTCATGAAAATTAAGTTCTAGACTCAAGTTGCCTATTACAAAACAGCCTTAACCCCCCTTTGGAACATCAGCAATAACAGTTTCATAATTATTCATAAACCCTCAGTTTAAAGAATGATGTGAACGCTTCGGGCATACTATTGAAGACTGAGAATAGCCGTGAGAATTCAGCTGAAAGCACTCTGAAATCTTCCATTCAAAACAAACCAAAGTGCCATAATGTCCTCATATCAACGCTCCATCTCCGACTCGAACAAGGCTGTTACTGACTCCGTCATAGCCGAAAATAGAAGAAAACAATAGTCACAATTCTGACTTGCTGGCCTTTCAAATGCCAGATGTGCACTTTGGTGTCACTGAGCCCTGAATGCTGTTTTCATTTGATCAGCTGATTTTCAAATGGAAAAGTTTTCCCCCAAAGCCACAGAGAAACATTGTGGAGTGTGGATTCAGCTTAACTGTCTTTGACAATAGCATGCACTTTATGGGAGACAAGAAGAAAACACTGAATTGGGTCTCAGCTCTTTCAGTACTTGTCTCAATGTGACACTGTTTCTCTGTCCTGACCACTGCGCATAGCCATCAGCTGAGTTATTGCACTGTTACGAGAGTGATTTTTAAGGGCCAAACAACAATGGACACATTCAAATGGTTCAATAGACAATGGCGAATGTGCATAAAGATGTTGGAATGATGTCATTGTTTTAGCCATAGAAATAGAATGAATAGAACGGGCTTGGAACCCTTAACCCTGTCAATTTGACTGGTAAACTCATGGGTCCACTCTCAATGGCTGCCTGATATTGTGATGCAATAATTTCCCTGGTAATGTAGAATTGTCATTGAAATTATGTTGCCTGATGTGGTTCATTCAATGGAATGTATTTTTGTAATGCCAATTGAGTTGAATCAACAAATCACAGCACATATTGATGTGTATATGTCCTGTATTTTTGTAATGCCAATTGAGTTGAATCAACAAATCACAGCACATATTGATGTGTACATGTCCTGCTTTGCTCCTATGGGTATACTTGCAATGGCTGCCAGTCCACCCATTATGCAATCATTGACTTGAATGGGGACGCCCGTTCTAATCATTCTATTTCTATGGTTTTAGCACTATCTACTGAATACAGCGAATTTAACCAACAAGGCATTTGTTGTAAGTGCATGGTGGCTGCCATTTTCTATGCACCTCCGCTGTTGGGGCAGCCCCTCGTCCCCTCCACACCATGCCTAAAAGGCGCTGCATGGTCAATCCAACGTCTGCATTAGCTGTGCAGCATTTATGGTGATATGGCCTCTGCAGACGTCCGGGCATTCATACTTCTTGCGCTGCGTGGAGCAACGCAGAGCTGTTAAGCAGAGCTGTTGTGAAGGAAGTTTGTGTTTATACAGGACCTCCCGCCCCCACCTACCATCAACCAATCATGTCAATGCGGAGCTATATTGAGCCCTCCGCATTGTTACAAAATTTGGGAGGTGCACAGCGATGCAGTACCGAGCTCAATTTGGCCTCTGCGTGCCTCCGGAGGCTCCGCAATTGCGTCACACCCTCCATACGGAGCCGGCCACAATTTTGGATCAAGCATAAATTGGCTTTTATGAACCTCACCAACAACTACCGTGTCACAGCGTTTGTCCAAAAGCACTGAGATGGGAAGTCCCTTGGCATACTGAAGAGAATAGCATTAAAGACGTCCTTTGACTTTTGAAAAGTGATATCCCAAGTATAAATACAGTGTAGGCTACTCAAAACTAATTGAAATGACAGTAGGCTACATACAGTAGTAGCATGCATACTTCAAAGTAAAAGATCAACTGTCTTGATATTCCCCTTAGACTACTATTCTACTTCGCAACTGTAAGTTGAGACCCCGATTGATCCGAGGGCCTTCGAAATGGGGGCCACCGTGGGCCACCAGTTGCCCATCTCTGATCTAAACAGAGGCGAAGTCAGAGGGATAACTGGGCCAAAAACTTGTCTTCTCCAGCAGGTGACGTTGTTTCTTTCCCACACTAAGCAAGGAGTTTTTGCATGGAGGTCTATGAGAGAGTTTTCAATTTGGTCAATAAAAAACGTAATGGCTTATTTGCTACATTAGGTTTATTTGATCTAATAAAGTTTTGTAATGTTAAGGTTGTTACGAGTGTACTGATATAAGTAGGACACATGACATCCCGACAACTTTGAGAAAAAACACTTTATATCAGAGTTGTCTCGAGATGGCGATGCACATTTTGAGGTATATTTTGTGCGTACGTACGGTTTATAAATTAGGCCCCAAGTCAAAAGTACGGCACAAGTATATAGGGTGTCATTTGGGAGTCTGCTTTTCACCTCATTTAACACCTGATTTATTTAATAAAAGGCACATCTCAATAGGTGGTCCAGGTATGTCATGACATGGCACAAGAGGAAGGGGGGTGGGCCTTTCCTCTTTTGTTCTCTATTTCTCCTCTACTGCTCCTCAAGTAAGGGGGGAGGCCGATGACATCACGGATTCCCATCAGACCAACTTCTTGAGTGCCTTACTCCTTGAAGTTTTCAGTTGTGTAAAAAAAAAAAAACTTTTGCCCAAAACGTATTTTCTTTCTTTCTTTAGTATGTACCTAGTCTTGAATGATAGGGCAACATTTAGATGTCTGCCTAAATAGACATACCCTATAAACAATAACTGGTAATGTTGCATAGTTTAAGAAAGGTCTGGAAAAAAGAACAAATTGCTGAGGACACAAGCTCAAGTGTATAGTACAAAAATTATGAAAAATCTATTTTTTTCCCCTATTCAACGAAAGTGGGGCAATAGGGCTTGAAATGACTGAAATGCTTTCTAAATATAGTAACAACATAATATAACATTTCACCTTTCTTATAACTATGATCAAACTTAGTGACAGTATAATATTTCATATAACTGACGACAAATAATTGTATCCTAAATGTCCACTGAGCGGTGCAGAGACATGATTCAAATGTGTGCAGGCTCGTTACAACTTCAGCTTTAAGCACAACGTGATTTCATCCTGTCTGTGACCAAGAGAAAGTGGACTTGTTTCAATTCTATTAAATTATTTAGTATTTGTTTTCATGTTGTGACATCTAAATCTGGCTGAGAATGTCACAGCGAGGTGAAATGACAAATGTTGGATTCGCTAGACTGTCACCTTTCCGCTGAAAAAATGGTAGGGGAGAGCAGACAAATGGGGCTTTCTGGCACTATAAGGTACGGGACCCTACGATGTTCACAGGGCGCTTTGTAAACCAAAATGTCAATCGCAACACTTATTTATTAGATTGTATATATGTTTTATATTAACAGTGTCATTGACGAATGTACAGCGTGGTTGTTGCTGGAGTTGAAACTGGAAGGTATTCTTGGAGATTCCTTAGTACAGTATAAGGGGACTTAACATCTAAGAGGCTCTAGACAATGTTTCAGAATTCACGAGCAGTCCAGCATATTTAGGTTGGGGGAAAAGTTGGTGCAAAACATTGTTGAATTCAAAAGATCAGCTGACAGGTCCACAACAATTTGCAATTGTTTTATCTTACAGAAACTCAAACTGTCATAAGCATAAATTACTGCAAAAAAAATTAAAACATTCTTCCAACACAGTAAATAGACCAGCTTATGTAAAATATTTGACGGTATGGGTAGGCTAATTATAGAGCAAATAAAGGGAGTTATTGACACCATAAAAGGTGAATGGAGGGCGTTTTCCTGGCATTAGTTTTAAACGGTTTTCCCCCGCGCACAGTTTTACTACAGGTCTGATTTATAAGGGGAAACATGGGAATGCATGGCGTGCGCGAAGTTTATATATCTCAATATTTTTTGACATACATATTCTTTTCAAAATGTCTCACGCAGATATTTAATGTGAAATGTACGCATATTTTATGAAGCCCCTGAGCCAAATGGGCCCGGGTCAAAAGTAGGGTACTATATAGGGAACAGGGTGTCATTTGGGATGAAACCATTGTCTTGTTAATGGCTCTACATAAAGGAGCTTTGTAACCTAGCGATCAGACATTTTTACCAAACAATTAAAAGTGGGCATTGAGCAAAATCATTCAGCTAACGTGTGGAAAGAAATGTGGACAGATTGTTGAAATATGGATGTGGAGGGAATGGTACAGACAAAGCCTGGACTGCAGGCTAGGCAGCATCCCTTTGTGAATGATGCTGCTGTTGAAATGTATCACAGGGGAAATTAGCACTAAACAATCTGTGAGGCCATCTGGCGTGATGCTTGTGTGTGAGATTTGTATGTACTATATACTATGTGTGTGCGTGTAGTATGTTTTTATGTATGTGTGTAGAGGAGATGAGGCATCATAGACTGGTTGGCTTGATAACCATGACCAGGCTGAGACCTGAAGACAGCTTGTTTGCCTCCTGGGTGAACAGTTAGTCACTTAACCTAGCAAGTAGGATGACTGTCTTTGAGGTGATTTGAATCTAATGTTCTTTACCATGCACCTAGGCCATACTTACTGGTATATCTGGAGTAAATGTTGTTTTCCCCAAAATTCAATTCTGGGATGTTCATATGAAGATGTGTGTATGAGTGTCTGCAAGTGTGTATACAATCAATCTTGCAGAATTCACGGACAGGCACTCGCTATAGGCATGCATGCATGTTTAGCTTGAAAAAGTCACTGCAAAATATCAAAACATTCTGCCCACACCTTTACAGAAATGTGATCAAATATGATATTGCTCTTTCTTTTACAAATTCCAATTGTGCCAAATAAAGGGCGTTATTGTCACCATTAAAGGTGAATGGAGGGTGTTTTCCGGGCAGTGGTTTTAATGCTGTTCACCTGTGGAAAGTTTTATAACAGGTCTGATTTATTATGGGAAACATGCTTATGTATGGCGTGTGCCAAGTTTATAAATCTGAATATTTTTAGACTTACCTATTCTTTTCAGAAATGGCGCATGCAGATATTTACAGAACGGTTATAAATGAAGCCCCTGAGCCATATGGGCCCGTGTCAAAAGTAGGGTACTATATAGGGAACAGGGTGTCATTTGGGATGAAACCATTGTCTTGTTAATGTCTCTACATAAAGGAGCTTTGTAACCTAACAATCACACATTTGTACCAAACAATTAAAAGTGGGCATTAAAGAAAATCATTCAGCTGACATATGGATCTGTGTGGAAAGACCGATTGTTAAAATGTGGATGTGGAGGGAATGGTTTGAAGAGCAAAGCCTGGACTGCAGGCTAGGCAGCATCCCTTTGTGAATGATGCTGCTGCTGTTGAAATGTATCACAGGGGAAATTAGCACTAAACAATCTGTGAGGCCATCTGGCGTGATGCTTGTGTGTGAGATTTGTATGTATGACATACTGTGTGTGCGTGTAGCATGTTTTTATGCACACGTGTATGTGTGTAGATGAGATGTTATAGACTTGTTGGCTTGATCACCATGACCATGCTGAGACCTGAAGACAGCTTGTTTGCCTCCTGGGTGAACAGTTAGCCACTTAGCCTAGCAAGTAGGATGACTGTCTTTGAGGTGATTTTAATCTAATGTTCTTTACCATGCACCTAGGCCATACTTAGTGGTATATCTGGAGCAAATGTTGTTTTCCCCAAAATTCAATTCTGCAGCAGTGTGAACAGATACAGTATCTACACTGAACAAAAATATAAACGCAACATGTAAAGTGTTGGTCCCATGTTTCATGACCTGAAATAAAAGATCCCAGAAGTTTTCCATATGCACAAAAAGCTTATTTCTCTCTAATTATGTGCACAAATTTGTTTACATCCCTGTTAGTGAGCATTTCTCCTTTGCAAATATAATCCATCCACCTGACAGGTGTGGCATATCAAGAAGCTGATTAAACAGCATGATCATTACACAGGTGCACCTTGTGCTGGGGACAATAAAAGGCCACTCTAAAATGTGCAGTTTTGTCACACAACACAATGCCACAGATGTCTCAAGTTGAGGGAGCGTGCAATTTACATGTTGACTGCAGGAATGTCCACCAGAGCTGTTGCCAGATAATTGAATGTTCATTTCTCTACCATAAGCCGCCTCCAACGTCTTTTTAGAGAATTTGGCAGTACCTCCAACTGGCCTCACAACCACAGACCACGTGTAACCACGACAGCCCAGGACATCCACATCCGGCTTCTTCACTGAGGGATCGTCTGAGGGAGGGGTGTGCTGAGGAGTATTTTTGTATGCAATAAAGTCCTTTTGTGGGGAAAAACTCACCCAGTGGGAGGACCTGGCTCCCAAGTGGGTGGGTCTATGCCCACCCATGGCTGCGCCCCTGCCCAGTCATGTGAAATCCATAGATTAGGGCCTAATTAATGTATTTCAATTGACTGATTTCCTTCTAGGAACTGTAACTCAGTAAAATCTTTGAAATTGTTGCATGTTGCATTTACATTTTTGTTCAGTATAAGTGCTGTCTTAGTCTGGGATGTTCATATGAGGGTGTGTGTGTCTGCGTGTGTGTGTGTGTGGTGTCATCAACATTCCGTAGTCTCACCACTGTGAATAGAGTGCAACTGTATGTGATGACCCGATTGCGCTCTCACGATTACCCCGCTCTCTAGCGGCAGAGGTAACGTTTCAGCAACAGTTTTGGAACATCCCTTACTCACAACTGAACTCACTCACTCACTCACTCACTCACTCACTCACTCACTCACTCACTCACTCACACACACACACACATAGAGACACATAAACTGTCTCTCCCTCACACACACACACACACTGCTGCAGTGCAACCATCGCTATTACATCACAGAAGTCAGAGGCCCCTGTCATCTCCACACACACACACACACACACACACACACACACACACACACACACACACACACACACACACACACACACACACACACACACACACACACACACACACACACACACACACACACACACACACACACACACACACACACACACACACACACACTCCGTAGTTACATAGTTGTAAACACACTTGTCTGTGTGTGTCTCACCCTGGTGTGTGTGTGGAAAAGAGTTGCCCGGCAGCCCTGGAGCCATGCGCTGTTTGTCTCTAACTGTTGTGAGGAGAGCAGAAGGCGAGTTCCAGCCCATGTGGACACAGGCTGCATATATGTTTTATCTGCTTAATTTTTCATGCTGTTTAAATGGGTAATGCATTGTTAATGCCTCACTCTCTCTCCACAGACATGGCAGCCGTAACCATCGCATTGTCATAATGGCTTGCGTTACTGGAGTAGGATGACGTTACTTACCCCTCAACACTGATCTGAAGTCAGTTTGGCTTTGTTCCCCCATAATGGTTAAGGTAAGGCATTGGTGAGGGTGTGCTGTTCCTAGATCTGTGCCAAAGGGTAACTTCTGTTTGGAGCGGCGTATTACAAAGAGGTTTTATGGGCCCTCTGCACTGATTTACAGTCAGTTTTACGTTTCCTCCCCTAATGGTTAACGTTAGGCATTGGAGAGGGTGAGCTGATCCTAGATCTGTACCTAAGGGTAACTTCTATTCCGAAGTTTTATGGCAGCTGACACAATGCAAGCGGGAGCCACCATTAAAAATGCAGGAGGGTCTGGTCTGGGAGGGCCACTAATCAAGCAAGTTTATGGTGGGATTAAAAGGAAAGATGGACCCCCTCTCTAAGTTGTGTGTGTGTGTGTGGAGATAATGATATAAACTGGAGGGTCTGTGGGCCTCTGTGTACATTTTACGTTTACGTTTTAGTCATTTAGCAGACGCTCTTATCCAGAGCGACTTACAGTTAGTTATAACACATTTCATATAGTATGTAGGTAGACAATACATCCCACCCTCCCTCTAGCATCCAACCATGTGTACGTACACAGACACACAGTCTGGTGCTCAGTCCTGTGGGGCATGCTGACAACAGGTGACATATCATAACGTTTGTTTGTGTGTGTATGAATCTGCTCCAGGGGAGAACTGCTTTGACTTGGTGTGTGTGTGTGTGTGCGTAACTGTGACCATTTTATTCAATGGTAAACGGCCTGAGTAAGACATCTTCATTTATCTACCATCTTTGGTTCTGAACACCACCTGAGTCTCGTGTTTATGCTTACATTATTCTTATGAATGCCTTTTTTATAAGGTTTTTGTTTGGCGAACCTCATTGTTATAGTGACATTTGTCAATAAAACTCATGAATGTAACTTTTTATGTCAAATTTGTTTACATTTTACTTGTAGTCCTGGTTGTCCTGAAAAGAAAACAGTAAAGCACTTCATTGTGAGGCTAAATATGACGGCTTGCCAAGCAGATACATGAAATTAGTGACAAAACTGGACTCATAGGCTAATTTGGCTTGGGACTGATATGGTTAAAACATTTCTAGTCTATCTACAGTATGGGTAACTATTAGATGCTCAATGTTTCTTTAGAAAATATTTCAAAAGGAATAGTTTAACTATTAAAAAGAGAGTTCAGTTCACGTTACAGGGTTGACCTTAAACCAGAGGGACTAATGTAAATGAATTACTAATCACATGAAATAAGTTAAACATTTCAGAAATTACTTTCCCAAAGCAACAAAATAACTAGGGCTTTACAATGATGGTGAAAATTTCGGGAAATATTGGGGTTAAACATGACGTGGTACACGCCAAAATGGGGATTTCAGAGAAAACAAATAACTTATTTGAATGAAAACACACTGCTATTGTATTTTTTAAAATAATGTTTAGTTTAGTAAGAGCATAGATGTATGTGATCCAACTGTTCAATATAATGTTTTACAAAAATGTACACACATAATGTCTGAGGGTCATAAAAGGCACTCTAGTCGTGGAATGACCCATTTATTCACTATATTATGTGGCTTTCTTTCTTTACTATATAATATAATTAAGGCTTATTTAATTTGTCTCCAAAAATTCTCAGTAACATATTGAATGTATTATAGGAATCTTGTAACTACTTTATTACAGTTTGTAGCAAGTGCACTATAAGTGTATCATAATGCACTATAGGTGTATCATAAGGCATTTTATGTGTGTGCCTCATATACCATTTTTTTGGGGTCTGTACACGGACAGTGATTCACAGGGTGGAGGTGATAGAGGAGGTAGAACTGAACTGGCCTTATGGTTTGTGGATGAGTGTTTCGATGCTGAGACCAACGAGAGGTACGCTAGAGGTGCGAGGAGCTGTTTCTAAGCCAGTGAGCAAACACACCCTAATGAGGGTGACTGACTGGAGGCTGATCCACCGCACATTAGACAGAGCTGGCAGGTGATTCAACAAACTCATGCAAACCAGTTGACCTATGTTACTGTCAAATGAGTTGCATGTGAAATTTCATCCAGGGTGGTGTTCATTAGGGTGCACTGAAGCAAAACATTTTGCAACGTAAAGCACAAGTTCAGATACCTCCTTGTTTCACTCAGTTTCTGACCATTTTCTTCCGTTTTCTCTCCTAAACCCGACCCAGATGAGTGCAATGCTGTTGCTGAAGTGACTGGAATTCGGATGGCATTGACCCCAATGACACAATTGTGAACAGACTGTGGTCCTCTCTATAGGAACACTAGCTGCTTCAGGCTGTTCAAGCAGAGTCACATAGAGGACAAGGAGGAGCAACAAGGACAAGAGGAGATGGGGTGAGTGTTTGCTAAACATGGCCACTAGCCTTGGGGTAAAGGAAAGGGACAAGACAACAAGGTGAGGGCAGACAGACTGGAGGTTTGTCATCTGAATGTTTGTTGAAGGCTCAGGCAAGGAGATGATGACTGTATTAGTCTACACAGTAGCTCTAGGGTGTAGAATTAGATGGTGGAGTTGACTAGTGTTGTGTTATGGGAGGTTTTGGAGCTGACAAGTTCTGGGTTGCAGAGTAGACAGTGTGTTGTAGTTGACTAGTTTTAGGTTATGGAGTGGAATGTAGCCACGAAAACACAAGCCAGAAATATCTGTGTGTCTAAAGCCACTTGCCAAACACTGCGCTCACTCCAATGACAAATACATTAAAAAGGATCAATAAAATACTGTATATGCACAAGTGTTGACCAAAATGGGTTTATTAAAAGCTCTGGTGAAAGCTTAGACCGTGATACAAGGCCATGGCTTGCAATATCATCCCACTGGGCACACACTGGTTGAATCAACGTTGTTTCCATGTCATTTAAATTAAATTACATTGAACCAACGTGGAATAGATGTTGAATTGATGTATGTGCCCAGTGGGATAGCCTATACAGCTGTCTAAATGTATTCTGCCCCAACAGTCTCAGGGAACCTCTGCTGTGAGTAAGTCTCTGTGACTGGAGGCCAACACTGGCCTTGCCTTGGGCGCACCGCACGACCTCGCACTCCAAGCCGCATGGAGACATCGCGGTGACGCTGTGAAATGTCACTTTGTGAAATGACACTGCTCACAGAGGCAGTAACTTGCTGGGGGGGCTCCACTGCATGGAGAGAGGGAGAGAGGTGGGGGAAGGATTCAGGAGGAGAAACTGTTGTGAGCTGTGAGCACTAGAAAATGTCGCAGTAGAGGTTTCAGGTCTACCGACTACATTCACATTTACATTTACGTCATTTAGCAGACGCTCTTATCCAGAGCGACTTACAAATTGGACACCAATGTGTAGTGTTATGGTATAACAACAGATCAGATTAGATTGAAGCACTAGAATTTAAAAACTGGATGTGCTATACTGTTGTTAGCCTACTTTTCAGAACATGGCTTTTTTACTTTGAGGGTAACCCGATGTTTCAAAGCTGGAATTCTAGTATTTCAGTTCTGGTTTACTGAATCAAATACCAGTAACTGCCAAAATAAAGGAAAGACATGTAAATGAAGGATACAAAATATATTGAAAGCAAGTGCTTCCACACAGGTGTGGTTCCTGAGTTAATTAAGCAATTAACATCCCATCATGCTTAGGGTCATGTACTCCTTAAAAATTCCCAGTTGCCCATTATTTTGGCTACCATGGCTAGAAGAAGAGATCTCAGTGGGTTTGAAAGAGGGGTCTCAAAGGAGCATAAGGGGTTTAAAGGGTGTGTGTGTGTGTGTGTGTCTCAGTCACAAGATCTCAACCCAATTGAACACTTATAGGAGATTCTGGAGAGGCGCCTGAGACAGCGTTTTCCACCACCATCAACAAAACACCAAATTATGGAATTTCTCATGGAAGAATGGTGTCACATCCCTCCAATAGAGTTCCATACACTTGTAGAATCATTGAAGCTGTTCTAGCGGCTTGTGGTGGCCCAATGCCCTATTAAGGCACTATGTTGGTGTTTCCTTTATTTTGGCACTTACCTGTATATCAGCTACTGTGAGAAAAGAAACACTGCCAATGTTAATATGTGGTTCATACCAGAGATGGAAACTCGAGTCTGAGACTCGGACTCGAGTCGCACTTAAATCGCAAAGAAAATGACTTGCGACTTGATTTAGACTCATGATCAATTGACTTGGACTCTAGATGAGAGACTTGTGAACAATGCAAGTCAGTACTGGGATAAGTTTTTGTTGTGCATTCTGTCAGATAACATGGAACAGGCGGCATTGTAACACAGAGATAGTAGTTTAATACAGAGGGCTGAAAAGCATTCTAGAATGGCTGCGTCATTTGTACGTTACTGTAGTACTACAGCTAAACAATTGTAATCAGCAACAATGTCATCAGGTGGTGAGGCTTTCGTTGTTCAATTTGGTTACAAGAACCTGCAGTATAATGCCAGTGGCAAAAAACGAAATGCTGTTTGCAAAACTTGTGGAATTAACATTAAAGATGGTGGCGCAACTACATCTAACTTCATCTGACATTTGAAAACTCACAGCGAAAGGTCAGGCTAGCTAGCTAGCTAACAACGTTACAATGTGGTTAAACTAATAATAGCCTGTTTAGCAGATGCCAGCTTGATATAGCTAGCTTTCTTGTGTGTCATCTTTTAGCTAACTGGAAATGTATTACTGTCGAATATTTCTCGAAAGTTTAAGAGGTGGGTTGTCAGATAGCTAGGCCTACTTGTTAGGAGAGATTATTAAATTACATCTCAGCGATATGCATATCACTATGGGATTTAATATACTTTCTGTTGTAGCCTGGTCCTAGGAAGTAACTTAGTATAAAACGAGAGTTCAAAGCATGCAACTTCTTGGACATTTCTGCTGAAAAATTCCATAGACCATATATATTTGTTTGTGTCCTTGTACTTCCATCTCAAGTCAGCAACAACTATCCATCATGTTGTTCATCTGCAGGTTCACTGAATTCTGCAAAGCAAAGGTGGCCAGCGCAGGGACAGAAGGACAGAGCAGCATTGACTCATTCTTGACCACCACAGGTATCCATGTGTACAGCCAGGGCCACCCCAGGCAGAAGGCCATAACAGAGGCTATACTGCAAGACCTGATCATTTCCTGCAACCTGCCTATGTCCTTAGTGGACAACCCTCACTTTAGGCATTTCATGTCAGTGGTAGATGACAAATATAGACCAGTAAGTAGGCCCAAGTTGACCAGGCGCCTGCATGACTTAACACTGAACAAAGAGGCTACAATCAAAAGTGCCCTAGAGAAGACAGAATCAGTGTCTGTCACTGTAGATATATGGACTGACCGGACCATGGGAGTAACGGCCCATTACATGGCCATGAAAAATGAAAAAAACTCCTAGACTGGAGTCAGTTCTGTTGAGCTGTGATAGATTCACAGGGTCACACACTGGGGAAAGAATCAGTGATACATTTGAAGTAATATGTGATAATTTTGGCATAAAATATAAATTAGATTATATCATATGTGATAACGCTGCAAATATGAAAAAGGCCTTCACAGTTTGTTTCCCCAAAGCAAGCAATGATCATGATGGTGATGATGATGATGTGGATAACCCCAGCCTATGGGAAGAATTTGGTGAAGAGTACAACGCTGATGTTAAAGCTATCCAATTTTCTATGCCACTTGCATTCAAATAATAATGATTTGTTTTCATGTATAATGTATCCTGTTATATTCTTGATTATATACATCATTTTATGAATTTTAGTAGTGGAGAAGAAGAAGAACAACCACCTGCCAAACCCTCCAGATTGTTCTCTGGCTACCGCAACAAGATCAGCAAGAAGTAAGGAGACATAAAGTCATCTGTCATAGCAGAGATTATTCGCTACATTCAAGTATCTTCTGATGAAAATGAAGTTGATTACTTGGATTTTTGGAGAATCCATGCGAAAGACTTTCCAAGGCTCAAGCAGGTAGCAATGACAGTGTTGGCTGTGCCTGCCACCAGTGCCCCAGTGGAGAGAGTGTTTAGTCATGGAGGCCTAATCATGCGCCCTCATCGTGCCAGGCTCAGCGCAAGAACGCTGACAAACTTGATCTTTCTGAAATGTAACCTGTCTGCAACAGAAATGTTCTCTGTCTAATGGCACAGGATGTAATTTGCTACAGGAAATTGTGTTTCTGTTGTTAAGTGTCCAGGTCAGTAAGTATATTTTAGGGATCTAGAACACTTTAGTAGTGCAGTTATTGAACAGTTATCAGTCATTTTAGTTTACATTTATACTTGTCATTTATCTTTTAGTCATTTAGCAGACGCTCTTATCCAGAGCGACTTACAGTTAGTGAGTGCATACATAATTATTTTTGACTGGCCCCCTGTGGGAATCGAACCCACAACCCATGCTATACCAACTGAGCTACATCCCTGCCGGCAATTCCCTCCCCTACCCTGGGCCAATTGTGCGCCACCCCATGGGTCTCCCGGTCGCGGCCGGCTACAACAGAGCCTGGATTCGAACCAGGATTTCTAGTGGCACAGCTAGCACCGCGATGCAGTGCCTTAGACCACTACGCCACTCGGGAGACACCTACAGATTTTCTGTTTGTGTGACAGAATGAAGTGAAATATAAACAATGTCTGCCACAAAATACTATGCACTTTAAAATGTTATCTTAGCTTATTTTCATATCCGGTACAGTTACTTTTATTCATGTAAACTGTCTACATTTTAAAAGGACATTTATTTTGATTTAAATAGTGCCTGATGTGCTTTCTTTCATACAAGTATGGACTAATGAAGGGAGTCTCTTCAAATAATTTACAAGGTTTATAGACCTAACCACAGCAAGCAGAAAGCCATTGCCAAAGGGGACTTGACTTAGACTTGGCCCTAAAAGACTTGAGACTTGACTTGGACTCTACCCCAAAGACATGTGAACATTTCTGGTTCATACATGGCCGCCTACGTAGCAATGGCATGTTAAGGCCCACAACTTCAAGTTAATATTGAGGCAACATTGTGGGTTGCAGATTTTCATGGTACCAAATCAATTTTTTTATCTCACTTATTCAAAACAACGTATGTTTCTGGTCTCTGTGTCTTTGGACCCTGGGGGAGCTGGATGGACTACAGTCATGTTAACAAATAATAAAACCAGGGTTAAATTCTCTTCATTTAGCAGAGCTAGTTACTTTATTTCAGAATCACACATACAGCAAGACATATAGCAAAAACTGTGTTATAACCGTTTCCCTTCTGAGATTTCCCTAAAATATAATTGTTCAAATCCGAACAATGTTAATTTTCAGTAACACATCAATGTTATGTGATGTCAGTGATTTGTTACGTTTTTCTCCTCCAAAGCACTTGTGGGTTTAGAACATTTGTGTCACGTTGGCCCATTGTTTTTTGTCGCTCTGGGCATAAAACCTTGGTTTGTTAAGCTTCATCAGATGGAATAATAATATAATTCCCTGACATTTAAGTCGTTACACTTTGCGTGCATCTTTTTGTGCTTCATTTGGTTAAACACTTAAATAGAATGGCATCTCAGGACAAGAGACAGAATAGAAAGGGATTCCAGGACAATCTCATTACAATTGGCTCGTCTGAGTTTAACCAACCACTTCATTATTTTTTCTTTACCTCATCCCCTCATATTTTCTCTCTCACTCTATTCCTATAGCCAACAAATCCATGTTTGTGTCCATGTTTCTCCATCGTTCTTTCTCCACAGGTTGATGGTTTGAAAAGGAAAATCATCATCCCCGCTGCAATGACCTGCATTCATTTGCAGTGCAAACAAAATTGAACCAATAAATAAAGTACATTTATAATATACATTGTCTCTTTTGTACATCGTTTGGGGTCAGTTGGTTCAGTCTGGCCAGTCTGAACCCTACATGAGCACACAGCTCTTGGCCCGGTTCTTTCTCATGGCGGGGGGGTGCTCCAGAACCTCCGTCCGGGGAGGTTGCTGGGAGACCCGCTTGAGGCCGCGGCGTGAGCCGCTGCGTTTTAGCTGGGGCCGGTGGAGGCGCGTCACCGAGGTCAGGGTGGTGACGTGGAAGACATCGCGGACGCTGTTCTCCGAGTACTTGGACGTACACTCTGTGTAGGCCACGGCGCCGATCTGCCTCGCCAGGGTAGTGCCCTGGAGATAAAGAGAGAGATGGAGAGTCACGTTAAGAAATTAGAATTTACACCCTTTGAATAGGGTGAGAACACAGAGAGTGGAGGTTATAGGAAGAGAGAGTTAACTAATATGAGGTAGAAGAGTGTATGTGGATTCAAACACATAGGGCTTATTTCATGGCTTATTTTAAGGGTGGCAGGTAGCCTAGTGGTTGGAGTTTATGGCCAATAACTGAAAGGTCGCTGGTACGAATACCTGAGCCGACAAAGTGAAAAATCTTCCGATGTGCCCTTGAGCAAGGCACTTAACCCTAATTTGCTCCAGGGGTGCAGTACTAGTATGGCTGACCCTGTAAAACAAAACATCCACTGCAACTATCCGGTATATGTGACAATAAAATATTTATGATATATATTTTTAATGGGATTCAATGCCTAGAACGATGCAGATAAAAATCTATGTATGTTGTGTGCTGCTCATTTGAATAAATCCCATGTAGTCACATAAACGTGTCGCTCTGGTCTATTCAGACTCTTGTTGCGTTCCAGGTCGTCTTTATTACGGTCGCGCTGCACAGATTATACTAGTGCACTCTAACTGGGTAAGCAGAACTTTACTGGGTCTCTCTCTCCTTCTCTCCCCCCCTCTCCCCCCCTCACTCTGCCCCTACACAGATGGTAATGCGCCGCCGCAACCTTCGCTCTCTCTCTCCCACTACTCTCTCCTCTTCCATCCTATCATCTCTTCCCTCTGCTCAATCCTTCTCCCTCCAATCTCCTGATTCTGCCTCCTCAACCCTCCTCTCCTCCCTTTCTGCATCCTTTGACTCTCTGTGTCCCCTATCCTCCCGGCCGGCTCGGTCCTCCCCTCCAGCTCCGTGGCTTGATGACTCACTGCGAGCTCACAGAACAGAGCTCCGGGCAGCGGAGCGGAAATGGAAGAAAACTAAACTCCCTGCCGACCTGGCATCTTTTCACTCCCTCCTCTCTACATTTTCTTCATCTGTTTCTGCTGCTAAGGCCACCTTCTACCACTCTAAATTCCAAGCATCTGCCTCTAACCTTAGGAAGCTCTTTGCCACATTTTCCTCCCTCCTGAATCCCCCCCCCCCCCCCTCCTCTCTCTCTGTGGATGACTTCGTCAACCACTTTGAAAAGAAGGTTGACGACATCCGATCCTCGTTTGTTAAGTCTAATGACACTGCTGGTCCTGCTCACACTGCCCTACCCTATGCTTTGACTTCTTTCTCCCCTCTCTCTCCAGATAAAATCCTGCGACTTGTGACTGCAGGCCGCCCAACAACCTGCCCGCTTGACCCCATCCCCTCCTCCCTTCTCCAGACCATCTCCGGTGACCTTCTCCCCTACCTCACCTCGCTGATCAACTCATCCTTGACCGCTGGCCATGTCCCTTCCGTCTTCAAGAGAGCGAGAGTTACTCCCCTTCTCAAAAAACCAACACTCGACCCCACTGATGTCAACAACTACAGACCAGTATCCCTTCTTTCTTTTCTTTCCAAAACTATTGAGCGTGCCGTCTTTAGCCAACTCTCTTGCTATCTCTCTCAGAATGACCTTCTTGATCCAAACCAATCAGGTTTCAGGACTGGTCATTCAACTGAGACTGCTCTTCTCTGTGTCACGGAAACTCTCCGCACTGCTAAAGCTAACTCTCTCTCCTCTGCTCTTGTCCTTCTAGACCTGTCTGCTGCCTTTGATACTGTGAACCATCAGATCCTCCTCTCCAATCAATCAATCAATCAATCAATAAACTTCAGTTAGTGCTAAATACGGCTGCTAGAATCCTGACTAGAACCAAGAAATTTGATCATATTACTCCAGTGCTAGCTTCCCTACACTGGCTTCCTGTTAAGGCAAGGGCTGATTTCAAGGTTTTACTGTTAACCTATAAAGCGTTACATGGGCTTGCTCCTACCTATCTTTCCGAGTTGGTCCTGCCGTACATACCAATACGTACGCTACGGTCACAAGACGCAGGCCTCCTAATTGTCCCTAGAATTTCTAAGCAAACAGCGGGAGGCAGGGCTTTCTCCTATAGATCTCCATTTTTATGGAACAGTCTGCCTACCCATGTGAGAGACGCAGACTCGGTCTCAACCTTTAAGTCTTTACTGAAGACTTATCTCTTCAGTAGGTCATATGATTGAGTGTAGTCTGGCCCAGGAGTGTGAAGGTGAACGGAAAGGCTGGAGCAACGAACAGCCCTTGCTGTCTCTGCCAGGCCGGTTCCCCTCTCCACTGGGGTTCTCTGCCTCTAACCCTGTTGCAGGGGCTGAGTCACTGGCCTGCTGGTGCTCTTTCATGCCGTCCCTGGGAGGGGTGCGTCACTTGAGTGGGTTGAGTTACTGGCGTGATCTTCCTGTCTGGGTTGGCGCCCCCCCCCCCCCTTGGTTTGTGCTGTGGTGGAGACCTCTGTGGGCTATACTCGGCCTTGTCTCAGGATTGTAAGTTGGTGGTTGGGGATATCCCTCTAGTGGTGCGGGGGCTGTGCTTTGGCGGAGTGGGTGGGGTTATATCCTTCCTGTTTGGCCCTGTCCGGGGGTTTCTTCGGATGGGGCCACAGTGTCTCCGGACCGCTCCTGTCTCAGCCTCCAGTATTTATGCTGCAGTAGTTTATGTGTCGGGGGGCTGGGGTTAGTTGGTTATACCTGGAGTACTTCTCCTGTCTTATCCAGTGTCCTGTGTGAATTTAAGTATGCTCTCTCTAATTCTCTCGTTCTCTCTTTCTCTCTGAGAACCTGAGCCCTAGGACCATACGTCAGGACTACCGGGCATGATGACACCCTGCTGCCCCCAGTCCGCCTGGCCTTGCTGCTATTCCAGTTTCAACTGTTCTGCCTGCGGCTACGAAACCCCTACCTGTCCCAGACCTGCTGTTTTCAACTCTAAATGATCGGCTATGAAAAGCCAACTGAGAGACCTGAGCCCTAGGACCATACGTCGGGACTACCGGCCGTGGTGACTCCTTGCTATCCCCAGTCCGCCTGGCCTTGCTGCTATTCCAGTTTAAACTGTTCTGCCTGCGGTTATGGAACCCCTACCTGTCCCAGACCTGCTGTTTTAAACTCTAATGATCGGCTATGAAAAGCCAACTGAGATTTATTCCTGATTATTATTTGACCATGCTTGTCACTTATGAACATTTTTGAACATCTTGGCATGGTTCTGTTATAATCTCCACCCGGCACAGCCAGAAGAGGACTGGCCACCCCTCATAGCCTGGTTCCTCTCTAGGTTTCTTCCTAGGTTTTGCCTTTCTAGGGAGTTTTTCCTAGCCACCGTGCTTCTACACCTGCATTACTAGCTGTTTGGGGTTTTAGGCTGGGTTTCTGTACAGCACTTCGAGATATTAGCTGATGTAAGAAGGGCTATATAAAATAAAATTGATTGAGATCCTCCTCTCCACCCTCTCCGAGCTGGGCATCTCCGGCGCGGCTCACTCCTGGATTGCGTCCTACCTGACCGGTCGCTCCTACCAAGTGGCGTGGCGAGAAGCTGTCTCCGCACCACGTGCTCTCACCACTGGTGTCCCCCAAGGCTCAGTTCTAGGCCCTCTCCTTTTCTCCCTATACACCAAGTCACTTGGCTCTGTCATATCCTCACATGGTCTCTCCTATCATTGCTACGCTGACGATACACAACTAATCTTCTCCTTTCCCCCTTCTGATAACCAGGTGGCGAATCGCATCTCTGCATGTCTGGCAGACATATCAGTATGGATGACGGATCACCACCTCAAGCTGAACCCTGGCAAGACGGAGCTGCTCTTCCTCCCGGGGAAGGACTGCCCGTTCCATGATCTCGCCATCACGGTTGACAACTCCGCTGTGTCCTCCTCCCAGAGTGCGAAGAGCCTAGGCGTGACCCTGGACAACACCCTGTCGTTCTCCGCCAACATCAAGGCGGTGACCCGCTCCTGCAGGTTCATGCTCTACAACATTCGGAGAGTACGACCCTGCCTTACACAGGAAGCGGCACAGGTCCTGGTCCAGGCGCTTGTCATCTCCCGTCTGGACTACTGCAACTCGCTGTTGGCTGGCCTCCCTGCCTGTGCCATTAAACCCCTACAACTCATCCAGAATGCCGCAGCCCGTCTGGTGTTCAACCTTCCCAAGTTCTCTCACGTCACCCCCCTCCTCCGCACACTCCACTGGCTTCCAGTTGAAGCTCGCATCCGCTACAAGACCATGGTGCTTGCCTATGGAGCAGTGAGGGGAACGGCACCTCTGTACCTTCAGGCTCTGATCAGTCCCTACACCCAAACGAGAGTATTGCGCTCATCCACCTCTGGCCTGCTGGCTCCCCTTCCTCTGCGGAAGCATAGTTCCCGCTCAGCCCAGTCAAAACTGTTCGCTGCTCTGGCACCCCAATGGTGGAACAAGCTCCCTCACGACGCCAGGACAGCGGAGTCACTCACCACCTTCCGGAGACATTTGAAACCCCACCTCTTTAAGGAATACCTGGGATAGGATAAAGGAATCCTTCTACCCCCCCCCCCCCAATTGTAAAGTGGTTATCCCACTGGCTATAGGGTGAACGCACCAATTTGTGAGTCGCTCTGGCTAAGAGCGTCTGCTAAATGACGTTAATGTGCCCTTGAGCAAGGCACTTAACCCTAATTGCTCCTGTAAGTCGCTCTGGATAAGAGCGTCTGCTAAATGACTAAAATGTAAATGTAATGATGATAATGTATTTATCTGACCCGCTTTTAAACAGGTTTCAATGTGGTTGTCACTCGATTTGAAAATAAATGTTATGAAAGGGGAATACTATATACATTCTGATGTGATAAGACTTACAAGGTTACAAAATGTGAATGAGGAGAGGGGTGGGGGTGGGGTGAAATTAATAAACATTTGGTTACAATGTCAATCACTGATACAGTAATGAATACATTTACATTTGTCATTTAGCATACGTTCTTATCCAGAATGACTGCATTCATCTTAAGGTGGGACAACCACATATCAGAGTCATAGTAAGTACATTTTTCCTCAATAAAGGAGCTATAAGCAAAGTCAGAGCTAGTGAGGGGGGAAAACGTCAATTGCGACTGTTAGTTCATGAAAGGCTGGGGGGGGGGGGGGGGGGGGGGATGGGCAGGGACTCTGCTGTCCTAGCTTCAGGGGGAGCTGGTTCCACCATTGGGGTGCCAGGACAGAGAAGCGCTTGGACTGGGCTGAGTGGGAGCCAAGAGACCAGAGGTGGCAGAACGGAGTGTTTGGGTTGGGGTGTAGGGTTTGAGCATAGGCTTAAGGTAGGGAGGGGCAGTTCCTCTTGCTGCTCCATAGGCAAGTACCATGGTCTTGTAGTGGATGTGAGCTTCGACTGGAAGCCAGTGGAATGTCCGGAGGAGCGGGGTGACATGGGAGAACTTGGGATGGTTGAACATAGGGCGGGATGCAGCGTTCTGGATAAGTTGCAGGGGTTTGATGGCACAAGTGGGGAGACCAGCCAACAGCGAGTTGCAGTAGTCCAGACGGGAAATGACAAGTGCTTGGATTAAGACCTGCGCCACTTCCTGTGTGAGGTAGGGTCGTACTCTACGGATGTTGTAAGGATGAACCTGCAGGAGCGAGCCCCTGCTTTTATGTTTGCAGAGGATTACAGAGTGTTGTCCAAGGTCACGCCAAGGTTCTTTGCACTCTGGGAGGGGGACACCGTGGAGTTGTCAACTGTGATGGAGAGGTCTTGGAGCAGTCAGGCCTTCCCCGTGAGGAAGAGCAGCTCTGTCTTGTCGAGGTTGAGCTTGAGGTGGTGGGCCGACATCCAAGCTGAGACGCAGAGATGCGTGTCGCCACATGGGTGTCAGAAGGGTGGAAGGAAAAAAGTACTTGAGTGTAATCCGCATAACAATGATATGAGAGACCGTGTGAGGATATGACGGAGCTGAGTCACTTGGTGTATAGAGAGAAGAGGAGAGGGCCTAGAACTGAGCCCTGGGGGACACCAGTAGTGAGAGTACGTGGTGCAGACACAGATCCTCTCCACGTCATCATGTCACCTGGTAGAATACATGCCATGTTCCATTCAGTGAGGGAATAATCCCCAGCTAGATACACAGCAATATTATGATTATTATATATCTGCAATTTGTCCTACTTTGACTCAGTAGTGAGAATCCATTCATACAGAAGGAAAGTCTCTATTTTGACCCTAAGCAGATTATGGCAGAAGTCGTCGGGTTCATCCGCGGTTCATCCTTGTGACTAGCGGATTCCTTTGGGATTGAATTGGACAGCAAGTTGTAAGTCTTAAATTGCTGGCATTTGATTTACATTACAGGCAGCGGTGCCCTTTGATTGAGGCTCTTTGAGGACAGTGAGCGAGTTCTGAGTGTTTTGAGGAGCTTCAGTTAAGACGGAGGAAATCGAGCAAAGTGACATTAACGTAACCTGATAACCGGTCCCTCCTGCTTGGTAACTCAATCAAGTTTGCTCAATGAAATTGGTTTCATGATACATTTGTTTTTTGTTTTTCTTTCTTTTTTCATGATCTTAGTAACGGTTTCATAAGCGGTTTGATGATCTTCATAACAGTTTTTTCGTCTGCGTTGTTACTGTTTCCCGTCGTGTGTCTGCTCTGTGTAATTGACTGGCATGCCAAGGACATTTCCTCCTAAGCTCCTCTCTGGAGAAAATAGGGATGTGACTTAGTGTTTAAAGAAGTGTCAACTCGGAAATAACATTAACATGAAAATAGGCCATTAAAATTCACAGCCTCCCGAGTCCGTCAGTCCGTCTCTATCTGTTATTGCCCGAGGACATTGAAACAAAACAATTAAATTGTTCCCCTTAGTGTTTGTCTCACTCCCTGGTTCCAACTCTATTACACTCTTTACACTGTACTGTATGCTTTCGTATTTGAGAAACTATTTGAACTAAATGGCATTTTCAAACTGGAATACGGTGTACATATTAGGACTTACAGTTATGTTAAAGCACAGTAGGTGCCCTCAGTACATAAAAGTGTGTTTTAGGTTACCTCTCTGCAGAGTTTGAGTGTTTCTGTATTGGAACATATCAGAATGTTAATGCTACGTTACATGAACGCTCTGAGAACAGTAGCTAGTAGAAGTGGGCTAACAGGAGTGAAGAAGTACCTTAACATGCTGTTCCCTGCCTGAGCACGTGAAATATTCAGCGTGTGTTCCAGCTAGGTGCTTTTAGGTGTTTAGCTAATGGAATGTCTGCATTAGGGCATCACAGATAGTCTGAACCATGCAAATGTCTTTGCCGTAGCTGCGTGCGTGCGTGCGCTCATGCGTGTGTGTGTGGGCTGTGAAAGAGCAGTTGTGCTGTTTACACAGTGTGGACAGGTAAATATCAGCAAGTTTGTACTGTAGAAGTATGTCTGTTTGTGCGTTAACCTGTTTGGCTGATCATGCCAGGTGTATCTATCTGCCTACACTGGGCACACACCTGTGAACAGCTCTACAACTTACCTGACGACCAACCCATAGAGGATAGAAACTACAGGCAATAATGTAGGTAAGAGCAGTGTAAAAAAAAAAAAAAAGTAGAGCAATGTTTCCAGAACAGTGTGTCACATTATCACATAGTCTATGTCCCAAATGGCACCCTATTCCCTTTATAGTGCACTATTTTTTTAACAGGACCCATAGAGACCGCATTTGGGACGCCATAGTCCCCATCGTCTTCCTAGTTCACAGCTAAATTTCTGCCAAGAAATAGCCTAAAGTTTTATTTGACCTGTTTTGACAGGTGTTATTATGTCATGCTTACGACAATGTTCTGAAGGTGTTATGCCATCACAGAGTACAAGTAAACAGCTACTGGCATTGCCATACATTTTTCATAACACACAAGGCTAAACCGTACTGCTTGCTCTGATATTTTCATTTTACATTGTCCTTCCAGCACAGTTCCAGGGACTACAATGGATGCATTACCAGACCAGCATAGTACAGCTTGGCTTGGATTGGCTCAGTAGTGAGAAACAGTCAGTCCTGACCTGTTCATGAGTGACAGGGATGAGTCGGAGTTTGGACAGCTCTCTCAGCACGTTGAGGTCCGTCCGCATGTCCAGCTTACAGCCCACCAATACCACCTTGGCGTTAGGACAGAACTCCTGCGTCTCCCCCTGCCACTATGGAGGAAGAGGCAGAAACTTGTCAGAACCGAGCGTAACAGGTGAGCACCAATATCCAAAACATATCTATTTTTAATATATGAAATTTGGAGAAAATACATGTTTATCTCTTTTAGTTAATGTTATTTACATTGTATGGATATAATATCACTACATTAACTCAACGCCCATTGAAATAACACTGTCCATTGAAACAAGTTGTCATGGTGACAATTGAAGAATTTAACGGAGCACTAGTTCTGTCCGCTATGAGCTCACAGCTACAGTAACCACAACCACATCTAGACAACACTCCCTCAGAGTTCCATCAGAAAGAATAACAACACACATTATGAAGCAGACAATACTCATTTGCACTTCAAGACTATAGACAAGTTAACAGCTACATTGTCTCAACGGTGACACGTCACTCTCTGTGCTGGGTAGCCATTCTCCCTACTGTCTGTGCTGGTCTGTCTCTTGTCTCTCTGTTTCTGTCTCTGTCTCTCTCTCACTATATCTCTGACTGCTTACATTATCTCTTCACATTATCCCTTGAACGATACCTCTCTGTTTCTACTCAATACAAACAATGCCTTTCTTGTAGATATATGTCTATGTTTTCTACTCTATACAAACGATGCCTTTCTTGTAGACGACCGTCTATGTCATTATGGGCTCTGTTCATTAGTGTTAGTCATCATGTGCTGTTGTCTTGGATAAGGGCTTTCTGTTGAAGACGTACTGGTGAATCAATGAATGTGACCTAGACAAGTCACAAGGGCCAAGCAGAAGGGTCATTGTGTTTATTTACTGAACAAAATATAAACACAACGTGCAACAATTTCATTGATTTTACTGAGTTGCAGTTCATGAGGAAATCAGTCAATTGAAATAAATTCAATCTATGAATTTCACATGACTGGGAATACAGATATTCATCTGTTGGTCACAGATACCTTAAAAAAAAATGGGCCTCAGGATCTCGTCACGGTATTTTTGTGTATTAATATTGCATAGTCCGTAGTTACGCCTGCCCATACCATACCCTCACCGCCACCATGGGGCACTGTTCACAACATTGACATCAGCAAACCGCTCGCCCACATGACGGCATACACGTGGTCTGCGGTTGTGAGGCCAGTTGGACGTACTGCCAAATTCTCTAAAACAATGTTGGAGGTGGCTTATGGTAGAGAAATTAACATTCAATTTTCTGGCATCAGCTCTGGTGGACATTCCTGCAGTCAGCATGCCAATTGCACACTCCCTCAAAACTTGAGTCATTTGTGGCATTGTGTTGTGTTACAAAACTGCACATTTTAGTGTGGCCTTTTATTGTCCCCAGTACAAGGTGCACCTCTGTAATGATCATGCTGTTTAATCAGCTTCTTGATATGCCAAACCTGTCAGGTGGACGGATTATCTTGGCAAAGGAGAATTGCTCACTAACAGGGATGTAAACACATTTGTGCACAACATTTGAGAGAAATAAGCTTTTTGTGCATATGGAACATTTCTGGGATCTTTTATTTCAGCTCTTGAAACATGGGACCAACACTTTACATGTTGCATTTATATACTTTTTCAATATGTAAGGTTTGGCAAAGCCAAAGAACAGAGAGTGAATAACAGACAAAGAGCATAGAGTGAATTGTCCATTTTCATTTCGAAGGATGAGAATGGTTAATGATGGAAATTATTGGTGATGCGCAATAATGATATGTACTGAAGGTAACATTTTACAAATTGTACTTAACGCCCCTTTCTAGCGGTAGTTTCACTTCCTTATTCCGGTAAATGTTTTGCCTGAAAACAGAAACGGAGGCAGTATTTCCTTTGCAGTACCTCCTTATTACCAAACTATTAGGACATGTTCCCAAGGCCAGTAGTGTGTATCTCATTCCATGTATTACATAATTACTCTTAACATGTATGCTTTCTTTCAATAACATTGCATAATGTGTGCTCTGCTTCAATAACATTTAAATCAAATGTAGGCCTATGCTCTGCTTCAATAACATTCTCTGATTCCCGGTAGTAGTACAGCTGAGCCACTGGTTGATCAAACAGGAGATTACAGCACACACAGCCAACAGGTCTTTTACATAAGCAGCATATATTATACAGTGACAGAAAAAAGTATTTGATCCCCTGCTGATTTTGTACGTTTGCCCACTGACAAAGAAATGATCAGTCTATAATTTTAATGGTAGGTTTATTTGAACAGTGAGAGACAGAATAACAACAAAAAAATCCAGAAAAACGCATGTCAAAAATGTTATAAATTGATTTGCATTTTAATTAGGGAAATAAATATTTGACCCCCTCTCAATCAGAAAGATTTCTGGCTCCCAGGTGTCTTTTATACAGGTAACGAGCTGAGATTAGTGCTCCTAATCTCAGCTTGTTACCTGTATAAAAGACACCTGTCCACAGAAGCAATCAATCAATAAGATTACAAACTCTCCACCATGGCCAAGACCAAAGAGCTCTCCAAGGATGTCAGGGACAAGATTGTAGACCTACACAAGGCTGGAATGGGCTACAAGACCATCGCCAAGCAGCTTGGTGAGAAGGTGACAACAGTTGGTGCGATTATTCGCAAATGGAAGAAACACAAAATAACTGTCAATCTCCCTCGGCCTGGGGCTCCATGCAAGATCTCACCTCGTGGAGTTGCAATGATCATGAGAACGGTTAGGAATCAGCCCAGAACTACACGGGAGGATCTTGTCAATGATCTCAAGGCAACTGGGACCATAGTCAAGAAGAAAACAATTGGTAACACACTACGCCGTGAAGGACTGAAATCCTGCAGCGCCCGCAAGGTCCCCCTGCTCAAGAAAGCACATATACAGGCCCGTCTGAAGTTTGCCAATGAACATCTGAATGATTCAGAGAAGAACTGGGTGAAAGTGTTGTGGTCAGATGAGACCAAAATCAAGCTCTTTGGCATCAACTCAACTCGCCGTGTTTGGAGGAGGAGGAATGCTGCCTATGACCCCAAGAACACCATCCCCACCGTCAAACATGGAGGTGGAAACATTATGCTCTGGGGGTGTTTTTCTGCTAAGGGGACAGGACAACTTCACCGCATCAAAGGGACGATGGACAGGGCCATGTACCGTCCAATCTTGGGTGAGAACCTCCTTCCCTCAGCCATGGCATTGAAAATGGGTCGTGGATGGGTATTCCAGTATGACAATGACCCAAAACACACGGCCAAGACAACAAAGGAGTGTCTCAAGAAGAAGCACATGAAGGTCCTGGAGTGGCCTAGCCAGTCTCCAGACCTTAATCCCATAGAAAATCTGTGGAGGGAGCTGAAGGTTCGAGTTGCCAAACGTCAGCCTCGAAACCTTAATGACTTGGAGAAGATCTGCAAAGAGGAGTGGGACAAAATTCCTCCTGAGATGTGTGCAAACCTGGTGGCCAACTACAAGAAACGTCTGACCTGCCAACAAGGGTTTTGCCACCAAGTACTAAGTCATGTTTTGCAGACGGGTCAAATACTTATTTCCCTTATTAAAATGCAAATCAATTTATAACATTTTTGACATGCGTTTTCAGGATTTTTTTGTTGTTGTTCTGTCTCTCACTGTTCAAATAAACCTACCATTAAAATTATAGACTGATCATGTCTTTGTCAGTGGGCAAACGTACAAAATCAGCAGGGGATCAAATACTTTTTTCCTTCACTGTACATGCTAGTTGGATATAGTCCTTGTTTCTAGCCCCCAAGTAATGTTCATAAGTGTGTGTGTGTGTGTGTGTGCGTGTGCGCGTGTGTGTGTGTGTGTGTGTGTGTGTGTGATCTGTACTGTACTGTACTGTACTGAGGCCTGAGAGGAAGCCCGAGGACTGGGTGCGAAGGCTGCCACATCATACTCTCAAGAGTCTCCTGTTGCTTTTCGATTCTCCCCCCTTCACACCCAAAGTGTTCACTCGTCCGTCCCCCCTCTCAAAGATACAAAAGCATTCAAGAAAGCAGGAAACTATACAGTAACAAGACAGAATCACTAATTAGTCATGCAGAATCACTGATATCATGTGTCCTTGGCTTAACACTTGTCACTTAAAGACATGCTCCGGTACTTTGGCGACTAAGAAAGTATTTTTTAAACCTCCCGCTTTGGGCTGGATGTGTCAATGTGTAGTTCATACATTCATAATCTATGAGCAGAATTACTGTTTCACCTCAATTAGCCACGAAATCCCTAGTTTGAAAGCCACTTTTTTCTTGAAGCTGGGACGTGAATGGGAATTGGGATTTTCCCCCCACGTGGGCCAGCCCACTAGCAATTTGAGTTCTAGCCAATGAGCTTCAGCCCCTTGCATTTGAGTGACAGCTAACAAGAGGTCTGCCCAGCATTATCCAATGAGGTTGCAGGGCGGGCCCAACGGCTCAGTGGACACAGCAGAGAGCGAGAGAGCAATGACGTGGTGCACATATGTGACAGTACGCAATTTTCGGGGACCACTTTTGGCTTGTGAGTGCTACTTTCAGAACTACTGGCTAAAACGTATACAAAAGTACCAGAGAATCTCTTTAACATTTTAATACTTGAAGGAAATTTCCACCCAAAAACGATATTTTTGGTATTTGCTTCATAAGTCCATTGTTGACATAGTCACAAAATATTTTGTATGTCAGCAATCAAGTTTTCAAGATGTATAACTTTACAGAAATACAGCCGGCATTATGCATTTTGCATCATAGTTTTCCTTTAACACTTGTTAACACTTGAGTGGAATTTATTGTTGGACCGGCTTTTGTTTGGCTTCAGTGGTATGAAATATTTCACCCCTATGTCAAATAGAAGCACTTGGCACTTGAGATGTCAAGAGCCCAATTCTGGGGGCCTATTGTGAGAGGGGTGTATTCAACGCCCACCCTTGGCCTGTTGGTAAGAGATTAGCAAGGCATCTATATAGGGTCACAGGTCAAGTGAGCCCTCAAGAGCCCCAAGTGGACCTCTATCAGAATTTGGGGTACCTCCGCTCCCCTCCTTCAGTTTTGTCTCGTGACTCAAAGAGTGGAGTTTTTTGTCTCTGAATGGCGATGCTGATGATGTCATGGGTGAGCGATGGGCTTGACATTAGGAATGTCCACTCCACCCAGTCAAAGGCATTCCTCGCCCACACAACTGATGTTCGCTATACACTATAAACAACAAGTCTTTATCATTCAAACAAAACGTGTAGACCTGTAGGTCCCAAATGGTGTGGCATTGTTACCCAAAGAAAGACTTTCCCATTCATTGAGTTCCACCAATTAGACACAACCGAGGCTTTGGGAAACAATGCCAAACTTCTCCCTCTTATTAAGTAAATGCATATTTTTTGAAGAACGCTGGGACAATGGATGGATTACAATTAATTGTGTATTCATTTTGGGAGAAAATGTCCTTAAAAAGGCCATAACATTAGCTTCTAACCTTAGGGGGAACATTACCTAAGGGTCTGTGATATGCCTGCATGCTTTCACAAAACAATATTTGTTCATTCCTGTCTCGGCTAGGTTGTTCTCACAAGCAGTGTTTCTTTTATATGTAGTCCTTACTGTTCTAAAAGGTGTTCTAGGATAATTTGAGATCAGGGATCATCAACTTGGTAGCCTCAAGGTTAGAGCGTTGGACCTGTAACCGAAAGGTTGCTGGTTTGAATACCGGAGCCGAAAACGAAGAAATTAAAATAATATTCTGTTGCTGTGCCATTGAGCAAGGCACTTAACACTAATTGCTCCTGGGGCGCTGTACAATAGCGACCCTGGCCCTGAACCCACTCCCTGCGGGTGTCTCAGGGGGAGTTGGGATATGCAAAACAACACATTTCCATTACACACTTGTGTGTAACTGAACAAATATATGCACCCAACAAAATATTATTATACTAGATTCAGCCGCGGGCTGATTTTTTCTTGAGCGGATCGTCGGGGGATCGGAATTGCAAATTGACCGCAAGAAGCCCAAACAGATATAATATTTGTTTACATAATCATTTCAAACCTGTCAGAACATATTTCCAAAATTAAAATCACTTGGAGCTGATTTCCTGTTCTTTTTACAGTGTTTTATGTCCAACAATAAAAAATTAAAAAATGCTCAGAAACATTGGGGGGCCATGTAAAACCACCCATGGGCCAAATTCGGGCCGCCAGTTGGGGAACCCTATTTTATATAATATTTTATTGAACTGAAGCACAGACACGTGGCTTTACTTCATAGCTCTCTGACCTTCTTCAGCACACTGTCCAGTGTCTCGGGGCGGCTGATGTCGAAACAGATGAGCACAGCGTCAGCGTCGGGATAGGCTAGCGGCCGCACATTGTTGTAGTAGGACGAGCCTGTGGACAAACGACAACACACAACACGTCATTCCTTTTGAATATCCAAATTGGTCAAATATGAAAAGACACATCATGGAATATAAATCTTTTTAGGTAAGCAAGCTATGCATGTTTAGCTTACACATTGCTACGTGAAATAATGTTGTTTTTGACCACCTAAAAAACAACTTAACTATCATGACTGCTTCAGACATTTGTTATGTAGCGGGAGTGGCTCGCTGCACTTATGAGTAACCTTGCTCAAGACCTGACAACTCCCAGATCTAATGTCAAGGCTTTAGTTTAGAGGACTAACCCAGGTTACAAACCCATATGGTTACAACTGTGTAAGGACTCCTTTTTGATGGAGCGTTCAACAGAATTGACACTCTGTATTTCGTCTGGTGTTTGTCAGGGGGCCCTCTTTGAACTGACCATTGTGACCTGTGTGTGTGTGTGTTTCAAGTTTCAAAGTGTATTCGCCATGTACAACAGGTGTAAAACAGTACAGTGAAATTCATACCTTGAGAGCTCTTTCCCAACAATGCAATGATCATAATAATAATAATAATAATATTATACAGTGTGTTCAGAAAGTATTCATACCCCTTGACTTATTCCACATTTTGATGTGTTACAGCCTGAATTCAAAATGGATTAAATCGATTTTTTTCACACATAACTACACACAATACCCCATAATTAGAAAGCAGTAGAACTATTTTGGGGCACATTTATTGAAAATGAAATACAGAAATATCTCATTCACAAAAGTATTCACACCCCTGAGTCAATAATTTGTAGAAGCACCTTTGGCGGCGATTACAGCTTTAAGTCGTCTTGGGTATGTCTGTATCAGCTTTGCACATCTGGATTTGGGGATTTTCTCCCATTCTTCGTTGCATATTTTCTCAAGCTCTGTTAAATTAGATGGGGAGAGGCGGTGAACAGCAATCTTCAAGTCTTTCCACAAATGTTCTATGGGATTCAAGTCTGGGCTTTGGCTGGGCCACTCAAGGACTTTCACGTTCTTGTTCTGAAGCCATTCCAGCATTGCTTTGGCTGTATGCTTGGGGTCATTGTCCTGTTGGAACGTAAATCTTCACCCCAGTCTAACATCATTTGCACTCTCATCAAGGACTTGCCTGTATTTGGCTCCATTCATTGTTCCCTCTATCCTTACCAGTCTCCCAGTCCCTGCTGCTGAAAAGCATCCTCATTGCATGATTCAGCCACCCCCATGCTTCATGATATGGATGGTGTTAGACGGGTGATGAGCTGTCCCTGGTTTTATGAGCTGTGAGCTGTGCCTCCAGACATAGCGCTAAGCATTCAGGCCAAAGAGTTCAATTTTTTTCTCATCAGACCACAGAATCTTTTGCCTTATGCTCTCAGAGTCTTTCACATGCCTTTTTGCAAACTCCATCGTGCTGTCATGTACCTTTTTCTCAGGAGTGGCTTCTGTCTGGCCACTCTCCCATAAAGCCCAGATTGGTGAAGTGCTGTAGAGACTGTTGTCCTTCTGGCAGGTTCTCCCTTCTCAGCCAAGGAACTCTGTAGTTCTGTCAGAGTGTTCATTGGGTTCTTGGTCACCTCCCTGACCAAGGTCCTTCTTGCCCGGTTGCTCAGTTTGGTCGGACGGCCAGCTCTAGGCAGAGTCTGGGTAGTTCCATATTTTTTAAATTTCCCAATGATGGAGACCACTGTCCTCTTGGAAACTTTCAACACTCTAGAAATTGTTTTATAACCTTCCCCATATATATGCTTCATCACAATTATATCTCTGAGATCTACGGACAGTTCCTTGGACTTCATGGTATAGTTTCTGCTCTGACATGCACTGTCAACTGTGGGACCTTATATTGACAGGTGTGTTTCTTTTTAAATCATGTCCAAACAATTTAATTGGCCACAGGTGGACTCCAATCAAGTTGTAGCGATGTCTCAAGAATGATCAAAATACCTTTTGGAGTGTCAATTTGGAGTGTCATAGCAAAGGGGTGTAAATACTTATGTAAATGAGATATTTATTTATTTAATTTTCAATACAGTTGCAAAAAAATCTAAAAACATATTTTCACTATGGCATATTGTGTGTAGATTGGTGAGATTTCTTTTGTTTTGAAAATGAAATACAAAAATATCTAATTTACATAAGTATTCACACCCCTGAGCCAATACATGTTAGAATCACCTTTGGCAGTGATTACAGCTGTAAATCTTTCTGGGTAAGCTTTGCACACCTGGATTGTACAATATATGAAAGATGAATTTGTCTCTCAGTGTCTGTTGGAAAGCAGACTGAACCAGGTTTTCCTCTAGGATTTTGCCTGTCCTTAGCTCCATTCCGTTTATTTTTATCCTAAAAAACTCCCTAGCCCATGCTTGAAAATATGAAGAGTGGTACTCAGTGATGTGTTGGATTTGCCCAATACATAAAGCTTTGTATTCAGGACATAAAGTAAATTTCTTTGCCACATTTTTTGCAGTTTTACTTTAGTGCCTTACTGCAAACTGGATGAATGTTTTGGAATATTTTTTATTCTCTACAGGCTTCCTTCTTTTTACTCTGCCATTTAGGTTAGTATTGTGGAGTAACTACAATGTTGTTGATCCATCCTCAGTTTTCTCATATCACAGCCATTAAACTAACTGTTTTAAAGTCACCATTGGCCTCATGGTGAAATCCCTGAGCGGTTTCCTTCCTCTCAGGCAACTGAGTTAGGAAAGACGCCTGTATCTTTGTAGTGACTGGGTATATTGATATACACTTCATTCCAAAATCATGGGCATTAATATGGAGTTGGTCCCCCCTTTGCTGCTATAACATCCTCCACTCTTCTGGGAAGGCTTTCCACTAGATGTTGGAACATTGCTGCGGGGACTTGCAGTTGGTGCGATTATTTGCAAATGGAAGAAACACAAAATAACTGTAAATCTCCCTCGGCCTGGGGCTCCATGCAAGATCTCACCCCGTGGAGTTGCAATGATCATGAGAACGGTGAGGAATCAGCCCAGAACTACACAGGAGGATATTGTCAATGATCTCAAGGCAGCTGGGACCATAGTCACCAAGAAAACAATTGGTAACACACTATGCCGTGAAGGACTGAAATCCTGCAGTGCCCGCAAGGTCCCCCTGCTCAAGAAAGCACATATACAGGCGCGTCAAAAGTTTGCCAATGAACATCTGAATGATTCAGAGGAGAACTGGGTGAAAGTGTTGTGGTCAGATGAGACCAAAATGGAGCTCTTTGGCATCAACTCAACTCGCCGTGTTTGGAGGAGGAGGAATGCTGCCTATGACCCCAAGAACACCATCCCCACCGTCAAACATGGAGGTGGAAACATTTTGCTTTGGGGGTGTTTTTCTGCTAAGGGGACAGGACAACTTCACCGCATCAAAGGGACGATGGACGGGGCCATGTACCGTCAAATCTTGGGTGTGAACCTCCTTCCCTCAGCCAGGGCATTGAAAATGGGTCGTGGATGGATATTCCAGCATGACAATGACCCAAAACATACAGCCAAGGCAACAAAGGAGTGGCTCAAGAAGAAGCACATTAAGGTCCTGGAGTGGCCTAGCCAGTCTCCAGACCTTAATCCCATAGAACATCTGTGGAGGGAGCTGAAGGTTCGAGTTGCCAAACGTCAGCCTCGAAACCTTAATGACTTGGAGAAGATCTGCAAAGAGGAGTGGAACAAAATCCCTCCTGAGATGTGTGCAAACCTGGTGGCCAACTACAAGCAATGTCTGACCTCTGTGATTGCCAACATGGGTTTTGCCACTAAGTACTAAGTCATGTTTTGCAGAGGGGTCAAATACTTATCATTACAATGCAAATCAATTTATAACATTTTTGACATGCGTTTTTCTGGATTTTTTTGTTGTTATTCTGTCTCTCACTGTTAAAATAAACCTACCATTAAAATTATAGACTGATCATGTCTTTGTCAGTGGGCAAACGTACAAAATCAGCAGGGGATCAAATACTTTTTTCCCTCACTGTATTTAATCCATTTTGAACTCAGGCTGTAACACAACAAAATGTGGAATAAGTGTGGATAGTCTGTGGGAGAGGGAGAGCAGTAGTTGTTAGCCATTTAACAGTCTTATGGCCAGGGGATAGAAGCTGTTTAGGAGTCTGTTTGTCTGATCCTTGATGCACCGGTATCGTACACTGAGGAACTTGAAACTCTTGACCCACTCCACTGAGGCTCTGTGGATATGAATGGGAGTGTGCACCCCCTGTGTTTCCTGTAGTCCACGATCAGCTCCTTGGTCTTGCTGACGTTGAGGGAGAGGTTGTTGTCCTGGCAACACACTGCCAGTTCTCTGACCTCCTCTCTGTAGGCTGTCTCATCGCTGTTGGTGATCAGGCCTACCACCGTCGTATCGTCAGCAAACTTGATGATAAAGTTGGAGTCGTGTGTGGCCACACAGTCATGGGTAAACTGGGAGTACAGTAGGGGGCTAAGCACACACCCCTGGGGGGGCCCCCGCCTTGAGGGTCAGCGTGGCGGAGGTGTTGTTGCCTACTCACACCACCTGGGGTCAGCCCGTCAGGAAGTCCAGGATCCAGTTGCAGAGTGAGGTGTTCAGACCCAGAGTCCTGAGCTTGGTGACAAGCTTGGAGGGCACTATGGTGTTGAACGCTGAGCTGTAGTCGATTAACAGCATTCTGTGTGTGTGTGACCTGTATGTTAGCGAGTTGTATGTGGGGGTACTAGGGGCCACATTCTTGTGCTGAACTGAATGTGTGGCTTACAATCCCCCCTCCACTGCCCCTATTGTCACCCATACTGTGTCCTTTGTCACCACTGCACAAGGCTTTGGGCACTACAACAAAAACTGTCATGGAGAGAATGTGCAGAGACATGGTTGATGTTTGCTATAGCACACACACACACACACACACACACACACACACACACACACACACACAGGTGCTATGACAAGTTTTATATCTTTATACTTTTTTATACTCCATGTTTTGTCCTGTGCATATTTACATACTCACACACACACACACACACAGAAACACTCAAACATGTAACTGTAGAGTACACTATGTTCTGTGCAAATATTTGTCACATTCAAACATTGATGTTTTGTTATTACAACTTTCTCACTGTCTATCAGAGTATGCGCCTGTGTCTGCCCCAGTGCCGATGTTTCATAGCGAGTGAGTCATGCTCAAGGCAGATCGCGGGAGACAATGCTTGCAAATGGATTTAGAATTTGTGAATATTGATAAGTGGCAGTTGGGACATCGAGTGTGCATCGTCTCAATGCTCATTTTGGTTAAAACACTTGCAGACTTGAGTGATCACTATCGAACACAACAGCAAGTGGCCACTCGATAAAGAGTTTGAGATTCAACCTATGACTGCTGTATATTTTTCTTATAGTTTTAACAGAAAACAGATTTAAAAAATGTCACATCCCGTGTGTGTGTGTGTGTGTGTGTGTGTGTGTGCACGCACGCTTCCGCTTCCGTGCTTGTGTGCCTGTGTGGGTGCCAATGCCCAGGTGTGTGTGTGCTCGATACGTGTGACAGTGTGTGTACGGACAGAAAGGTCAAACTAAAGGCCGTACCCTTTCTCTCCTCTTGTCTCTCTCTCTGACTAACTCCTGCTCCTGGGTTTCAGAATGAGAAAGCAGTCTGGAGAGGAAAAGATGAGGAATGTCGGAGGGTGGGGTGGAAACAGAGAAAGGAAGGAGAGGGGCGAGGAAAGCGAAATAGAGGGCGGAGTGAGAGGGAAACAGCCCCCCCCCGCCAAGCACTGAGCCGCTACAACTCTCCTCCCTCTTTGCACTCCTTCCTCCCTCCTTTTTTTCAACACTCTCCCTAAATCAGCTCTCTTCAGGACCATTCAGTGCCAGTAGGGGATAAGCCTGAGTGTTCCTAACACACTGGGGCTCTCCCATAAGGCTCTTATTAGACACACAGCAGAGGCCTGGGCCCCTATTGGCCCCTTACCGTCCCCATAAACCCCCCTTGTCCCAGTCCCCACAAACCACAACCCCATGCACCATCCTCCCTCACCAGCTGCATCACAGATTCTCACTGTACCACCTTGCCTGGCACAGATGACAACACTAGGCTACAACAAAACTAAAGTAAACTTCTCTATAGCATAGTTTCGTTGTTGTTTTCAACAGTTTTATCTCAACTACACTGTAAAAAAAAAAAAAGATGATGATTAAATGTATAATTGCTGCTGGATTGTGAGTTTGCTCTACATTTGGGCATATAGCTGAACCAACATACATTGAAGTTGAATTGTATGTTTACTCAACTTTGAATTTTAGGTTGAGTGAATATATAATTCAACTTGAGAATTTATTTGACCTTATTTGCATATTTCCCAGTGTGCCTTGCATTTCCAGTGAATTGTAGTTACCATCCATTACTGTATTTGTTAGCGACAGAGACATGGCTGTTGTATTAAATGGCTTTCAGTCCTGTAGCTTTCACCAAGTGAGTGTCTAAGTCAGGGCTGCCAAACCCTCTTCCTGGAGATCTACCGTCCTGTGGGTTTTCAGTCCAACCCTAATTTAACACACCTGGTTCTACTTATTAACTGCTCAACAAGACCTTAAACAGATATGCTAAACTAGGGTTGGACTGAAAACCTACAGGACAGTAGATCTCCAGGAAGAGGGTTGGGCAGCCCTGGTCTAAGTGAATATTCTATCTTTAAAACTAAACTCTTTTTGACAATACATGACATATATCATAAGGTCTTTCTTTGAGGGTTACACCCTAACACAGTGGTCTGAAACCCCTGGTTAACAGGCTACATGTACGGCCCAGTACATCACTGGGGCCAAGCTTCCTGCCATCCAGGACCTCTATACCAGGCGGTGTCAGAGGAAGGCCCTCAAAATTGTCAAAGACTCCAGCCACCCTAGTCATAGACTGTTCTCTCTGCTACCGCACGGCAAGCGGTACCGGAGTGCCAAGTCTAGGTCCAAAAGACTTCTCAACAGCTTCTACCCCCAAGCCATAAGACTCCTGAACAGCTAATCATGGCTACCCGGACTATTTGCACTGCCCCCCCCACCCCATCCTTTTACGCTGCTGCTACTCTGTTAATTATTTATGCATAGTCACTTTAACTCTACTCACATGTACATATTACTTCAACTACCTCAACTAGCCGGTGCCCCCGCACATTGACTCTGCACCGGTACCCCCCTGTATATATACAGTGGGGGAAAAAAGTATTTAGTCAGCCACCAATTGTGCAAGTTCTCCCACTTAAAAAGATGAGAGAGGCCTGTAATTTTCATCATAAAAAAATAATAATCCAGAAAATCACATTGTAGGATTTTTTATGAATTTATTTGCAAATTATGGTGGAAAACAAGTATTTGGTCAATAACAAAAGTTTCTCAATACTTTGTTATATACCCTTTGTTGGCAATGATACAGGTCAAATGTTTTCTGTAAGTCTTCACAAGGTTTTCACACACTGTTGCTGGTATTTTGGCCCATTCCTCCATGCAGATCTCCTCTAGAGCAGTGATGGGGCTGTCGCTGGGCAACACGGACTTTCAACTCCCTCCAAAGATGTTCTATGGGGTTGAGATCTGGAGACTGGCTAGGCCACTCCAGGACCTTGAAATGCTTCTTACGAAGCCACTCCTTCGTTGCCCGGGCGGTGTGTTTGGGATCATTGTCATGCTGAAAGACCCAGCCATGTTTCATCTTCAATGCCCTTACTGATGGAAGGAGGTTTTCACTCAAAATCTCACGATACATGGCCCCATTCATTCTTTCCTTTACACGGATCAGTCGTCCTGGTCCCTTTGCAGAAAAACAGCCCCAAAGCATGATGTTTCCACCCCCATGCTTCACAGTAGGTATGGTGTTCTTTGGATGCAACTCAGCATTCTTTGTCCTCCAAACACGACGAGTTGAGTTTTTACCAAAAAGTTCTATTGTGGTTTCATCTGACCATATGACATTCTCCCAATCCTCTTCTGGATCATCCAAATGCACTCTAGCAAACTTCAGATGGGCCTGGACATGTACTGACTTAAGCAGGGGGACACGTCTTGCACTGCAGGATTTGAGTCCCTGGCGGCGTAGTGTGTTACTGGTGGTAGGCTTTGTTACTTTGGTCCCAGCTCTCTGCAGGTCATTCACTAGGTCCCCCCGTGTGGTTCTGGGATTTTTGCTCACCGTTCTTGTGATCATTTTGACCCCACGGGGTGAGATCTTGCATGGAGCCCCAGATCGAGGGAGATTATCAGTGGTCTTGTATGTCTTCCATTTCCTAATAATTGCTCCCACAGTTGATTTCTTCAAACCAAGCTGCTTACCTATTGCAGATTCAGTCTTCCCAGCCTGGTGCAGGTCTACAATTTTGTTTCTGGTGTCCTTTGACAGCTCTTTGGTCTTGGCCATAGTGGAGTTTGGAGTGTGACTGTTTGAGGTTGTGGACATGTGTCTTTTATACTAATAACAAGTTCAAACAGGTGCCATTAATACAGGTAACGAGTGGAGGACAGAGGAGCCTCTTAAAGAAGAAGTTACAGGTCTGTGAGAGCCAGAAATCTTGCTTGTTTGTAGGTGACCAAATACTTATTTTCCACCATAATTTGCAAATAAATTCATTAAAAATCCTACAATGTGATTTTCTGGATTTTTTTTCCTCAATTTGTCTGTCATAGTTGACGTGTACATATGATGAAAATGACAGGCCTCTCTCATCTTTTTAAGTGGGAGAACTTGCACAATTGGTGGCTGACTAAATACTTTTTCCCCCCACTGTAGCCTCCCTACTGTTATTTTATTTTACTTCTGCTCTTTTTTTCTCAACACTTTTTTTGTTGTTGTTTTATTTGTACTTTTTTGTTAAAAATAAATGCACTGTTGGTTAAGGGCTGTAAGTAAGCATTTCACTGTAATGTCTGCACCTGTTGTATTCGGCGCATGTGGCCAATACAATTTTATTTTATTTTATTTTCTTTTTTTATACATCAAGCCTGCAAGTCACATTATGCTGGCTTGCAAAGGCTGCATTTAGACAGGCAGCCCAATTCTTTTTTTTTCCACTAATTGGTCTTTTGACCAATCACATCAGATCTTTTCATATCAAATATTTTTCAGAGCTGATCTGATTGGTCAAAAGACCAATTACTGGAAGAAAATATCAGAATTGGGCTGCCTGTGTAAACGCAGCCATAGTGATGTGTAATTTCTATTGGAATCCAGCCAGAGTAAGGATATCCAACAATTTGAACTTTTAATCAACCGCAACCTGCATTGAGAATGTCTGCCTGGGTAGGTAAGATTGATTATTCAGACTACCTAGATCATATAAACTGGAAAAGTTTAATTAGTTTAGAAAAATGTATGTTATTTATGTTTGTGTAGCATAAGATTAATCAACCAATCAATGTACATACAAAAACACAGGTACCTGCAATAGAGCATGCTGGGAAATATGATAATGATGGGTGTGGTTTTGAGCAAACATGAGTGTGTAATTTTACTCAACAAGCTTAATTCAGCTAACTTCGAGCAGACTTTGCTGAGTAAATAAACACATTAGCTTAAATTCTTGTCCTTTTGAAGTCCACTCAACTTACAGAATAAGGTTGATTAAACAATTGGTTAAATTTGCTTATTTTTTTGTGTTACTACTCTTAACTGTTTTTTACTGCTCTTAACGGCTCAAAACTGTTGTAGTATACTAGTGATTCATCTCAAAAGGCACCCTATGGGCCCTGGTCAAAAGTAGTGCCCTTTATAGGGAATAGGGTGCCATTTGGGATGCACCCTAGGTCCCTATAATGATTAATGGTATTTTAATGTTACTGGCACCTGAGAAAACAAGACTGTTTGTTTGTTTTTGGCTCTGGATGTGAAGATGATGGATATCAAGATTTGTTGCTCAAGAAAGACAATGGTACACTTTGTGCTTTTCAGTAGAGACCTAACGTCATGTAAATTAAATCTAACTTTCGGGAAGCGGAAGGAAAAACAATAGTATGTACTGAGTGGGTTCTTTCTTTAATATCGTCCCAAACATTGTGCCACTGTGATACGCACAGTTCAAACATCAATGAAAAATGCATGGTGTGAAGTCAACAAAAGTTATAGTCAACCAGCCCCCAAAACCCATCATTTCTGTTTGTGTTTCAGACAAAAGGAAGAGAAAAAGAGAGAGAGAAAAAGAGAAAGCAAGAGAATTGAGTCTGTGGAAAGTGGAAACCTTTCTGTCTACCTGTTGCCATGTAAAACTATCTCGGGAATTGTGCTGAACACATTCAGATGCAACGTTGAGCCACACACTAAAAGTATAAATAATTTATTTGCAGGGCTGCTTGGCAAGCAGTTTCTCCAGCAACCCAAGTTTAGAAACCCCTATACACAAAGTACTATCTCAGGTAGTCATCCCTAATTTGCGCAGATGCCGTTCTCTTCAAATGTCCCTGGCACCAGAAGCCATGACCATTGTTTTCCACAGGAATGTTTCTAATTGGTCACACATGATGGCAGTGACAGACATTAGGGCTCTGCGACAGCCCCCAGCCAGCTGAGAGACAAAAGAAATAGACAGAGGCCTGGGGAGTGTGGAAAACTCTCTTTCTGAATTCCAAAAAGACCCCTAGCCCTTACTCCTTATAGGCACATGTACTGTAGATCTGAAAAAACATGATTGGGTAACCAAACATCTCCTTGCCTTCTGATGATGCTGGCTGGTAACTTTCACCATTGCTTACATTGTTTCAAAACATTAGGAACACCTGCTCTTTCCATGACATAGACTGACCAGGTAAATCCAGGTGAAAGCTACAGTATGATCCCTTATTGATGTCACTTGTTAAATTCACTTCAATCAGTGTAGATGAAGGGGAGGAGACAGGTTAAAGAAGGATCTTTAATCCTTGAGATAATTGAGACATGGATTCTGTATGTGTGCCATTCAGATGGTGAATGGGCAAGACAAAATATTGAAGTGCCTTTGAACGGGGTATGGTAGTTAGGTGCCAGGCACACCGGTTTGAGTGTCTCAAGAACTGCAACGCTGCTGGGTTCTTCACACTCAACAGTTTCCCGTGCGTATCAAGAACGGTCCATCACCCAAAGGACATCCAGCCAACTTGACACAACTGTGGGAAGCATTGGAGTAAACATGGGCCAGCATCCCTGTGGAACACTTGACAGTCAACTGACAAAAAAAGTGGGTGCAACTCAATATTAGGAAGGTGTTCCTAATGTTTTGTACACTCAGTGTATGTGTTTATACAGTATATGGCTCCGCTTACACCTATCAAATCCCCTCAGATCTACAGCAGTATCTAAGGGGTAGGGGCTAAGGTTATTTATTGAATGGTCAGGTGGAGCCTGGTTCCTCTCTAGGTTTCTTCCTAGGTCTCTGCCTTTCTAGGGAGTTTTTCCTAGCCACCGTGCTTCTACATCTGCATTGCTTGCTGTTTGGGTTTTAGGCTGAGTTTCTGTATAGCACTTTGTGACATCTACTGATGTAAAAAGGGCTTTATAAATCAAATTTGATAGATTGTTGATTGGAGCAGGGTTTTGGGGGGAAGATAGATGGAAAATACTCCACTGAACAATATCTGTTTAATCAAATCAAATGTTATTTATTTATTATTTTATTTTTGGTCATTTAGCAGACGCTCTTATCCAGAGCGACTTACAGGAGCAATTAGGGTTAAGTGCCTTGCTCAAGGGCACATCGACAGATTTTTCACCTAGTCGGCCTGGGGATTAGAACCAGCGACCTTTCGGTTACTGGCACAACGCTCTTACCCACTAAGCTACCTGCCGCCCACATGCACGGAATACAACAGGTGTAGACTGTACAGTGAAATGCTTACTGTAGCTCAGCTGGTAGAGCACGGCGCTTGTAACGCCAAGGTAGTGGGTCCATACACAAAAATGTATGCACGCATGACTGTAAGTCGCTTTGGATAAAAGCGTCTGCTAAATGGCATATTTTTATTATTATTATTATTATTATTAAGCCCTTAACCAACAACGCAGTTTTAAGAAAAATAAGTGTTAAGTAAAAAATAGATAAGTTAAAAATTCAAAATAATTAAAGAGCAGCAATAAAATAACAGTAGCGAGGCTATATACAGGGGGTACTGGTACAGAGTCAATGTGCGGGGGCACAGGTTAGTCAAGGTTGATTCTGTAGAAAATAATTGACGTGAGAAACAGCAGAACCGTATAAAGCTGTGTTGTCCACCATTCAATAGATTGAGACAGAGACTGAAAAGGTCATTTCTTATCGTTATCGACATTACAACTGCCAATATTACCGAAACGAGTGGTAAAAATTTTGTGAGAAAACCACTGAAAAACAATTGAAGCCGTAAACTGAAAGATTTCTATAAGATGTCGAGTAGGCAATGATCTGCCAGGTTTGCACTTTTATGGGTCCTCTGAAGCACAGGAGATTAGTGGCACCTTAATTGGGGAGCATGGGCTCATGGTAAAGGCTGGAGTAAAATTTGTGGAATGGTATCAAACACATGGTTTCCATGTGTTTAAGCTGTGCTCCCCTCAGCAGCCTCCTGTGCTCTGAAGGAACCATGTCTCAGACAGAGCCAATTAAAGAGTTTCACCCTGACTTTTCCCAGGATGCACTATTTTTCAAAAAAAATAAGACTTGCAGTGCTGAATAATAACTTGACGAAATTCCATTATACCATTATGTAATTAGAAAAATGCCTCCTCCCCAGTTAAAGTCAGAGAACATTTACAAGATAGCCAAAACAAAATGGCCACATTAGCCTCTGAACAATAGCAAGACGGCAAAGAATCAGCCTAAAATAACAGCTACCAGCCTCGTTAAATCTGAGTTTGCTTCTTATTCACCACTGTGGACTCCTAGAGAAAATGATATTTATCTTTCTCCGTTTATGCGCTTTTGATTCGTTTTATTACACACAGCAATGTTTTTATTATTGCTGAGAGCTGTAGAAATTTCAGGTTGGGTTGGTGGTATCGTAGCAACCTGAAAACGAGAAAATTTGTGTTTTTGTGTCATTGTGAATAGATGGGCACGAATGTTGGACAGGCTGGGTGGAGGAGGGCGTTTCTGGTGTTCCATAAGTTTATGTGGAAACTCAACGGACAGGAGAGGGAAATGGTTCTGTAGTTCAAGTGTTGATATGTTTTCATTGAAGGCCAGGTCCTTATAAGTGATAGTATACATGGCTCTACTTTCTTCCACATGAGCACAGTGTTGTTTCCAGGTCGCTTCCAGTTCCATAGAGGAGTGTTAAGAGTGAGAAAGGTGGAGGGAGTGTATTCATGGGAACACAGTCTTGAAACATTACCGTAGCACACACACACACAGTCTGATCGGAAACCCAATCTCCAGTCGCTAGATGGCATGACCTGATCCATGTTCCTCAACAGAGCAGAAGCTAATGTTTATTGATCCCTGTGCTTTCTGACCCTCTCAGGGACCTGTAGTACCGGGACCACTTGGGAAAAAGCCTGCTGTTGAGGAGCATCATGGAGAAAATGCAGTCCATCTGTCTATGGCCCATCGGTCTCATTATTACCTCCCTTTCAAAGTCAAACAGCTATTCACACAGAAATGCATAGCTAGCTACAGTATGGCCACACTTACATTACAACACCATAATTGCAGGGAAGAATCAATCCGATGACCTTGTATCAGCTAGTACGCAATTACATAGCACTTATCTACGGCATCCATATCATGAATTCGTCATTTGTCAGGACTTGCTCAGATATATGTTTTTTTTTTATTATTGTACAACAGTAAGCACTTCGTAACTGATTGTGCTAACTAGCTAGCCTGTTGCAGGGTTCCATACATACAGGTAGATTATATAGAGTTTGACGCAACAACACATGGGAGAGTGCAACGTAGCGGAAACTGCCAAGCCATGCTGTGACTCCACATGGGGTTGCCAAGCATTTTGATGTCTGATTCGAACAAGGGGTTTCTTTCTTCTTCTGTTTGCCTGCTTGTTTTTTTCCTCAAAATGTTGGCAGGCACTGTACTCCACATTTGCAGCATGTGTTGTTCCGGTGTCGTCTTGTTTAATCCCGTCTAGCCCTATATTTAGTGTTTGTTTGTTTGGTCTCACATTTGGTGCTTTGTCTTCCTTGTAAGGCTTGGTAGAATTGAGAGTGATTCTATTATTTTTAGAGCAGAGCTCCTATAAGCTGCATGCTGGTACAGAATACCGTATCCATCAGCAAAAAGAGGATGCAACAATACATTTTTTGGGACATGCTGCATTGATGTAGCCTACACATTGTGCGGGTAGGACAATTCTTACACTGAGGCATATGAAAAATGAGTCATATTTATGTATTCAACTTGCCGTGTGAATATTTGGCAGTGTCCAACTGGTATTTCCTGTACATGTTTTAACCAGCTGATTCGTTTCATGGTAGTAACTTGCCCAAGGCTGTTCAAACCTAGGAGCTAACTAACAGAATGCAAATATTTGGGAAGAGATTTTTGCCGTAACGATTCCATGGCATAGTGTTTATGAACTGATACGCAAAACGACACCGGATTCAAAATTTAGGATTTTTCAATTTAAATTATTATACAAAATTCTTGCTACCAATAGAATGTTATTTATATGGGGGATACAATCTTCCCAGCTTTGCTGCGAAGAGACAGAATCATTAGATCATTTGTTTTGGTACTGTCCATTTGTAGCTTGTTTTTGGTCACAGGTCCAGGAATGGCTGAAGGATTGCAATATTTACCTGGAGCTAACCCTGCAGATGGCACTACTGGGTGATCTGAAAAGTCATACTCAATCGATCAATAATATATTAATACTTTTAGCAAAAATGTTTATTTTCAATTTACAATCTGTAGAAACAATGAGAATAGAATGGTTCAGAACTTTTGTGAAACATAACAGTACAGTTGAAAAATAGATGGTAAATAGAAATCCAATATGGATGGTGTTAAGAGATAGATAGGAGGTGTTGAATGGAGCTGAAGGATGGGACTAATAACAACTAAAAACAACTAATAACAACAAGATAACTAATGTAAAGCATACTGTGTCCATAATAAGTATATAGGTTATAGGTTGAGAGCTTTTGTGAAAAAGCATAGTTAGAAAGATATGGCATATAGAAGCAAACTGGATGGACATCATGAAAATGATCGGAGAGGTTGAGGGTAGAGGAAGTTCAGGAGTGAAAACAAACAAAATTGAATTAGTCAAATTGACTGTGTCCATAAAATGTATATAGTATAAGCTGGAAGTAGAGGCCTAAGTGTTGTTGTTCACTAGTTTACTCCAATTAGGGGAGGGGTGGTGGGGTTGGAAAGTAATAAAGGGAAATATATATTTTTTGTGAATGTATATGTATGTATGTGTATATGTATGTATATGTGTATTTACACTACCGTTCAAAAGTTTGGGGTCACATAGAAATTCTTGTTTTTGAAAGAAAAGCAATTTTATTGTCCATTAAAATAACATCAAATTGATCAGAAATACAGTGTGGACATTGTTAATGTTGTAAATGGCTATTGTAGCTGGAAACGGCTGATCTTTAATATAATATAATATCTACATAGGCGTACAGAGGCCCATTATCAGCAACCATCAGTCCTGTGTTCCAATGGCACGTTGTGTTTGCTAATCCAAGTTTATCATTTTAAAAGGCTAATTGATCATTAGAAAACCCTTTTGCAATTATGTTAGCACAGCTGAAAACTGTTGTGCTGATTAAAGAAGCAATAAAACTGGCCTTCTTGAGACTAGTTGAGTATCTGGTGCATCAGCAATTGTGGGTTTGATTACAGGATCAAAATGGCCAGAAACAAATAACTTTCTTTTGAAACTCGTCAGTCTATTCTTGTTCTGAGAAATGAAGGCTATTCCATGCGAGAAATTGCCAAGAAACTGAAGATCTCGTACAACGCTGTGTATTACTCCCTTCACAGAACTCCGCAAACTGGCTCTAACCAGAATAGAAAGAGGAATGGGAGGCCCCGGTGCACAACTGAGCAAGAGGACAAATACATTAGAGTGTCTAGTTTGAGAAACAGACGCCTCACAGGTCCTCAACTGGCAGCTTCATTAAATAGTACCCGCAAAACCCCAGTCTCAACGTCAACAGTGAAGAGGCGACTCCGGGATGCTGACCTTCTAGGCAGAGTTGCAAAGAAAAAGCCATATCTCAGACTGCCCATTTGAATCTTTTCTTTTTATTGGCCAGTCTGAGATATGGCTTTTCTTTGCAGCATCCCGGAGTCGCCTCTTCACTGTTGACGTTGAGACAAGGAAATGTCTTTGTGACCCCAAACTTTTGAACGGTAATGTATAACACAAGTGAGGGAAAAAAGTATTTGATATCCTGCTGATTTTGTACGTTTGCCCACTGACAAAGAAATGATCAGTCTATAATTTTAATGGTAGGTTTATTTGAACAGTGAGAGACAGAATAACAACAGAAAAATCCAGAAAAACGCATGTCAAAAATGTTAAATAGATTTGCATTTTAATGAAGTAAATAAGTATTTGACCCCCTCTCAATCAGAAAGATTTCTGGCTCCCAGGTGTCTTTTAGACAGGTAACGAGCTGAGATTAGGAGCACACTCTTAAAGGGAGTGCTCCTAATCTCAGCTTGTTACCTGTATAAAAGACACCTGTCCACAGAAGCAATCAATCAATCAGATTCCAAACTCTCCACCATGGCCAAGACCAAAGAGCTCTCCAAGGATGTCAGGGATAAGATTGTAGACCTACACAAGGCTGGAATGGACTACAAGACCATCGCCAAGCAGCTTGGTGAGAAGGTGACAACAGTTGGTGCGATTATTCGCAAATGGAAGAAACACAAAATAACTGTCAATCTCCCTCGGCCTGGGGCTCCATGCAAGATCTCACCTTGTGGAGTTGCAATGATCATGAGAACGGTGAGGAATCAGCCCAGAATTACACGGGAGGATCTTGTCAATTATCTTACGGCAGCTGGGACCATAGTCACCAAGAAAACAATTGGTAACACACTACGCCGTGAAGGACTGAAATCCTGCAGCGCCCGCAAGGTCCCCCTGCTCAAGAAAGCACATATACAGTCCCCTCTGAAGTTTGCAAATGAACATCTGAATGATTCAGAGGAGAACTGGGTAAAAGTGTTGTGGTCAGATGAGACCAAAATTGAGCTCTTTGGCATCAACTCAACTCGCCGTGTTTGAAGGAGGAGGAATGCTGCCTATGACCCCAAGAACACCATCCCCACCGTCAAACATATAGGTGGAAACATTATGGGGGTGTTTTTCTGCTAAGGGGACAGGACAACTTCCCCGAATCAAAGGGACGATGGACCGTCAAATCTTGGGTGAGAACCTCCTTCCCTCAGCCAGGGCATTGAAAATGGGTCGTGGATGGGTATTCCAGCATGACAATGACCCAAAACACACGGCCAAGGCAACAAAGGAGTGGCTCAAGAAGAAGCACATTAAGGTCCTGGAGTGGCCTAGCCAGTCTCCAGACCTTAATCCCATAGAAAATATGTGGAGGGAGCTGAAGGTTCGAGTTGCCAAACATCAGCCTCGAAACCTTAATAACTTGGAGAAGGTCTGCAAAGAGGAGTGGGACAAAATCCCTCCTGAGATGTGTGCAAACCTGCTGGCCAACTACAAGAAACGTCTGACCTCTGTGATTGCCAACAAGGGTTTTGCCACCAAGTACTAAGTCATGTTTTGCAGAGGGGTCAAATACTTATTTCCCTCATTTAAAATGCAAATCAATTGATAACATTTTTGACATGCGTTTTTCTTGATTTTTTTGTTGTTATTCTGTCTCTCACTGTTCAAATAAACCTACCATTAAAATTATAGACTGATCATGTCTTTGTCAGTGGGCAAAAATCAGCAGGGGATCAAATACTTTTTTCCCTCACTGTATATATTTGCGAGAAAAAAAACATATGGGGGATTGGAAGTGATGCAGACAATTACATTGATGGAAGTTACAATCTATTTGCAATATTAAAGCTGATCTACCCCCTAATTTATTTATTTTTTTAAATAAAAAAATAACTAACAGGTGAGGTAGGAGGTCAGGTGTAGGCCTGTGGCCCAAGGCATAACACCTGTTTACCATACAGACAGTTGAACGCAGGGATAAACAGTACACACTGTACTGAACTCCTCATAATCCCATGAGATTGACATCCATAAAACAGTAGTGTATGTATTATCATACCACTTTATAATCTGTAATATTCACTCTTACAGTGCCAGAGTTTGGCCTAGTGGTCAACACAGCAGACTCCGGACCACGCATAATGGTAATCCCCAACGACATGGGATTAAATCCCCGGTCCACCACTTTATTAACTGTTCATCCTCTCCATCTGTCTCCCACTCTAATTTCAAACTGTCTTAATAAAGTAAAGGAAAAAAATCATAATAACATATTCACGCTGAGGTATGGTATCAATACTGATAGAATTTTATCACATCACACCTTCACTAAAGGGAGGTACAGTGGGGGAAAAAAGTATTTAGTCAGCCACCAATTGTGCAAGTTCTCCCACTTAAAAAGATGAGGGGCCTGTAATTTTCATCATAGGTACACGTCAACTATGACAGACAAAATGAGGAAAATAAATCCAGAAAATCACATTGTAGGATTTTTTATGAATTTATTTGCAAATTATGGTGGAAAATAAGTATTTGGTCAATAACAAAAGTTTCTCAATACTTTCAAATCAAATCAAATTGTATTGGTCACATGCGCCGAATACAACAGGTGCAGACATTACAGTGAAATGCTTACTTACAGCCCTTAACCAACAGTGCATTTATTTAATAAAACAACAACAAAAAAAGTGTTTAGAAAAAAAGAGCAGAAGTAAAATAAAATAACAGTAGGGAGGCTATATATACAGGGGGGTACTGGTGCAGAGTCAATGTGCGGGGGCACCGGCTAGTTGAGATAGTTGAAGTAATATGTACATGTGGGTAGAGTTAAAGTGACTATGCATAAATAATTAACAGAGTAGCAGCAGCGTAAAAAGGATGGGGTGGGGGGGGACAGTGCAAATAGTCCGGGTAGCCATGATTAGCTGTTCAGGAGTCTTATGGCTTGGGGATAGAAGCTGTTGAGAAGTCTTTTGGACCTAGACTTGGCACTCCGGTACCGCTTGCCGTGCGGTAGCAGGGAGAACAGTCTATGACTAGGGTGGCTGGAGTCTTTGACAATTTTGAGGGACTTCCTCTGACACCGCCTGGTATAGAGGTCCTGGATGGCAGGAAGCTTGGCCCCAGTGATGTACTGGGCCGTACGCACTACCCTCTGTAGTGCCTTGCGGTCGGAGGCCAAGCAGTTGCCATACCAGGCGGTGATGCATTTTTTATTTTATTATTATTATGATGCAACCAGTCAGGATGCTCTTGATGGTGCAGCTGTATAATGTTTTGAGGATCTGAGGACCCATGCCAAATCTTTTCAGTCTCCTGAGGGGGAATACCCTTTTTGTTGGCAATGACACAGGTCAAACGTTTTCTGTAAGTCTTCACAAGGTTTTCACACACTGTTGCTGGTATTTTGGCCCATTCCTCCATGCAGATCTCCTCTAGAGCAGTGATGTTTTGGGGCTGTCGCTGGGCAACACGGACTTTCAAATCCCTCCAAAGATTTTCTATGGGGTTGAGATCTGGAGACTGGCTAGGCCACTCCAGGACCTTGAAATGCTTCTTACGAAGCCACTCCTTCGTTGCCCGGGCGGTGTGTTTGGGATCATTGTCATGCTGAAAGACCCAGCCACATTTCATCTTCAATGCCCTTGCTGATGGAAGGAGGTTTTCACTCAAAATCTCACGATACATGGCCCCATTCATTATTTCCTTTACACGGATCAGTCGTCCTGGTCCCTTTGCAGAAAAACAGCCCCAAAGCATGATGTTTCCACCCCCATGCTTCACAGTAGGTATGGTGTTTTTTGGATGCAACTCAGCATTCTTTGTCCTCCAAACACGACGAGTTGAGTTTTTACCAAAAAGTTATATTTTGGTTTCATCTGACCATATGACATTCTCCCAATCCTCTTCTGGATCATCCAAATGCACTCTAGCAAACTTCAGACGGGCCTGGACATGTACTGGCTTAAGCAGGGGGACATGTCTGGCACTGCAGGATTTGAGTCCCTGGTGGCGTAGTGTGTTACTGATGGTAGGCTTTGTTACTTTGGTCCCAGCTCTCTGCAGGTCATTCACTAGATCCCCCCGTGTGGTTCTGGGATTTTTGCTCACCGTTCTTGTGATCATTTTGACCCCACGGGGTGAGATCTTGCGTGGAGCCCCAGATCGAGGGAGATTATCAGTGGTCTTGTATGTCTTCCATTTCCTAATAATTGCTCCCACAGTTGATTTCTTCAAACCAAGCTGCTTACCTATTGCAGATTCAGTCTTCCCAGCCTGGTGCAGGTCTACAATTTTGTTTCTGGTGTCCTTTGACAGCTCTTTGGTCTTGGCCATAGTGGAGTTTGGAGTGTGACTGTTTGAGGTTGTGGACAGGTGTCTTTTATACTGATAACAAGTTCAAACAGGTGCCATTAATACAGGTAACGAGTGGAGGACAGAGGAGCCTCTTAAAGAATAAGTTACAGGTCTGTGAGAGCCAGAAATCTTGCTTGTTTGTAGGTGACCAAATACTTATTTTCCACCATAATTTGCAAATAAATTCATTAAAAATCCTATAATGTGATTTTCTGGATTTTTTTTCCTCAATTTGTCTGTCATAGTTGACGTGTACCTATGATGAAAATGACAGGCCTCTCTCATCTTTTTAAGTGGAAGAACTTGCACAATTGGTGGCTGACTAAATACTTTTTCCCCCCACTGTATATACGCACAGTAAATAGTGGTTTCCTTTTTTTCTGAAGAATTGATGTGATGGAAGCAATGATTCCCCCTCAAAATCACAATCTCGCCTCGATTTGTAGGTTACGTTAGCCCTCATCATTTTGAAGACCAGGTCCATTCTTGTGTGGTTTAGTCTAGATTTAAGCCCTTTAGGCAGAGGCTCATATTAAAGCAAACATTTCATTTCATACACGTCAATGTAAAAAAAAAAGCATATGTTGTCACGATTATGCGTTATGCCCCTCTGCCTAATCCCGACTTGCTTGCTGCCTGTTTTTTTCCTTCCGTTTTCCTGTATACTGTTTTGGGGGGAGGGTAAATAACATAACAACTATTCCATTAATCCATGGATTTCTTCTTCACCTGGAGTGATTATTCCTAATCGGATTACTATCACCCTCCGGGCCTCAGCCACCCTTTCCTTTGCTCCGGCTATAAAGGAAGAATGCAAAACGGAGATGTGGGCACAGAACCTGGCCAACAAAGAGAGATACTGCTTAGAGACATGGGCGTTAATTCACACATTGCAGACCCGATTAACATACTGTAATGGGTTCCGCTCACTGGCTACACACACCCTCAAGGATCCACACACACACAGGATACAATGGTTAATACACACACAGTCACGTACACACAGCAGGACACACACTCTCTCACACACCCTGCAGGGCATGTTCTGTCACAGGACACAGGCACACATTCACATGCATACTCACACACAGAATATGCCACATACTCACACAGCAGGACACACACTCTCTCACACACCCTGCACGTACTGTCATAGGATGCAGACAAGCACACTCCTTGACCCCGGTCCAGAGTTAATTCCAATTCTCAGTACTATTTTTTCCCCTTTAATATGTAAAGTGTCAGGTCTGATATCTTCGTCCCTGTCTGTTTTCATATTTTCCATTTGTAGCCTGCATGATTAAATTTGAAAATCCCATTGAGGTGTTAAGATCAGTAAAATAACTCTTTGAAGGTCCCTTTTACTATTCATTTATATTCCAGGCACACGGGACTACATGGAGATGACATGGAAGGAGTGAGGATGAAATGGTCAGTGGAGCTAGTATTCACACAACATGAACTATGGACACACATCATACAACCATCATCAGAACCCTGAAATTTTAATTGAGTGGTGATTATAATGCTTGCTTGGAAAAATATCAGCATAACTGACATTTTACTAGAGCAAATACCAGTTATAGATTTGTTTTATATGCTGTGAGATATGCTATGATATATGCTGTAGGAGTAGTTGTTTTTCTAGAAGTACAGGAGGAATAGGAGTTATGTTACTGCATGTAATTACAAAGTGGGTAGCCAAATAGAGAAAATAAACCATAAAGGTTGAAACAAAAGAAGCAAATTAAAGTTAAGAGAAAGAGTTAAACACCTAAAACAAAGTGCAGACACTGACAATTTCCTAATTTTTGTTTTTAGGCACTCCAATTACTAATCACATCTCTTGTTGTTTACTTGAGAAATGCTGAGTGTATAGTTCTTAGAACGTTATTGGAACGTTCTTAATGACCCCTGGGCACAGAGGGAGGGCACTGCCAATGAGCACAACTTTCTCTTGGCATACGCAATGCCCCTGCAGCATCTCCTCTGATTAACGACAGAGGGCAAAGACTGGCATCTGGGCATCTCCCATGGCACCAGCCCACCCTCTCTTGTTGTGCGTATGTTCTTCAATGTGGCCATGCACAATGAGCATTATACAGTATATGGCATATACAGTGAGGGAAAAAAGTATTTGATCCCCTGCTGATTTTGTACGTTTGCCCACTGACAAAGAAATGATCAGTCTATAATTTTAATGGTAGGTTTATTTGAACAGTGAGAGACAGAATAACAATAACAAAATCCAGAAAAACGCATGTCAAAAATGTTATAAATTGATTTGCATTTTAATGAGGGAAATAAGTATTTGACCCCTCTGCAAAACATGACTTAGTACTTGGTGGCAAAACCCTTGTTGGCAATCACAGAGGTCAGACGTTTCTTGTAGTTGGCCAGCAGGTTTGCACACACCTCAGGAGGGATTTTGTCCCACTCCTCTTTGCAGATCTTCTCCAAGTCATTAAGGTTTCGAGGCTGACGTTTGGCAACTCGAACCTTCAGCTCCCTCCACAGATTTTCTATGGGATTAAGGTCTGGAGACTGGCTAGGCCACTCCAGGACCTTAATGTGCTTCTTCTTGAGCCACTCCTTTATTGCCTTGGCCGTGTGTTTTGGGTCATTGTCATGCTGGAATACCCATCCACGACCCATTTTCAATGCTCTGGCTGAGGGAAGGAGGTTCTCACCCAAGATTTGACGGTACATGGCCCCGTCCATCGTCCCTTTGATGCGGTTAAGTTGTCCTGTCCCCTTAGCAGAAAAACACCCCCAAACATAATGTTTCCACCACCATGTTTGACGGTGGGTATGGTGTTCTTGGGGTCATAGGCAGCATTCCTCCTCCTCCAAACACGGCGAGTTGAGTTGATGCCAAAGAGCTCGATTATGGTCTCATCTGACCACAACACCTTCACCCAGTTCTCCTCTAAATCATTCAGATGTTCATTGGCAAACTTCAGAGGGGACTGTATATGTGCTTTCTTGAGCAGGGGTACCTTGCGGGCGCTGCAGGATTTCAGTCCTTCACGGCATAGTGTGTTACCAATTGTTTTCTTGGTGACTATGGTCCCAGCTGCCTTGGGATCATTGACAATATCCTCCCGTGTAGTTCTGGGCTGATTCCTCATTCTCATGATCATTGCAACTCCACGAGGTGAGATCTTGCATGGAGCCCCAGGCCGAGGGAGATTGACAGTTATTTTGTGTTTCTTCCATTTGCGAATAATCGCACCAACTGTTGTCACCTTCTCACCAAGCTGCTTGGCGATGATCTTGTAGCCCATTCCAGCCTTGTGTAGGTCTACAATCCTGTCCCTGACATCCTTGGAGAGCTCTTTGGTATTGGCCATGGTGGAGAGTTTGGAATCTGATTGATTGATTGCTTCTGTGGACAGGTGTCTTTTATACAGGTAACAAGCTGAGATTAGGAGCACTCCCTTTAAGAGTGTGCTCCTAATTTCAGCTCATTACCTGTATAAAAGACACCTGGGAGCCAGAAATCTTTCTGATTGAGAGCGGGTCAAATACTTATTTCCCTCATTAAAATGCAAATCAATTTATAACATTTTTGATATTCGTTTTTCTGGATTTTTTTGTTGTTATTCTGTCTCTCACTGTTCAAATAAACCTACCATTAAAATTATAGACTGATAATTTCTTTGTCAGTGGGAAAACGTACAAAATCAGCAGGGGATCAAATACTTTTTTTCTCTCACTGTATGTAAACTAAATTAGCACAAAGGTTTGTAAATGTTGATGTTGTTGTGCTAATGTTGTAGAATGAACAGATCCTTTACTTATTCTAAAAACAGCAACTTGTAACGTGTAACCTTGTTAAATGTGAAACTATTTTTTTTTTCTCCAAAATCTATTCTTTTATCAATTAAATAATGTTGCCAATTGTATTTACAACACAACAGTACAACAATACATCTAAATAACAATATACATGTGACTTGTTTCAGGAAACTAGGCGTTTGTCGCAGTTCACTACTTAACAGGAGAGGCATTAGAATGTAAACATTAATTTTTTATCAAAATGCGTTTTTTGGGCAGAAATGCCTTCTGGAACATGTGAACTTTCATGTGCCTTAATAACAAACTTGTATGCCACCTGTAAATAGGAATACAATTGTTAAATTACAAGCCTAGTTGGTTTAGCCAGGGAAAAAGACAGGAACCTTCCCGCTAGCGATTATTGGCTGAGATAATGGATGGGCTGGACATGCCGAGAGATGAGTTCGGATTGGTCTGCCATGTAGAACGCTTCTGTCTATAACATGAGCTGCTCAGTATGTGTAGGTAATCCTTTCTAACGCGGCTATTTTTGAAAGATATCACGAAGAAATGCACAAGTGTTGCTAATGCTCTCCACTTTCTGGAGGACCGAGTTTTGAAATAAATGGAATGCCCGGTGGAAGAAGAGTATGATAGAGTATGATAGCTAAGGAGATTGAGAAAATTCTGCCATTTGATTGCAAATAATGTCGAAAATAAATGCCAAAAGTGTGCAAAGCTGTCATCAAGGCAAAGGATGGCTATTTGAAGAATCTCAAATATAAAATATATTTTGATTTGTTTAACACTTTTTTGGTTATTACATGATTCTATGTGTTATTTCATAGTTGTGATGTCTTCACTATTATTCTACAATGTAACAATAGTAAAAATGGGTGTGTCCAAACTTTTGACTGGTAGTGTATATATTTTGCCTGTTTTGCATGTTATATTGGCATTAATATGTGTCACATATCAGTTTGCAAACAATGTAAAAAACAAAAAAAACATTAAGTTAATAAAGCCACATAGAAACATGGTCTCTTTTTTGCTTTCTTGAGTAAGGCAGCTCCAAAATGCAGGTGTTTCAGCCTAGCTCAGTGCTTTCTGTGGTGGTGGGGCAGCAAGCGGAAAATACAGAGCGTAGGGGCTGGTAATGTTCTCTTGTTGCGCCATGATTGGCTCAGTGTTCTGTCACTTATGGGGACACTACGTCACCGCAAAATCTACGGGGAGAGCTCGGAAATTCAAGCCCGTTGGGTGCTGCCATAGAGTTACATTAGAAGTGCCCATCTAAGAAGGCTTAAGGTCATTGGCCACAGATAAAATGACGTCAAATCACGTTATATCTACCGTAGCTTTGATTGGACTGATCATGTCAACGTCATACTTTCAAGATCTTAGCTAGCAAGCTAGCAGTCATCATCATGAATCAAGTCGACAATCTACTGGCAAATCCTTTTCGATCCTTGTCATATGAAGATAAATTATTAACAGATATTATAGATAAAACATTATTGGACATAAACATTACACAACAAGTTGGAAATCGCAAATTCAACAATGAGTGGTTTGGAAGGAATCAGTGGCTAACTGCAAGCATTGCAAAGCAATCACTAGCCTACTATTCAGTGGAGTGGGTTTAAGGGTCTCTTTTCCAAGCTTAAAAGGATAAACATTCAACATTGGCCAAGCTGTCAATCCAACATGACTTCTGCCGCATTCGAAACAACTGGAAACTCGGAACTGGGAAATCTCAGATCTTCAGAGAGTTCAAGACAACTGGGAGCTCGGGAAAAAACGAGCTCCAACAGGGAAATACGTTTTGAATGGTCATCCAACTTGGAATTCCAAGTCGGAAACTGGGGGCCAGTTGTCTTGAAAGTGCCATCATTTCAGAGAATGCCAGACTTTAATTACAAAGTTTGATGACAAAATTTGCAACGAAGGACCGCCGCGCCACCTTCCTGTTCAAGTGAGCACAGCACAACAAGGTTAGTCCAAAAATGTATTGTATGCTGCTGCATGAATTATGTAATATGCCAGGGAGATACAGTGGGGGAAAAAAGTATTTAGTCAGCCACCAATTGTGCAAGTTCTCCCACTTAAAAAGATGAGAGAGGCCTGTAATTTTCATCATAGGTACACGTCAACTATGACAGACAAAATGAGAAAAAGAAATCCAGAAAATCACATTGTAGGATTTTTTATGAATTTATTTGCAAATTATGGTGGAAAATAAGTATTTGGTCAATAACAAAAGTTTCTCAATACTTTGTTATATACCCTTTGTTGGCAATGACACAGGTCAAACGTTTCCTGTAAGTCTTCACAAGGTTTTCACACACTGTTGCTGGTATTTTGGCCCATTCCTCCATGCAGATCTCCTCTAGAGCAGTGATGTTTTGGGGCTGTCGCTGGGCAACACGGACTTTCAACTCCCTCTAAAGATGTTCTATGGGGTTGAGATCTGGAGACTGGCTAGGCCACTCCAGGACCTTGAAATGCTTCTTACGAAGCCACTCCTTCGTTGCCCGGGCGGTGTGTTTGGGATCATTGTCCACCTTCAATGCCCTTGCTGATGGAAGGAGGTTTTCACTCAAAATCTCACGATACATGGCTCCATTCATTCTTTCCTTCACACGGATCAGTCGTCCTGGTCCCTTTGGAGAAAAACAGCCCCAAAGCATGATGTTTCCACCCCCATGCTTCACAGTAGGTATGGTGTTCTTTGGATGCAACTCAGCATTCTTTGTCCTCCAAACACGACAAGTTGAGTTTTTACCAAAAAGTTATATTTTGGTTTCATCTGACCAACCAAACCAACCTGCTTACCTATTGCAGATTCAGTCTTCCCAGCCTGGTGCAGGTCTACAATTTTGTTTCTGGTGTCCTTTGACAGCTCTTTGGTCTTGGCCATAGTGGAGTTTGGAGTGTGACTATTTGAGGTTGTGGACAGGTGTCTTTTATACTGATAACAAGTTCAAACAGGTGCCATTAATACAGGTAACGAGTGGAGGACAGAGGAGCCTCTTAAAGAACAAGTTACAGGTCTGTGAGAGCCAGAAATCTTGCTTGTTTGTAGGTGACCAAATACTTATTTTCCACCATAATTTGCAAATTAATTCATTAAAAATCCTATAATGTGATTTTCTGGATTTTTTTTCCTAAATTTGTCTGGCATAGTTGACGTGTACCTATGAATGAAATTACAGGCCTCTCTCATCTTTCTTATGGGAGAACTTGCACAATTGGTGGCTGACTAAATAATTTTTTCCCCCACTGTACTACCAGTGATGAGCTTTCTGACCTAGGGACTGAGACACTTTTTGGCCTTCCTCATGGCCCGCACTGCCCCCCTGGAAATCAAATGTTTAAAGACATGGTACTTTGGTGACTAAGAAAGTATTTTTTAAACCTCTCACTTTGGGCTGGATGCTTCAATGTCTAGTTCATACATGCATAATCTGAGGGAAGAATTACTGTTGAGAGAGAGAGAGAGAGAGAGAGAGAGAGAGAGATGACTTGTTGCACATACAGTGCCTTCAGAAAGTATTCACACCCCTGACTTTTGCCACATTTTGTTGTGTTACAGCCTGAATTTAAAATGTATTACATTGAGATTTTGTGTCACTGGCCTACGCACAATACCTCATAATGTCAAAGTAGAATTATGTTTTTCAAATTTTTTACAAATTAATAACAAATGAAAAGTTGAAATGTCTTGAGTCACTAAGTATTCAACCCCTTTGTTATGGCAAGCCTAAATAAGTTCAGGAGTAAACGTTTGCTTAACAAGCCACATAATAAATTGCATGGACTCTGTGTGCAATAATAGTGTTTAACATGATTTTTGAATTACTACCTCATCTCTGTACCCAACACATACAATTATCAGTAAGGTACCTCAGTCGAGCAGTGAATTTCAAACACAGATTCAACCACAAAGACCAGGGAGGTTTTCCAATGCCTCGCAAAGAAGGGCACCTATTGGTAGATGGGTAAAAATTGAAAAAGCAGACATTGAATATCCTTTTGAGCGTGGTGAAGTTATCAATGACACTTTGGATGGTGTATCAATACACCCAGTCAGTACAAAGATACAGGCGTCCTTCCTAACTCAGTTGCTGGAGAGGAAGGAAACCGCTCAGGGATTTCACCATGAGGCCAATGGTGACTTAAAAACCGTTACAGAGTTTAATGGCTGTGATGGAGGATGGATCAACAATATTGTAGTTACTCCACAATACTAACCTAATTGACAGATTGAAAAGAAGGAAGCCTGTACAGAATAAAACATATTCCAAAACATACATCCTGTTTGCAACAAGGCACTAAAGTAATACTGCAAAAAATGTGGCAAAGCAATTCACTTTTTGTCCTGAATACAAAGCGTTATATTTGGGGGAAATCCAATACAACAAATTACTGAGTACCACTCTTCATATTTTCAAGCATAGTGAAGCGTTATATTTGGGGGAAATCCAATACAACAAATTACTGAGTACCACTCTTCATATTTTCAAGCATAGTGGTGGCTGCATCGTGTTATGTGTATGTTTGTAATCGTTAAGGACTGGGGAGTTTTGCAGGATAAAAAAGAAAGGGAATGGAGCTAAGCACAGGCAAGATCCTAGACAAAAACCTGGTTCAGTCTGCTTTCCACCAGACACTGGGAGATTAATTCACCTTTCAGCAGGACAATAACCTACAACACAAAGCCAAATCTACACTGGAGTTTCTTACCAAGAAGTCAGTGAATGTTCCTGAGTGGCCGAGTTACAGTTTTGACTTAAATCTGCTTGAAAACCTATGGCAAGGAACGGTGTTTCCTCCGACACATTGGTGCGGCTGGCTTCCGGGTTAAGTGGGCGGGTGTTAAGGAGCGCGGTTTGGTGGGTCACGTTTCGGAGGACACATTACTCGACCGTCGCCTCTCCCGAGCCCGTTGGGGAGTTGCAGCAATGAGACAAGATTGTAATTGGATCACAATTTGATATCACGAAATTGGGGAGAAAAAGGGGGTATTTTTTTAAACAAATAAAATAAGAAATATGGCAAGACTTAAATGGTTGTCTAGCAATGATCAACAATCAATTTGACAGAGCTTGAAGATTTTTTAAAATAATAATGTGCAAATATCGTACAATCGAGGTGTGCAAAGCTCTTAGAGGCTTACCTAGAAAGACTCACACCTGTAATTGCTGCCAAAGGTGATTATAACATGTATTGACTCAGGGGTGTGAATACTTATGCAAATTAGATAATAATAATAATATAATATGCCATTTAGCAGACGCTTTTATCCAAAGCGACTTACAGTCATGCGTGCATACATTTTTTTTTTTGTGTATGATATTTCTGTATGTTGTGTAGATGGGTGAGAAAAAATCTATTTAATCCATTTTGAATTCAGGCTGTAACACAACAAAATGTGGATTAAGTCAAGGGGTATGAATACATTCTGAAGGCACTGTATCTGCACATATGTGACGTAGTACGCAATTCTCGGGGAACACTTTTGGCTCGTGAGTGCTACTTTCAGAACTACAGGCAAAAAAGTATACAAAAGTACAGAAGAATCTCTTTAATGTTTAACTATTTTTTTTCTCTAAAAAATATATTATTTTATCAATTAAATAATGTTGCCTATTGCATTTACAACACAACAGTACAACAACAAATCAAAATACCCCCAAAATAACTTGAAACATATGTTTTAAATGCAATGTATTTTTATTACTATTCTAAAGACATTAAATTACAAACAGACAATGGAAGTCTTCAAAGGTGGCAGTCTCCATGTGATCTCATTTGGAGATTTAATATCTGCAGCTTTTATTCAATATCACTTGGTTTAAGAAGTAGTCCTCAGTCTTAATTGACGCAAACCTCAGTGAGCCAAGACTGTGTGTAGCAGGGCTTCTCGGTTGCCTCGTAGTTGGATGCCTCAGCGGTGGCTGGTTCCCTTTTCTTCAACCTGGCAGTGGCAATAGCATTAGATCGCCTTCTAGCCTCCTTGGAGATTCTCACAGCCTCATAGAGAACCACTATTAAGATGAAGCTATAGAAAACGGGCCCCAAAATCAGGTTCACCTTCACAAGTGGCTCGGAGTAAGAAGGGTCAGTCAATATGTTGACTCTGGGTTTGATCTTCAGGGTGCTCTTCAGCAATGACTTAAAATTGGTCTCTTTTGTTGCATCAGGGTTGTCATTTTTTGAGGAATATTCTTTTGTCAACTGGCCCAAGTTACCTGGAGAATACTCGTCTTCCACCCATAAACTCTCAAGTTCTTCCAGCAATGACGTATAATTGGTCTCTTCTGTATCATCAGGGTTGTTCTGAACAGAGAGGTCCTTCACTGGCATCAACGGCTTGTGCTCTGTAACATAATTCAGGGGCAGGGACTCTACAAAGTCCGGGGGGTCTTTGACATTTTTTGAGGAATATCCTTTTGTCAACTGGCCCACGTTACCTGGAGAATAATCGTCTTCCACCCATAAACTCTCAAGTTCTTCCAGCAATGACGTATAATTGGTCTCTTCTGTATCATCAGGGTTGTTCTGAACAGAGAGGTCCTTCACTGGCATCAACGGCTTGTGCTCTGTAACATAATTCAGGGGCAGGGACTCTACAAAGTCCGGGGGGTCTTTGACATTTTTTGAGGAATATCCTTTTGTCAACTGGCCCACGTTACCTGGAGAAGAATCGTCTTTCACCCGTAAACTCACAAGTTGTTCCAGCAATGACTTAAAATTGGTCTCTTTTGTAGCATCAGGGTTGTTCAGAATAGGGTGGTCCTTCACTGGCATCAAAGTCTTGTGCTCTGAAGACACCAACACATTTGCAGCAACAAACGATAGGAGACAGAAAATAACAGCCAACAATAACATCTTCATGATGCACAGCCCACCCTTCTGGGAGAGCTGTGCCATTTTGATTAAAGAAATCGTCTTTCAAAAGTAGGCAGTACAAATTACAAGTCAAACTACTAGTTGGCTAGCTGTGCTTTGTAAAAGTGAATTGGGTTTACTGTTCACTGTCAAACATACACAAGATATGGACCCAACATGATGTAATAGAAGAATCGATTATGACATCACAACTACCAGAATGTTGATAGTGGGACTGTCATGAAACATAATATTATATGGACCCAGTATGTTACAAGAGTTCTAGAATGTTGACAGTGGACAATCAACAACTCTGTAACCTGCTCTTCATTGTATTCATTAATTCATTATAATTAATTAATTCATTTATTTCTATGGATACATTTGGCAATATGTTTGATGCGCAGTCCCTGTCCCTTAACTGGGGCGGGTCTCACGTCCGACATGCTTTTTCAGACAACTTTGGCAAACGCCCCCGTGACCTACAGCTCCTCATATACTACCAGGTCATGGTAGTATCTACACTGGTGCTGGTGCTTGCGATGACCTAGCTCATTATGAGCTTTCTGACCCGGGGAGTGAGACACTTTTGGGCCTTGCTAGTGGCCCGCACCGCCCCCCTCAGGGAGAGGTTCTGCAGGCTTCTCTACCGCCTCACCGGCCGAAAGAGGAGAGGGAAAATGATGTGGGCTCCACAACTGTTTAGCAACAAAATAAAATAATAATAATTGAGTTAATAAAGCCGCATACAAACATGGTCTCTTTTTTGCTTTCTTGAGTAAGGCAGCTCCAAAATGCAGGTGTTTCAGCCTAGCTCAGTGCTTTCTGTGGTGGTGGGGCAGCCAACGGAAAATATGGAGCGTAGGGGTTGGTAATGTTTTCTAGTTGCGCCTTGATTGGCTCAGTGTTCTGTCACTCATGGGGACACTACGTCACCGCAAACTCTACGGAGAGAGCTCGAAAATTCAAGCCCCTTGGGTGCTGCCATAGAGTTACATTAGAAGTGCCCATCCAGGCCTCCCGAGTAGCGCAGTGGTCTAAGGCACTGCATCGCAGTGCTAGCTGTGCCACTAGAGATCCTGGTTTGAGTCCAGGCTCTGTCGCAGCCGGCCGCGACCGGGAGACCCATGGGGTGGCGCACAATTGGCCCAGCGTCGTCCAGGTTAGGGGAGGGTTTGGCCGGCAGGGGTATTCTTGTCCCATCGCACACTAGCGACTCCTGTGGCGGGCCGGGCGCAGTGCATACTGACACGGTCGCCAGGTGTACGGTGTTCCCTCCGACACATTGGTGCGACTGGCTTCCAGCTTCCTGAGGACGCACGGCTCTCGAACTTCGCCTCTCCCGAGTGCGTACGGGAGAGGCGAAGGGACAATTGGATACCACAAAAAAGGGGTAAAATAATAAAATAAAATAAAAAGAAGATAAATTGGACAGATAAAATCACGTTATATCTACCGTAGCTTTGATTGGACTGATCATGTCAACATCATACTTTCAAAATCTTAGCTAGCAGTCATCATCATGAATCTACTGGCAAATCCTTTTCGATCCTTGTAATATGAAGATCAATTATGAACAGAAATGATAGACAAAACATTATTGGACATAAACAGTACACAACAAGTTGGAAATCACAGTTATAGTCCAATGAATGTATTGTTTAGAGTTGTGTTGTGTAGTGGTTTTGCTGGCATGCAACAAATATGTTCTATTTATTTTTTCCCACCAAGATTTACATGCTAAAATCGCCACTGCATAAATAACCATACCGGTTTACATTCACATTAGCCAGGAGAAATCACAGATGCTTCCAATGCTTCACCAGGCCAATGCTTCACCAGGCCAGAGATCATTCAGGAGATGGACATGGACAGTCGACCCGCCTGAAGAACACCCTGATGCTGTTGCTGCTGTGAATACCACTCAGGCCAAAGTGAACAGCACCAAAGGCCAGTAAATAGAGAGCCGGCACCGCAAGTACAGGCACTGCTGAGGCCTGATAGTCAGTCAGGGGTGTGGATTGCTCTAAATGAGGACACATCGTTGAGCAACATGACATTATATATTATTGGGTAATCACAATTATGATTTTGCACTTGAGCAATACAAAATGTTTTACCTGTCATTGCAGTTTCCGTCGTTCTATTGAATTGAACGTTTAAAAATATCCAGATGATACAGTTTACAGCTGATAAGACGTCATGTTACAAGGCCCTACTCTGGGAAGTACTGGTAAATATAAAGGTAAATGGTGAACGACGATCAAGATACGGTGGCGCTCCACATAAGTGCTACTTACAGTACTACTACTACTAGCGTAGTAGGTGCATAAACGCTATTTGCAACACTGAGAGTACACAGTGCTTGTAAAAGCACTGTTTGTAAAATATAATGTGTTCTCAATGATTCACCTTTAAATAAATACCCTCCACTACATCCCTAGTCCTACAGTCATACAGTATAGAGGTAATTCACACTGAACACAGGAAAGAGGAACTTTGAAACAGGGACACTTCATTTCCAGTTGGACAACATCATGGAAGACATGGGGTCGCTCCCCACTCAATAATGGCTGGCTATTGGGAGGATAGACTTGTGCGGTCATAGCAAATATCTTGAATTATAAATGAGGGATAGAATTGGCTTAGGGGGTAGATTAATGGAGCCTTGCATGACCCTCTTTGGCGTGGTGTGTGCGTGTGTGTGTGTGTGTGTGTGTGTGTGTGTGTGTGTTCTAGCATTCTAGGAATGGGTTACTGAACAGTCTGAGGTCTATCAGTGAAAGTGAGTGAGTATGGAGGAGATGGATGCGTTTCCCATGGGGATGAGGCGGAGAAGCATCTAGGCCATTGATTTTCAATGTTCCCTGTGTTTTTAATGGGCACCACGACCAGGAGTAGATCAAGCCAACCAGACACACACACACACACCGACTACATAGCGCTTTTGAGTTTCATTTATCATTCTGTTGCTTTTAACTCTACCTACTCTCACTCACTTTTAGACTTGAGCATGAACCCAAGCTAGGTGTCCTTCTCTCTCATCTCATCTGGGCAGGCTTTCAAGAAGCCAACATCTGATAGAGGTCATAAAATCTCCTCATGAATTAATGAGAGCCTGTTGTGGCAATACCAGAGTGGGACTCCATTTCAATCTGAGAGAAATGCAACAGGGAGCATGGAGGTGGAGATCTACAGTCTATACTGTGTGGTTGTGAGAGAGAGAGAGAGAGAGAGAGAGAGAGAGAGAGAGAGAGAGAGAGAGAGAGAGAGAGAGAGAGAGAGAGAGAGAGAGAGAGAGAGAGAGAGAGAGAGAGAGAGAGAGAGAGAGAGAGAGAGAGAGAGAGAGAGAGAGAGAGAGAGAGAGAGAGAGAGAGAGAGAGAGAGAGAGAGAGAGAGAGAGAGAGAGAGAGAGAGAGAGAGAGAGAGAGAGAGAGAGAGAGAGAGAGAGAGAGGGAGAGAGAGAAAATAAAATCAGTCTCTAGAGAGGTTTCACTGAGCTGAGTGCTGAGATCAAACCTGTGCCAATGTCTTCCTGAGCAGGAGTTGCCTGAGGGACAGACTCCCTGTCGAGTTCCCTTCCTGGTGTTTACGCTGTTTTGTGTGTGTATGACACTGCAGGTTGAGCAGGTTTCTATGGACTCTTACCTTTCACACGGTTGACTTTGAGGCAGGCAAGTTGTTTGATGCATTAGGTTTGGCCTAGAGCAGACTTATACAGGCCTGAAGCTCCACAGCACTGCTACTATTTTTCATATTTCCATCTACAGGGACGGATTCAGACCTGGGACAGTCCGGTTAGTGTACTCTCTGGTTATTTAATGGCATTAA